>NC_090893.1:10297570-10332570 GCF_036669925.1 Montipora capricornis
CCCTCACTATTCACCTGAAGTTCGATCATGATGGACACACACAAACAAGTGCTGAAAGAACTTCAAAAGGTCAGACGACCAAATGTGATTGACCCAACACTCGTTAGAGCGGCTCAGTTATCGGACATCAAAGTGCTGAACAAACCAAGGGATTTCGTCGTAAAAATGTTCAGTCAGCAACGTCTTCTTCTACAGAATAAAGTTCAAAAAGCGATCCTGGTTGTTAATCACATGCTAGCCCATGTCATAAACTGGACAAAGTGGATTGGCAAATTGATTGTCAGAACAATGCGTCATGTTCAAAGAAGCAACGGTCAAGAGAGACACAAAAGAAGGCTGAGCGAATGTCCACCGATCTAACCAATCAGAACGTAAACAATTGGCGTGACGTCAGATAGCACAAGGATAGCACAGTTTTTCCCGCTCGCTGAATTCTGATTGGTCAGTTTAAATTTCAGTAGCTCTCGCCGTATGCAAGGAGAGAAGGAGGCTCCCGGTCCAGCCCTTGGGATATGTCATGTCCACGAAAGTTATTTTTAGACTAGCGGAGGTCTTCCGAGACGTCCGCATGCAGGCCAACCTCGGTCCGATGTTTGAAAGAAAATATATATTCATCAGCCTTTCACGTGGCCATCATTTTCTCTTTTCACTAAGAACCTGAGAGCGAGGCAGGCTGCATGCGGACGTCTCAGAAGACAGACTTCCGCTAGAACAAAGACTACCGCTCGTCTAAAAATAACTTTCGTGGACATAACATATCCCGGCCAACGCCTTGAGCCTCCCTCTCTGTCCCCTCATTTTCTCTTGGCCAGGTCATTATCTGAGTTCATATTGAGCCCAGAGAGGATATAGATATGACTAAAGTTAATATATGAAAGCCATATATATTTGAACCGCGGAGATAATCAAGTTAATGCTGAAATCTTCAAGCTATCCTTTCGTTACTGTTCATGCAAGTAACGTTAATTCAGTAATAACTGCGATGATCAGCCTTAACTTGATTTTCTCTGCAGTTCAATTATAGAGCGAGTTTCAATCGAGTGTTGTAAAACCAAAACCAAAGTAGTTACTTTAGCGAATCAAATTGGACGGAGACAATCAGTAAACCAATCAAAACTCGAAGTAATTACACGTAGCCGACATAAAGCGCGGGAAAATGTATGTTCACGCGCAACCCACGATTGGTTTTGGTTTCACTTCTGATTGGTTGAAAAAGTGGCGCGAGAACTTTGAACCAATCACGGAGAGAAGTAATGCAAAACCAAAGCAAGGTTTTTCCCCTGGTACTCCGGTTTTCCCCTCTCCTCAAAAAAAAACAGTTGATTTGATTTCAGCCGATTTGTTGTGTCCCCAATAAGTAAGGTACTCGTAATCAAAAACATGAAACAAACAGCGGCTACAAACATAATGATAAAGCGCATTTTACTTTTCACCTGACGTTTCGTATGCTACAACATACATCTTCAGAAGTGACGGTTGAAAAAATTCAAAGATGATATATATAAAATTAAGAAGACTAGTAACTAGAGAGAATAAGATAAAAAAAAAATAAGATAAATAGATAGCAGTGAAAACTGACCGTTTACTAAAGCCACAGTTTTTCACTGCCAACGTTTTCGTTTAACGCTGGTTTAAGGTCACGTATTAATAAAGTATTAATTAAGGTACTCGTGCCCGGCTGAATAAGTTATTATTATTATTATTATTATTATTATTATTATTATTATTATTCTTGTTTATTTCGGAATTGACTCTTGATTCGGAATTTCGGAATTGACTCTTCATTTCAAACCACGTGATGTTCCAAGATTTTCCTTTTGTTTTTTCATAAGTTATGCATACATACGCACGTGCACAAGATGATCAAAAGACGAACGGCTCGCATAACATTTCACATAAATGGCACTTGACCCGTTCCAATTTTACCCGTTCTGTTCCAAAACAGATCCATAGCCGCCTATGGACCTTTTTCGGAACGAGACGGATAAAAACCGGCTCCGTACCCACATCATGTTTTGTTTCCTTTTCAACATGTAAACGCCCGCAGTGTTTTCGGCGCCGATTTGGAACACTTTTTCTGAGCCTGTACTGCTCTTAGTCAGTTGTTTATTCGTGTTAGGCCACAATTCTTTGACAAAATGGCGTAGAAGACGTTGCTAGATATATATGGTGCGGAAACCAAACAACATTTTAGATTCAGCTAAGTCACAAGTTCTGTTAATTATCGCGCGCTCTATGGTGCCAGGCTCGAAAATAGAGAAAAAACAACGTGTAAACGGTCTCGTAACCGTTCCAAAGAGCCTTTTTCTGTCGGGTACTTTACAAAACTTGTACGTGTAAACAACAGACTTTGTCTGGAACCGGTGCTTGTTTCTACCTTAGCCGTTCCTTCTCTTTTGACGAGTAAAAGGGCCTGAAGTCAAATCAAACATTGGTTTTTGAGGAGAAGGATAATCGCGGTATCCGGAGAAAGACCTCTTAGAGCAATGGACAGCTGAATGGAGAGAATTGTGATATATGAAGCCGAAGCTGAGGCGAGTGCTCTCACCACATCAGCGCCTGCCGTGCTTCTCAAAACCATAAACAAACAGGCAAAGAACTACCCAATTTAAAAGAAACTTATTATGGAGGAAAAAAGAGATTGCCATGACGTACCTGGCGGAAAACCAAAGTAAACAAAATATTATTACAAATAAACCTACAAATAAAACAAGCTTCTTTAAAATCAAGTGAAGCATTAAATATAGACCCAAGGGTAAAATTCATCGTCGTCTTCGGAGTCCATTCCAGTTTAGGCACATTGTCGATTTTTGTTCGCAAAATGACTCTATAAAAACACAACATTCGTCTTTAAATCATGAAAATTTAACTCATTTATAGCCATTATCGTCATCACTATCGAAATGTTTAAAACTTGCGAGAAGGTTTTTCTGCTAACACAATAAAGCAACTCTATTTGTGAACGCATCTCTCCGGGATCTAACGTATCCCCCACAATCACTGAAGCGGTTTAGCCCACACTTAGATTATTCGCCCACACATGTCAGTTACGAAGGAAAGAAATCTTCATCGAAATATAGCTTTTATAAACTTTATGCCGTATAACACGGTCGAGGGTCGTAACAAGGGAGGAACGGCTGTCCATATCTGTAGTTGTCTGTTGAATTGCAGTGTTTCTGCTGTTAGCTTCAAAAGCAACCGCGTTAATCCTTTTGACAGTGATTTATCGGTGGATGAGGCTGTTTAGCCTTTGAACAACTGTGGCACGGCGCAGTGGATTTTAATTATCAAGCAAAGACTCGATTACGGGAATTGCCGGAAAAACAGCGAGTCCAAGGCGGGTGACTGCTGTTATAATAATAAATTAGCTAAAAAAAGAGATTGCATGTGTCAGAGTCCTACATGGCATATCGCTCTAAAAGCTCGCGTGATTATCAACCGACGGCTATGTTTTTGAAACGGATGATTTAAAATTAGCCCTTACCGACAAAGTTATCTTTCCAGTTCTGGTTTGATTATCCTCGATAATTAATTCCCCGTGATCTGGTAAGACCCGACCTTTAATACTTAAAAGATTCAATTAAACTGAATTGAACTAAAGAGAGTTCCGCAGTCACGGGCGGTTCCGGCTTAGTGCCATGTTTGTTCCACGCTGCTCATGCATTCAGCTATGGTATTGTCATAGTTCGAATAAAGACAAAAACAAATATGTGGAAAAGGAAATCGTGTTATAAGAGAGTACAAAGAAAAACGAAATGCTGAGATAAAAAAATGCATTCTTTGGCGCTAAGGTAAATGCGAAGTGAAAGAGCTCATCTAAGGAACTTAAATTAATTTAAGGACATCTTCACTATTACTTAGTATCTGTCTGTTAACTATTTCGGTTGTAGTGAGCAATAAGCGTCACCGATTAATAAAACGGAAACAGATCGGACGATTTCCTCATGAGAGAGAACACAACTTTCTTTCTCCAAGAAAATAGTGATGGTCTGTTTTAATCTTTGATGTGCGCTTTTAATTCCAAGACTTATTACGACTAAACATTCATTTTCCTTATCCGATCTTTTGAATAATCGCAGGAATATAAACCAGTTCGGTATGCGTCACATGATAAGGGGGTTTTGGAGTTACAGCTTGTGGTTCTGAGAGAGCCTTCTCGCAGGCTAGAAATTACTTGGCTGTGGAAATGAAGCAAACCCATTTAAAACTATGAAAGTGAAAGGGTTTTTTAATGCCGGGGAGGGGCCCGTGTTGCCCAATCCTACAAACTATGCAGGCTGCATCACTCTGGGCGCCATAGCGCAATTGTTTTTTGTTTCGGATTTTCCTTTTTTTTTCCCTTTCTGTTATGTTTAAACCGCTTTGTGGTTTTAGAGTTACCTTTTTTGCGGTTCACTGTGTTTTGACAAGTTTCTCCACGTTCTAAGTCTTTCATAGGATTTAAACGGACGAATTTTCAGACTTCTACAATGTCAGCGTCCGCAGGGCTGGCACAAATTGGACCGTCACATCCCAAATGCGCTCATCAGGCAGGTCTCCGCGACGATGAAATTTCTTCTTGATGGTTTTTACACTTATGGTCTTTTACTGAAGGCCTAGAAGTAAGTAAATGCCCTTGTTATGAGTTTTCCTCAGAAGGAGGAAATGACAATGAACACGCACAGGGAGTTCAGTGAAAATCGTCTCCTCTTTCCTCACCAATTTAGCCTCTGACACTTTGAATTCGTCTTCCCCATCGTCGGAAACTTGATAAGGCTTATAGTCTTGATCATCAACATCGGCGTCTTCAAACGACTCATCAGCTACCAGCGGGTCAGGGGATTTCCTCAGATGTTCTTCCTCAAAATTCTTAGGTGCATATTGAAGTAACTTCAGTGGAGGAATATCTACAAGATTGCACTGTTCCTAGAAGTCAACATGCATTTGAGGCTAACTTGAGTTCTTGTGGACGATAAATTTATACATAATACACTGAGAAAAGTGACTCAATTTAATTTAATTTTAACTCAAAATGTAGTCAGTTACCTTTACTGGGATAGGTGGAACGCATGTAACTTGGTTTAGTTCCTCTGTTCAACTTTTGATTTTGTCAGTTGTAATCGGCTGACTCAAACTCTACATTTAGTTCAGATGACCTTTTAGAATGTCTCCCACGGTGTTCAGACTTGTGGATGGCAATTGATCCCGGCTGTCCTTGTGCCATTGCGCATGAATAGCTGTAAAACACAAAATATCACTGCTGCATAAACATCAAGTGGAACTCTTGTAGTTAAAAGGAGTAAACTTAAAACCAGGAAATATCAACAAAATAATTGCTTTGTCACGCATTCAAACAAAAGTGGAAATCCAATAATCGTACCCCGTTTGCTGTTAATTTTGCCAAGGTTCTGCTTTGTCGTTTTGGAGCGGTCAGGTATACCTGACCTCGTCGGCCACCATCTCGCTCCCTTCGCCAGTATACGCGGAGAGTTTACGCTTCTTTTGACGGGCAGGTTTCAGCTGCTGTGGAGAAAGAACAGTCTACCTTGTCATGCGTTTCTCAACACCTTTGAAGCCGGCACAACCAGCCGCTTTCATTCCATATACGTGATAATTTTCAGGAGTGATATGATCCTGCAAACATGACCCGTACCTCAGTAGTTTCCATAAGTCCGACTGTGTTTTTTAGACGCACAACCGAAATCCAATGTCGACTATTTTTTTCTTCCGTTGGGAATTTCTGCATTCTCCTTATCGCAAAACATCAAAACATGCACAGCACTCAGTTCAAGGGCTATTCTTTTTTCTCTTTACTCCCCAGTTTTACCTCCATTTCGTCAAATTTACTTTTCAAAAGGTGTTTTGGGAGGTGGTTTATGTTAGGGTTTGGCGATGGAATTATGAGTGTGCAGATCAGTAATAGGAGATAATATAGAGTTTCCGATCTGAGAAAATTCGGGAGTCAACAGGACGTAAACATTCTTCAGCTGGGTTTCATAATTTTGCATCAGTTTAGGGTTATATCATTGTCACGTAAACAAGAGGAGAATCTTGGAAAGACTTGCTCTCAAGATAATTGCTATGGTTTTAATTTGAAAATTATAATTTTTGATTTAAGGATTTTTGTGTGTAAAACTCGGTTCCAAGCACAAAAAGAGAAAAAGAGGTCCAAAATACCTTATCCCAAAATGGCCGCCACTTAAATATTATTTTGTTTTTATTCAAATTAGACCTTGATGCCTGAATTTTAAGCTTAAGAAGGAGGCATCAAGCGCTAATTTGAATAAAAAGAAAAGAATATTTAAATGGCGGCCATTTTGGAATAAGGTGTATATGGCGTTCTGGGCAACCACTTCGAGAAACTCTCACGAGGAGAACGCGTTTGACCTCACTTGGTCACTCCAGTTCACAATTCACCATCCCCACTACTAGTCTCCGAAACCACCAGGAAGAGACGACTTGAGAGACACGAAATGCGCTGGAAAGAGAGTGGCTGTCCAATGAAGACGTAGAGCTTACTGGCCCCATACAGTAAGAAGTGGGTCTGCCTAATGTGCGAGCCACGCGAATTTCGCATTTAAGTCTAAGCACCCATTTCAAATAGCGCTGATAAACAGTTATTAAGTCTAAGCACCCATTTTAAAACGGTTAACTATCAATAACTGTGTGACTCGCATGCTCACTCGCAGTCATGGCTCGCATGGCTCGCAGCCATGACTCGCATGGCTCGCCCCTTGGCTCGCATGGCTCGCATGGTTCGCTGGCTCGCACATTAGTAAAACTCGAAAGAAGTGGTCTACTCTAGTAAAGGCCCCATGTCACCAAGCTTAGTAATCGAGGATCCTCGTAATCGAGAGGCTTTCAATTCTTCCACGAGACCTGAGGCCGGTTGCACGAAGCCTGGTTATCGCCAACCTATACAATACAATACAATACAATACATACTTAATTGACCGCTCCCCATAGGGGCTTTTCAGGGCCAATGAAACAATCAACGAAACAACAGAACACAACAACAACATCTGTTAAGAATCCCAACTGGCCGGAGGCAAACCAGTTGGCTATTTACAAGTGCAGCTGGGAAGTTGAACCAGGGACTACCAGGATCAAATTCGACGAGTGGTTAGAGCGGGTCTTGAACCCGGGATCTCCGGATCTCAAGGCAAGCGCCCTAACCACTGGGCCACACTGCCAATTGCCAATTGCACTATCCAGTGGATAGTGATTTACCCGGTGGATTGCGTTATCCACCTTTTTTAACACCTGGGCCATGTGTTTACACAGCCGCAATGACTATGGATAACACATCGACTCCATCAAATTCATGAAAGGTATAGCGCAAACAATCAGGTGATCAAGAAAATAAATTTTAATTTGTCCCAACATTTGTGTCAGAGACCTCCCGTGACTTATAGAAGAACGTAATTCCCTTTGCGTTTCGCAAGGCCGCGCAAGATGTGGGCGCCTTAAATTCGATTGAATCATGTTTCTTGTAGACATCTAAATATTTAAAAAATAAATTTTAAAGTTCGTGCACACCGCTCTGAATTCAATACTAAACGGTTTGAACAACAAAACCAGAGATAAAAAACACCTATCATGTTATCTATGTTTTGATACTGAACCTGCACAAACATGCCGTAGGTGTATAAACCAAGACATAATGGTGATAATAGCTGTGCTTAAGTTTCGGGCAACATGCCATATTGACCTGCTGAAGGACTTATCGTTTACGATTGGCTCATTTAGGGCTGATGATGGGGCATATCAAACTCATATCTGGATCGACATCCATTTATGGACCTCTCAACCGCCAGAGCCAAAATAAACAGCGTTATTGTCGCCTCGTTGGCACTTACTTCGTCAAACAATTTTTCTTTCCCTGCGTGTCGTAGTTCGAAAAGATATTTTCTATTTAACTCTATCTCCCTATTGAGGCTTAGAGCAGAAATTATTTATTTTGGGAGGAAGTCATAAAAACTTCTCTGCGACCTCCCCTTTTTACTGAGCTATAGTTAGAACTGTCTAGTCTTCCGTTGGTCAATAAATTCTCTTTTCTTTCGAATCTATTGTAGTTTTTGTAAACAAAAGCTTTTAAGCCAACATTATCATAATCAGTTATTCTTTTTGAAGTCTATTAGTAAGGAAAACCATTCGTTGCTATTTGTGTCTTTTCAACGTACCACTGGAAGTGAAAAGAGAGAGGCAACCAATCTGCGAGAAAATTGTGCTGGTTCATGGCGTGTTTGTTCTTCAATTAACTTTCATGAGACTATTAACCATCGCCCATTTAAAATAAACATTAAACAAAAATGCCTCAGTAATTAAACTACGACTCTTTCATCAAACGCCGTGATTGGGTAATGTTTCGCGGTCATACTGATTTTCAACCATTCACTAAAGACTGGCGGCGGCTTACCGTCCACACACGTGACACAGCTGTCAAATATTTGTACCAGTAGATTACTCGAGGCCGGGGAATCGAAGCTCGCGCGTGCATTAGTGAAATATGTAAATCGGATCTGTCGCATGAAATGATAACATACATTACTAGCCAGCTGTTACACGTGTACCGACTGATATGATGACATTCAGTCACTTGAAGAGCTATGGTGTCAATTTAAAGTAACCTGAAAGCACACCGTAAACCCTGTCTGACAACAAGATGTTGTTTTGTAAAGTAGCATGGCTTTACGCTGTCGCCTCTATAGGTTTGTGATCTAGTCTTCAAAGTTGTTGACGGTTGTTAAGACAGTTTAATCGTTTTGCTGGAAATCTGTGCGCCTGATCCGAGTTTCATTTAGGCAGTTCTATTGTTCTTTTTTGATCTCTAGGCGTCGCAGTTAGAGCATTTAAACTGACCGCAAGTAGGAACGTGATCACAGTGAATGTTAGACAAAATGCCACTCTGCAGTGGACTTACGAGGTTTCTCCTGGAGAGACGTACCAGATCTTGTGGGGAAAGGGTGACGGTGATGGAGGAAAGAAAATGGGAGACGTTTTATTCCGGAAAAGATCATCAGAACCGACAGCACAACCTTCGTCGCAAATGCCTGCAAAATATGCAAACAGAGTGAAAATTCTGGGCAAAGCTTCCCTTTTCATCCAACGGGTTGATCTGTCAGACGCGGGTTTCTACCTCTGCCAGATAAATGGAGATTTTGTCACTCTGAGGAAAGAGATAAATTTGACCGTGATTGGTAAGATGCTTCGCGTCTATTCATAAGAGAAATTAAGATTATTTAGCGAGAGTGTAACTGCGCTCTTTTGGTGTTAGTCCGGCTAATTGCTCTCTTAAGGTTGTTTGTAGAGTACAAAGCAATGAACGCATTTTGTCGTTCAAGCTTATTTAAATAGAGTAACCGAGAAAGCTCTCAAGCATCTGATCTACAACTTGATCGAGAGCAGATCAAGATAAAACCGTAGGATACCGATCATGCACAAATCTGTTATCCAGTGGAAAGCAAAGGTATAAACAACGAGATGACGGAGTATCTTCAAAACCGCTGTCTGGTTACATGGAGTTCACTCGCTGCATTTATTTCAATAAAAATACCAGTTTAGTGGGACCATAGTTACTATGATGGGACGCGCAGTATTGCATGGGTCACCATATCTGCATTCTCGGTGACAGAAGGCATTTCCGCTTGTCAACCATAGGTATTAACACGCTCAATGTTAGCAGTTTGTTTTCATTTTGCTCCATCTTTATCGTCTGTTTTATTTGTATCCTTTAACAGTCTCGAACTTAAAAATTTTGGTTTTTAAATCATCCAAGAAGAAAAAAAAAAGACTGATTAGAAAAGTAGACTTTCAAACTCGGATTAATCACAGACTTTCAAAGCGCAGTAAATTTGAGAAGAACAAGAATAACATTTTACGCTTGGTTGCCTTCCATTTAGTTTTCTTTGGCGCTGCTGAAGCATTTGCAAAGATTTGATATGCGTCTTTCTCGTTCTCAAGAACAAACATATCTGTCTCGCTTTCAAGAAAGCGCCCTGTAATTTGTCTGTGTTTTTTTCCGCGGCGATGATCTGGCTCAGATCATCTTGATTTTAATTGGTATCTGAACACCAGTATTTGCAGCGCACGCGAATGATATTGACATTGCTGATTTTTCAGTATCCACGTGCAAAATTCGCATATCGATTAATTTAAGTTCTTGCAAATATTTTTCAATTCGAAAATCCAACACTGCCCCAATTTCGGTTGGACAAATATTGCTTCAGATGAATGGGATTCTAATTGAATTGTAGAGGTACGTAGGAATAATATTCGTACGCGCAAAGGGGTAAGCGATAAAGGAGCAGAAACGCTGCGTGAAATTGATTTGTAATGGAGTTAAGAATTCAGATTGTGATCATTTTTTGTTCCAAACATAGTAAGGGTCTTTTAAAATGATATAGTCTAAAGGATTAACTTTTGCGTGGATTTCTCTATCACAGGTGAAAGAGGATCTGAGAAACATCCCTGTAGGTTTACATGTCATGCAGAGCAAAACAAAGCTCCCTGCCACTAAAATCCGACGGTCGGGCATTAAGAATGAATTCGCGGCAATTTTACCGCTTTAACCATTGTAAAGTGGAAATAAAAATACAACCGTTGGAAATAGCCAGGGCTTTGTTTTGTCTCTCCCTCAAATATTTAACTTTTGCGTTCAAGACTATTCTGTTTTCACGAATTCACCATGTTTAATTTTTCATAAACAGCTGTCCTAATTTATGACAGCTCGTTAAATACATGTACAGACCCCTAAGTGGTTATAATTTAAAGGCAAAGTGAATATTATTCAATCCACTTTGCCAAATAGAACGGTTTTCATGTCACAAGTGACAAATAGTAATAGACTTAAAAATAGTCTTTTTTGATTTGAATGTCACTAGTTTTCTGGAAAAAAACATTTTCACGGTTCAGGATTTTGAAAGATGTCATTTTTGGCGAAGGAAATTTACAAGTTTCAAGGTCAATAATTTTTACTTTACAAAATCTACCCACTTCTGAGGCATATTATAAAGAGACAACTGGACCTGGCTGGACTCTGGACTCTGGATCGTGAACCAAAAAATTCAATTTAAAAAAAATGGCAACAAGCAAATTCACTTTCAACTTAATCAAATAGTTCAATAGGTAGAAGAAGAAAGCTGGTTTGGCCAGCCAAAATATAGTACATTACTAAATCAAATCTATGTTAGATTGGCTCTTGCTCAAAATAGTCAGTTTAACAGTTAACTGACACCATTATCTGTAAGCTGAAGAACAAAAAGGAATTAACAAGAAAATGCATTAGGGTTGGTTGTTTGGAACGCATGCTATTCTGTGGTGCTGTGCTCTGATGTCAAACATGGACTGTACAGCGGCTGCCAGAGGCACCTTTGAATGCTTTCAGCCGGATATCATGAGCTGCGCCCTTTCGCAATTCAGTCCCCAAGACTGCAAGAAAAGGGTGATTAGCACTGCCAGTTATGTATTATTATTATTATAATTCAACTCCGCAGACTAATTTCACTCTTATGTGTTGTATTGGCTTTTGTGTTCATTGTATTTTATTTTGTCTCTGAGAATCCCACTGCACTGTTTTCTTAAACAAATGATTTGCTTTACACTGCCAAGAGGACCTTTTACAAAGAGCTTTTCAGTGTTGAAGATTGGTTGATAACAAGGTAATTGCAACATTTGCCTTTTGTCTTTGGCAGCACTTACTGTTACAGTACAGTTGTTTAACTTCTTGTTATCTTACTCTAAACCCTAAACCAAAACTCTGGCACAGCAGTGGTTTTATTCACCAAACAACTAACACTTATGCATTGTCTGGTCATCCTTTCTGTTCTCCGGCTTTCAGATAATGGTGTCGTTTATCTATTAAACTGAATATTGAGCAAGAGCCAATACAACATAGATTTGATTTAATAATGTACTATATTTTGGCTAGCCAAACCAGCCTTTTTCCTTCTATCTATTGAACTATTTAACTTAAGTTGAAAGTGAAGTTGCTCGTTGCCTTTTAATTTTTTTTTAAATTGAATTTTTTGGTTGATAGCCCAGAGTCCAGTCCAGAGTTTATGATATGCCCACATCTGATGAGTCATTATCAATACAAATTTGTCGCAAGTGCTTGAATTAAAAGTAATTCAGGTTTTTTCAAGTTCAATCATATCTACATGGCCTTTTTGTATGAAACAGGGTGAATGAGTGAGAAATGTTAAAATCTTGAGCACCATTGTTGTGACACTCAGTACACTTTTACTCAATTCCCCCTTCAATGTTAGTATTCAGTGACTTAGTCTTGGTTCAACTTTGGATGTGGAAGGAAGCAAGTAAGGCTACTTGCTTTCAAGCTGGAACTTGAATTTATTACGATTTATGGGTGACATTGTGGGTTTAAGTCATTTATTTTTAATTATTGTTTACTAGAAAACATAATCCAAGAGTGTATTTGTTTGACTTTGTAGGTGAAATATACAAAAGATATTGAATTTGCCCATTTTTTAAGATTTTCCTTCTTGAGTGATCTCCAAAATGTACCCTTTACAGCAATAATAATAAGAGAGCCATTTGTAAACATACTTGTATATTGTAAACAATAGACAATTTTTTAAGCCTTGTCAACAGAAACCAAAACAGGCTATTACAGAGTGTGACTACCAATAATTAAATATAATTTCCAAGGACTTACATGTAAGAGTCTAAGAATGTTAAAAAACAGTGTATATCAGCTTCACTCATTCAAACTCAAAATGTGCCTAGAAAAAAAATTAAAAATGAAACTGTTAAATGTTAAAAGCATGTTTTATAGTAAGAATATTATTATTGTTGTTTACAGATTGAGCAAAGATTTCTAAAAAACTTGATTATTTCAGAAATTTTGGTGAAAATATGCAAATTTTCTATGGGGAGAAGAATTTTAATAAATTATGGATAAGGATTACTCACAAACACAGGCTGCTGAAGGAAAAGTGAAAAGCCATTGTGGCAGTATTATTGTCTAAGGAATTATGAATTTCCAGCTGAGCCAAGATTTTGCTTATATGAAAATGCACACCAGTGTTTGAGTGCCAAAATACTGTACGTGACCTGTACAAGCATCAAAATTTAAACATTGGTATCCCAGCTGTTATATTTTATAGGTGGATTATTGGTGAATTCTTAAAGGAGATTATTTTGAGACAAGAAAGGTGTTAATGTCAAAGTAATGCCTTGTGAGATTAACAGTAAATTATGATCTCTTCAACCAATAACACAGGTATCCCCAAATTTCAAATGATTTTGGCTTGTTAACATACTTGTTGGTCACTAAAATTTTACTGAAAGGAAAAAAATAAGACCATATAATTAACCAGCACGGATGTTTTGATTTTGATCTTGGCATGATGCCACTCTTATTCATTCCATAACTTACTAAAAATGAAAAGGTTGGGATTGCATGGAAACTGAAAACACAATATTTGTTTGTGTTAAGTTGTTGGCAAGGAGTAGTTTTATTAATGCCAGCTATAAATGTCCCTTCTGCTTTGGATGAATTAGTTGCATTGTAATTTATGAAAAATATAAATCTTAAAGGGGCAGTGTCACATTTTTTGGTCAAACTTCAAACCACTAAAAGGCGTCATTGCTTCAATGAAAACAAAAATAATGTTTAATTTTTGTTGCCAATGACCATTGAAGTGCACTGAAGCTGTTCTTTGCAGCCAAGAATATTAATGGAGAGGATGGAAATGGATTGAAACTTGAAAAACTGGCCATTTTTTTTCAAGTTTGGAGACAGTGTCTTCAGGAAGACTCCAAAAATTAAACACGAATAGATCTTTGTGAGGAATGTTGTACATGTGAGATTAAGTGCTAATTTAGATTTTTACCCATTTTTGACTTAAAAAACAGGGAATTAAGCATGACACTGCCCCTTTAAGTTTTGATTGGTGAACATTCCCTTAATAATCTATCTAACTCACAAACAAACTCTTTCATTCAATTAATTTGATCACTATTGCATGAAGGGAGTCCTGGGGGCCTAGCGGTTAGAGTGATAAATAATCTCAATATTGCCACTTTAGTGGCCCTAAATTAAACTGGCAATGCCGTTGTGTTGATTTAAATTGGTCACTGTACACATCCCCAAATGCTTCAAGCTTTAAGTGTCATCACATTTAAAGGTTGTCTTCTCCACTGAACAAAAGTGTTGTTATGGGTGTGGCAATGGGTAGATACCGGTATATCATACTTTCGTAAAATTATGAGGTTTGGACTGAAGTGCTGTTATGGGTGTGGCAGTGGGTAGATAAATCATATTTTTGTAAAATGAGGTTTTGGGTTTTTCATCATTTCATGGTGAAGTACAATAATATTAAGGTATTATCATTTTTCTGGATGTTGTCTCGCCGATCTTGTGGTGTTGATTGCTTTCAAAACAAC
This sequence comes from Montipora capricornis, assembly GCF_036669925.1. Taxonomy (NCBI): domain Eukaryota; kingdom Metazoa; phylum Cnidaria; class Anthozoa; order Scleractinia; family Acroporidae; genus Montipora; species Montipora capricornis. Next base: position 10,311,956 of record NC_090893.1, read on the forward strand.
AACTGACAACAACATGAGACAGTCTATAATGCCTCATTATTGTTTTTAATCATATTTCAGGAAATTAAAAGGCAGGAAGAAGCAGGTACAAAAATTGCACGGGATCAAATCACTCACCTTGGATCAATGTAAAAAGTGATAAGGCCTCAAGAAATCACCCTGGCCCTAATCTTTAAGCTAACCGTGGTGAAATCAGGGCAAGCATCAAATAGCATTGGCTTACAAAACCATTTTTTGCAATCCGAGTTGATCCGGTTCGACTTTTGTACCTGTCCTTTTCAGGAAGTGTTAACATTTACCTAAACACAACTTTTGAAGACTAAGGTTTACACAGCAGTTTTTAATGTTAAGTTTAATAATTTACGACTACTGTGCACTCTGATCCCTCCCTCCCTGACTTTATGATCTGTTTAGAGTAGTTATTCGGATCAGTTACCGTTTAAAACCCATTGACTCCTAGGAGTGGGGCTTAGTAGATTTTACTCGTCAATGAGGGGTACCGGTAGTTCAGGAGTTATTTGGGGGGGGGGGGGGGGTGCTACTAGGGCAGTGCAGGTGCCTATTTAAGGAAGATGTACAGTGATCTTTAGAAACTATATATGAGCACTTTCCATTGAAACAGAAGTTTCAGGCAAAAATTTTAATACTTTAATGAAGCGAATGGAACAGCATTTTGTGGTTGTTGGCTTGAAACCAATCACATCAACAAGTTATTGATTCAAAATGTGAACAGCAACAAGGAAAGAACCAGTGGGATACATTTTTCCAGATATTCCAGAATTAACCATTTATACCCAAATTTATGATTATTTTTTCTGTAAAATTTCCATACCATTTGATTCCTTACCAAGTTTTTTCAAAATTTTTGGTTGAATGGAATAACCTCTTACTAACCGAGCGTGAGGGCTGTACTGGGGAATATTGGGCCTGAGGTTGTGGCAGTATGGACTGAGCACAGCAAGCTAAGGTCTGTACAAAAACGTCTGAGGGACAATTAATATTGCCCAATATGGTCCCGAGCAAGTGAGGTTAGTAAGTTGTTTATTATATGGCATTGTTTCTTTGAGCAATCGGCCCTTCACCACTTGGTGAATGTTTGTATTCTTTGTCTTCCATCAGCGAACTTTGAATGGCAGTCTTTTACATGTAAACTAAATTCCCCTTGCTTGCACGGTTGTAATAAATAATAGTAGTTACAATCATTGAGCAAAATGAAATGCTATTTCCATTTACTAACTTCTTATTATTTTCAATTGTAATCCCCCACTGTGTACTTCATTGATTAACTCTGTGGGCCAATAAGAGAAATAAGGCCTCAATTACTTTGATTCTGTTAAATTTGATTCCTTGTTTAATTGTAAAAAGTATTATGATAATGTTATTGTCATTATTCAATTCTATCCTGTGTTGCCAGTGGGATTCAGTTGGGAATATCAGAACCATAAGGAAGTCATGGTGATTGAGATCAAAGCAAGGTGTACTAGAGCTGCAACAAAGAAGGAAAAATTTAATCTTCTGCAGTTTTCTTTGTGTTATGAAAGCATCAAAAAAAAGAAAACTTGAGATCAGTTTCAAAATGAACATTATTTTTGGGTTGAATTCAGCCTGTCTCAAATAATGAAAGTTTCCATTCACATTGCAATCGTGTTGACAATCAGACATAAATTGATGGTACTCTGGTTTAAAGAAATTTGAATGTGGCATAAGAAATTGCAATTCAATTCACCCTCTCTTTTCTAAGTTTTACAAAGAACTTTTTTCATTTGTGCCTTTGCCACTCGGTAATTCATCAGTTTTTTTTTTATGGTTAATATTTCCTTGACAGAGGCGTTAAACTCTGGTTCAGAGCTGGGTTTTTTTTTTATTTTTTAGCTAAAAACAGTTTCCTTATTAATATTGGATGTAACGTAGCTTATGCATTTTCCTACGTGCACAGTTTCGATCTTATTTGTCCATACTTGGACATAAATTTGGTGTCGTAAAATCCCCAGCTTTGCTCGAAGGAAAAGAGTTGCAAGTTACATGCTTCAAGATCATGTGCTTCTGTTCCTTGATTAAATGAAGCCAGAAAGCTAAACACTGGGGGGATGACCCAAAGGTTGTTGACCTTTTGAAGTCAATTTGTTCATAACAGGATTTCCTCAGTAACGAACTTCATATGTTAATGAAACAAAGTGTAAGCCATATATAACAATTCCTGTGGAGCAACGTTTTAAGTTCATTCAAGCCAAGAGTGAAACCCTGTTTACAGCCGTCAGGTCAGCTGGTTATTTACAAGGGGGTCAAGGAGTGTGACACTGGACCACCCTCTTTCTGAACAAATTAAATCAAGTTCAGTTCCTGTGGAGTCAAGCAGGCAACTTGCAAAGAAGTTGCATCAATGCAAATCTTAATTTCAAATTTATTTCAGATGGCATTCTTGCTAGTAACTTTTGTCTTGAATGTTAGCTTTCTTTCCTAATTAAGGGGGCTTTCCTTTCGTCAGAACTGGTTGGTCAGACCTGTCAGTTTGCAAAGAGAATGCAGCAATTTGAAGGAACACTTGCATGATAATCCCTTGCATTCTTCTGGAGGAGTATATATCATCCTTGAAATGTGTTATGGTAATTTGAAGATGCTGCAGAGTTAGTCCTCCCAAATGCCAGGTCTGGCCGGTCAGTTCTGTCAAATGGAAAGCATTCCTGTCTCCCATATTACTTGCAAATCTCTGTCATTCCCTGGTTTTACCATAGTAAACCTCTATAAACCTGTTCTCACACACTGCAGATCCTCCAAGGATTTTAACACAGTTACCATCTGAGCTAACCTGGATTGAAGGCGACACTGAAGAGCTCAACTGTGCCACAGATGGGAAGCCGAAGCCCAAGGTAACATGGCGCAAAGATGGTAGGGAAATCAAACGTGGTCGAAGAACAGCCAAAATTGCATTTAGATCAGTTAGTTACAAAGATGAAGGATTATACCAGTGTGCCGCGAAGAATATTGGAGGAAAGAAGACAACTGAAGTTCAGATCAATGTCAAATGTAAGTAATCTTACATACTATAAGGCTAGATAAGGTTTTTTTTATCTGGTTTACTTTGGACTGGACCCTAAAGGCAAAACCACTTTGGGGACGGATCAAGATTACCCACTTTTGTGCTGACATGGCAGCCACCATTGCTGGAGAAAATGTTGTTGTTCATTTAACCAACTGCCTTCGTTTAAATGAGAGGTGTGTGCCTTGGTTATTCAGGGGGTTGAATCGTGGTCAACCAAACCCTATATGTTTATAGAATAATATTTAATATCACTTCATGGCTACCAAATGCCTGCAACCCAGCCATGAGCCCTCATTTCAGATTACCAGTGACAATAATAGAATCCATGAAAGGAAAAAATAAAGGAAGGGGAAGGGTGGAGACTGCTTAAAAAGAAAATAAATGCTGAAGGCAAACTGCTCGAGAAGAAGAGGAATATGGTTGTGAAGATGCTGGAGCCATCCACGTGAGCACTTACATACATGTTTGAGTGCTGACTACTTTTCACTAGCGAGCGTCCACTTTACCACTGCCCTGTAAGGTTGTAACTGTGTTAAATTTTCGTTTAACTAAATTGAAAGGTAAGATAGCTGCTACAAATCTAGCCACAAACACCATAGCAGAAAAAAAAGGCCACTATTTTTTTAGTGATTACTGTTGTGTGTTACCAAGGAGCAAGGGTGGCACAGTCGGTTAGTGTGCGGCCTTCGTGCTTAAGGTCCCGAGTTCTATTCCCGGATCTCACATCCTTGTTTCGACTTCTTTCCTTTCAGTGTAGCCTAAGTAGCTTTAAATACCCTTAAAACGGAGCACTGATGGAAAAGAGGGGGGTAAAATAAGCGCACCATCGGCTTCCTGGGAGAGTACTCTTTAGAGAGTAAAGGAACTTCCGACGTTAAATAAGGTGTACCTTGACCTTACCCTTTATATTTTAGTTGATTATTATAATTATTATTATTGTAAATGCTCAAGATTCCAAATTAAATTGAATATTCACTCATCGCCAACTGGTTGGCTCAGTTACTGGTAGTTAAGTAGTGGACTATTGCACAGGGAGGTGCAATGTCAAAACTCTGGCTGGCTTAACACTTAGGGTCTTTACATATAAATATAAACTGAGGAGAAAGTGCTGCCTTTGTAACAACATCTGCTTAAAGTTCGGCTTTCTAGTCCTTTCAGATAAGGGCCATAAACCATAGGCCCCATCTCACAACAACCCTTCAATGTTCAAAACTCTTTGGTACATAAAGAGCCCACATACCGTACTATTCGCAAAGTGCAGGGCATGGAGTTTCCAGTGTGCTGGTCTATCCTCTGCGGGTTATCATGGTTGGGAGGGAAAACTCTTTCTGTTCTAAACTACACTAAAATCTGAGGCTGAACAAAGATATGCTACTGATGATGAATGATGATGTCATTGTCTATAGATGCACCAAAAGAGACCAATATCACAACCGATGCACCCCAAGATACTGTTGACGACGGGTCAATTATTATCATCACATGCAAAGCCCTTGGAAACCCTGCACCAGGCTACAAATTTTTCATCAATGGCAAGCCTATTAGAGATAGGACGGCTGAAAGATCTGGAATCCTTGAGATTACAGCAATGGGCTATGGGCAAAAGGGAATATATAGCTGTCGTCCAGAGAATGACAGAGGCACAGGACCAAGGAGTGAAGTTACAGTTTATGTGCGGTGTAAGTAATTCTTTCCTTTGCACAAATAAAAAGTCTTAAGAGGCACAAATACAGCCAGATGAAATCTGGCAAAGAGTTCTTTGGTCAGAAATTTGATAAACGTAGAGAAAAGGTAAAGTGGCCTTCACATGGCAAACTTGAGTTTGCAAACTCAAGTTTGACAAACATTTTTGACAACTGTTGTTGTGTCTTTCACACACCAACTTGAGTTTGCCAACATGAGTTGGCAAACTTGAGTTTGCCGTGTGAAGGCCGCATAACAGATGAACAAACTAGTCAATGACAGCATAACGTTAAAGCAGGTAATAATAATAGTAATAGTATCAGCAATAATAATTATAGTAATAATGATGGTAATAATAATAATAATAATAATAATAATAAGAAGAAGAAGAAGGAGAAGAAGAAGAATATTATTATTTCTCATCAACTACTAATACTACTACTACCACCACCACCACCACCAGCAGCAGTGCTTGAAATTAGCGGTGGTCCTGGTTACCAGAAGAAAAAACAACAGACGTCCCTGCCAAAAATAGAAAATGATTAACATAAGCAGCACCCATCTCACTTGTCTGGTTTCTATTGTCAATGTCCGATAGCAGTGTGAAGTGAGCAAGAATCAATTTGTTGCAGCTATGCATTTTCCTGTGTTTTGAATATCTGTGGCAAGTGACAATGTCACAAACATGTAAGTCTTAAACACAGACTTCCACAAAGAAACCACAGATGCACACTTAGAACTACTCAAACTCCAGTGATGTGATTCCATCTTAATATGGTGAGCATATTTACAATTTGATTGACAGTCACACTTCCTTGCAAAGTTTGCCTTGCATGGCCATGGGTCAACTGTTGAGATGAGGTATTTACATGTTAATGTGAAAGTTAAATTCTTGGGTGGCCATGCACTGTAATAGGCCTTTTTCGATATAATAAAATTCAGCTTGAAAGAGAGGTTTAGAGGTCAAAGACAAAGGAGAGTGGATGATAGGTAAATATTTTTCACATTCATTCCAATGTGTTTCTATTGTTTTGGTCGTCACTACCACAGGCAGTTTCCTAATGGGCAACCAAGCATTTAGCAGGGCAACCAAATTTACAGGTTTAGTTGCCTGGCTTTTGGAACAGGGACAACCTGGATTTTTTTATTTCAAGCACTGCTACTACTACTAATAATAATAACAATAATAATTTATCCTTTTAGATTCACCTGAAATAACTCGACTCCCTGGCGATGAGGTTGTTGATGAAAATAACCCAGTGACAGTACAGTGTGAAGCTGAAGGATTTCCTCCACCTTCAATAAAATGGGTCAAACTACTAGGAAACAGAAATGTGGCAAATGGAACTTACTTGTTCTTACCAAGTGCTCAACGGTCAGATCACGGAAGATACAGATGTATAGCAACCAATGGTTTTGGTAGAGATGCCAGTGCAGATTTTAACATTAATGTGTATTGTAAGTGACAAATTTGTTTATGGTAATTATGTAAAGAACACCAGCGTGGTTGATGATGACTTCTTAACTTTCTAGAACATTATGGCTAAGTACCAGAATCGATTGCATCAGCTGACACTTTCATCAAATTGTTTCCGCAAAAAATTTAAATTAATCAGACACGTACACTTGGCTATAGTGATCATTCATGGTAAGCAAGATATCTTTGTTGTCGCTGTCATTGTTTCTAGTCTTGGAGGACAAGTATTGGTATTGTGTACAAGTTTTTATAAAAAGGGCAATGCAATGTTATCATGTTTTTGCTCAAAGAAAGAAATTAAAAGCTTATTTATCTTTGAACTAGATGCCCCAGTAATAAACAGGACTGCATCAAGCAAAAATGTTCCAGCGTGGGTTGGAGTTTCAACAAACTTGACATGTGTTGCTTATGGAAATCCAGCTCCTCGTTACATCTGGAGAAACTCTTCTGGTAAGGTTTCTGCCTCAGAAGAAAGTGGGATACTACAGGTGACGCCACAAGAAGATGGATTTGGACCATACACATGTACAGTGCAGAACAGTAAGGGAACTGACAATTTGGACATACGACTGGTGAAAGTAGGTAGGTTTCATAGAAACTGTGAAATGCACCATTCTTCAACCGTCTTTAAAATTTACTGTGGTAAAATGAAATCAAAGCAACTTTGATTTGAAAGATGTGATTCTGATGACTCTGGCCTTTTTTTAGATAGTAAGATCCTTACTCCTTTCATCCTGATTAATTATAATATTAAATTAATAGTTATGATGATCCCTTATTAATCGTAACTATTACGAAATTCTCAAATCTGATTGTTTATGATCAGCCCTGATTTCAACATTAATAGGACAGTTCGTAATTGAACCCCTTGTAATTGGACAATTGTCCCCTGTCATCAAGTCTGTGCTAGTTGTACTTGAATCATTTATCTTTTTCCAAAGCTATTAAAAAAAAATTAAAGAAAAGTTGAGCAGATTAAGGTTACGGTAGACCTTCACGGGTGTCCTTTGTGAAATGTTTTTTTAGAGTGCTTCCTTAGGCGCAACAGCCATAAACTATTAATACCTCTATTGAAAGGGTATGAAATGCACTTTCGAAGTAATATCTATAGTTTCTTTTTCACTTTATCCAATTGAAAGAAGAGCGAGGCCTGGGCAAGAACCTTGAGTGACAGATATCTCTCTGATCAAATTTATGAGTTATCCAATTTTAATGCAAAGAGCAGCCTTCTGGATAATGTCATTCACAAGGGGTTTATTGTCATAATCATGTGAGGCTTTTTTGATAATTATTTTGAGCAATTGCTTTCAAAAACTTGCAGAAAGGCCATTGCAGGAGTTCAATTAAAAAAAACCACAATCCCTCAAACACTACTTTAGTTTTACATCTTAGGAGTCCCCAGCTGCAGGCTGAATTTCAAGACAATCAGTTGAATTTTCATACCTTATCTATTCACTTAAAGAGGGTACATCCAGAGTTTTACAAACTTTTCATGCCTTTCGATCCACCACAAAACGCAGCTCAGTTGACAGTCATGAAATAAAGTGCTGTGTTACTGCACTACCACACGTATGCAATGCATGCCTATTTTTACGTTTTTCCTTTCCCACCAAAAAGTCCTTCCCAGGGAGTAAACCAACGACAATGGGTGAAAAAATTTGACGATGTTATGACAAACAATGCAACTTGAAATTCAAGACCACGGTTAATTTCCTGTGGAAAACACAACCAAATTCCTTGGCGTTGACAGTTTCTAATTGGCTTTTCCCGCCTTTGCTGACTGAGAAAGAGCCATCAAAAATATGTTTTTGTTAATAACTTTCAGTTTGTTTAACATTTTGGAGTGTTTTTTGGAAAAGTTAGTTTGTGTAGTATTAGTTACTATGAGATAAGACATAAATTGCATAAATTTCATCTGTGAAGGTCTACCTTGAGAGAGAGAGAGAGAGACTTTATTTTACGAGGGTAACAGGTGACAGTAAACACTGTCATTGTTTCGTATTTTGTTATAGTTACGATTAAAAAGTTATTGACAATATGACTTCTTCGTGCTTGAAATTTCAAATTACTTGCTCTATTAAACTTGCTGAATTATTCTCCACTTAGTCCTATTACCGTTATTAAGTATGTACAGATGAATAGATATAACCACCTCGTGGAAGCAGTGTATTAAAGTAAGGCTAGGAGCTGGTAAATTGAGGCAAGTAACAAAATACTGACCCCCTAATGACCCCCCTTCTGACCCCCTCTAAAATTCATGGGAAAGAAAAAGATTTAAGAAATAAATGGATAAATACTGTGGGGTATGTTGATTTAATTTGGAAGTAGCTTTAATTATTAGTGTTGTTTTTCTTAAAGATAATACTGATTATTTCAGCCTCAAATAATTAAGGTTGTTTTAGCATGTGATCAAGTTTTGCAGCGTTGTACCTTAGCATGTACATGTGTGTATTCATCCATGAGAATGAGCAGCAAGAATCTCCGGAGACATGCATATGACTCAACCTACAACATAAACACTCAAGGGATTAGCTTGAAGACAAAGCCAATGTTCAATGATCCATTGAAATTCTTTTTTTTTTCCGTTTTAGCAAAGCCAGTGGTGAGGCTGAATGTTGTGAGTCGTCAATCTAATTCTCTCTTTTTGAAATGGTCGCTATTGTCAGAAGGTCAAAGCAATGCCTTTATATTGTATTACACCTTACAGTACCGAACAGATGACAGTGATGCTTTGATAAAAAGAATCTCTCCAATTTCGCCGGAAACAACAACCTACCAATTGAATGATTTAAGGCCATTCACTGAATACATTGTTGAACTGTATGCAACCAATAAGCATTTCAGCAGTGAACCATCTCGTTTTACTGCAAGGACAACTGAAGCAGGTAAAACAATCATAATTATGCAATGTCATATTCACTAACTGCTCCATGGCACTTTACAATACTACAGTAACATGGTGTATAAAGAAAAACCCTTGTCCGAAAAGATGTCTTAATTTAGGAAAAAAAACTATTGTAGTATTTACAGTACATTGTCTTATTTCAAATGGCAATGCATTTCATAACATTGGAGCTATCACTGAGAATGTCTTAAACCATGCGATGGCCTCACTTGAGGTCTTTCCATATATACATAGGTCTTTTGATTAGAACAAGGAATAACAAGAAGATATTTGGAAGATATCTTGGGCAGTTATAGTTGTCATTAATTTTAAAGTATTTTTTAATGATAATTAATGCAAGTAGTCAGTGAATCATGCAATATATACATCTTATTTGATGGTGTAACATAACGTGCGCCAGATATTTTGTGAGTTGCGTAGCTTGTTTGTCCCTTTACTTCTGACTGTTATTTCCTTATTTAATTATTTCCTTGTTTTTTTTTGTTTATTTAATATTCATTTCCTCTTTTTATCATTGAATTTTAAAATACATAATTATTCCATGTTTCAATACATCTTTAAATAATATTATGCTAGTCATAGATTCCGGCCATGTTAATCATGCTCAGTGTTTTTTTTTTGTTTATTCTTAAGTAGGTGGTGGCCAACTCAAAGGCAATCGCTACTTTGGTCACCACACACATTTAATATAGTATTAGCTCTGTTTTTTAATGTTATTTAATTAACTAATGAAGAGATCTGTCATTGTTTTAATTTATATATGTGAACTTACAATGTAAATAGTTTGAAATTGAACTTAAACTTGAGTCGGGGAATTGAACCCCGGCCACATCGGTGGGAGGTAAGTGCTCTCGCCCCTGCTCCCTGCTGTCAAACACAAGACAATTTTACTCATTAGCGGGGGTTGTTTCAGAGCAGAAAGGATTAAAAGTGTAAGTTTTTATTTTAAAAAAGAGATACTCCAAAAGAGACTGAGGTACTGTCACACTTGAAGGGTCTTTTGCTTGTGTTTGGAGTGACCTGGCATTGTGTCAGCAAGTTTAAAACACAGGTCAGTGCTGTCAGTGTACACATCACTGTGCTACAGATATAATTAATGAACAACACCAAAAGTGTCTCCTATCTCTAATCACTCTACAAAGATGTTGTTTCAAGTCTAGGGAAAATGTTTGGCTTAGTTGTTCATCAGTGGAGCAAGGACCAGACAAATTTTCTACTGGTTGACTCTTGATCCATGACCTGTGTTTTAGACCAGTCTGTATTGGGTGAGGGTCAGCTGGCAGTGGGTAACTAATTTATATGATAAGCATCTTGAGGACCTGGCTTTGTGCATTTTTATCAAAGTTTATTCTGTTTGAAAGAAACTCATGATGTCTTTGCTTGCTAAATTTTCTCAGCACCAAGTCCTCCACGGAATATTGAACTGAATGCTATAAACGGCACGGCAATTCGTGTCACATGGGCAGCTCCTCTTACCGCCAATGGACCCCTGAAATCGTATACAGTTTTGTATGACAAAACAGAATACATTCCAACTGTTGGTGTGAAGACATTGACAGTCATGCCCAACATCACTGAAGTGACCATTGGTGGCCTTGTTCCATTTTATAATTACACCATCAAAGTCAGAGTCGAGAACAGTTTGACTGGAACAGAAAGCAAACCAGCAATGATTGCGACAAAGATGGCTGGTAAGTTTCATAAAACAAATTAATTTATTTTTAAGTACAGTTTATCTAGTTTGCTCTTGTTTCCCTGAAAACTAACGATGCACTTGGAGACCAAACATTTTTCGTTCAGTTACACCATGAAATATAGAGAGTGTCGACCAGGTAGCTTGCAAGTACAAAAGGTTGCAGGCCTCAAATTAACCCTCTCCCTCCTAAGAGTGACACTTCTAGATTTTACTCTAACGCCAGATGATTTTACTCGTTGATGGGGGCTTCCTTTGGGATGAAAGGGTCAAAAGGAAACTCTATTTTTGCAAAAGTTACATTCTTAGTGAGGAGTGCTGACATCAACTTGGGCCCCCTTCATTTGTGTTTTTGACACAGTGGTGAGAGCACTCTCCTCCCACCAATGTGTCCCAGGTTTGATTCTCAGACTCAGCATCATATGTGGGTTGAGTTTGTTGGTTCTCTACTATGCTCCGAGAGGACTTTTTCTTCGGGTACTCCGGTTTTCCATTCTCCTCAAAAACTAACATTTGACTTGACTTGCATTAATAATAATTGTTGATTTCAGTTTACAGTGTCCCCAATTAGTGCTCAAGTGCTAACCCTTACATACGAGGCCAACTCTAAAAAAAAGTGTTAAAGTAACTTATTATAAGGAAAGTGCCGCCTTTGTAATTAATTAATTAATGGTAAATGAAATGATGTTCTAGGATACAGAAAACCATTACAACTACTGAATGAAGGAGGTAGTTTCTAAAGAAACTGTGGTGCTGCGTCGGTGGGGAAGTAGTATACAAAAATTTGGTTTTATCAATGGAGTTGATAATGTAAATTGGCCACCGTACAGAGATTCTATCAAATTTTTGTACATTACAACTATTGTTTTCTCAATCAGAACTCTTGGTCATATACTTTGGTAGGGCTGAGGACTAAAAAAGCCATGCATATGCAGCGCCCAGCTTTGTGTGATGTTTCAATAGGGCTTAAATGAGGTATAAGAGCATCCCTATTATTAATTGCAACAAACAAGACAAAACTTTTTACGAAGGAGTGAAGTGATCCTCGAACTTAACTTAAAGATGGTGCCTACTATTGTTATTGCACATACGTTCTGCGCATCTTGAGATGCTTGGATTTCCTATCGGGGATCACACAGCTTCTTAATAAAAGAATATTGTTGCGAGGTTCAAAACTATGCAGAGAAAGCAGAACTTACCAAGTGCTCTTGGTATCCATAAAGAAAATTGGGGGTAACCATGCATTTTTCAGAGATAACTAAGCTTCAATTTGGAAAAGAACGCCATACATTGCTTTGTATTTTAAAGCTTTTTTACAGATATTGTTGATTAATTATCTTCGAAAAATGCACGGTTACCCCCAATTTTCATTTTGGATTTCAGTAACACTTGTTAAGATCTGCTTTTCTGGCATATTCATTAAACCATGCAAAAATACCTTAAAATACCTTTGAAATTGTTGGCACCGTTCTTAAGCACCGCTTGTGAAGTAAATGATTATCCAATGAAGGTAACACATAACTTAAGGCCCTTAGCATAACCCATGTCATAGTGAAAAAAGAATTAAACAATGCTGATCTAACATTTTAAACAACTGCATGCATGTTTATCTGAATAGTGATATTGTATTTTCTCCTTACATGTAGCTCCTAGCAAGCCATTTGGCTTTGAAGCCAAATTGAATGTGACAGGTGCCCACAGCGCAAGGTTAAAGTGGAGAAAACCTCGTAAATTGAATGGAAGAATAGTTCTTTTTAAAATCAAAATGCTTTGGAGGTATAAGAATATACAAGGAAACTACAAGGAAACTACACGAAAAATTCCTGCTAAAGTGACAACTAGAGAACGAAGAGGGAGATTTAGACGTGATGTGTTGGACTATGCTGTTCTTCAACTGGAACCTACCAGAGAAATTGAACTTAGAAGTATGCAACCATTTGCTTTCATATCTATATGGGTTTCTGAGGGAACTGGAGCTTTGAACACTGAAGTTTTTTGGAGCCCTTGGTCGAACAACTACACGGTCGAAACATCAGAAGGAGGTAATAAGTTGTCGATATAGTTAACTGAAGTGCTGCAGGCAAAAAGTGTTTTTTTTTTCATCTGTGCATTATTTTTTCATTTTGCAAAGTTGCTGCCAATTTCGAATTCTGCTGAACATAAATCAATTTATACAGATACTGCAAGCCATCCCATCCTGTGTGCTGAAATTCAAGGGGAAAAAAGCAAAAAAAAACAATTTTCCAATTTAATTTTATTTGTTTGAATTCCATTGTTCCTCTTGATACAAATTGGGAATAGTCAGGTCTTAAATACAGATAAATAATTTAATCCAGGAAACTTCAGCAGTTATTAATTTGGCAAAAATCAACAATTACAACATTTGCTGAAAATGGGGTGTTTGTTATTGCTTAATTTATTTTATTATTTTCGTGAGAGCTACAACTCAATTGGAGTCTTTGATTTAACAATCAGCTGTATTCATGTTTAAGCTCCAAGTGCCCCTCGGAACGTAGAGCTCAAGCAGGAAGATGATACATCTGTAAAAGTTACTTGGCTGCCACCGGAGTATCCCAATGGAATAATTCGGAAATACAGAATCATTTACAGAAACAATACTTTCAAAAACTACACAGCAGAAATCACAAAGGGGTTGAAGAATGTCACCCTGTTTTATATTCTTTCGGGACTTCGGAAGGATTCCAGCTACCAAATTAGTGTAAGTCTTTCTTCTATGTTTTGTTTTTCAAATATCCTAGCTGTTGTCATTTGCATTACTTCCCATCATTTCTCTCCCATTACTGTACCTGGTTTTTCTGTATGCCTATCTGCCTGTTCTCAAACTGACCCCTTCCCCACCCATTATTCAGATAATGGCAATATCACCACTGGAAACACTTTATCCCTGCTTCTTTTGTATGGTTGCCTCCAACCCTCTTCTTTTTTTTTTACCTTTATCCTTTCCAGTCTTTTCCAGATGATAGTTTAATTCGTAGTTGTGAAGAACATCTCCCCTCCATCAAAAATTGGCCAACAGTCGGCCGAGTGTTGTTGGTGGAGGGGAGATGTTCTTCACAAGTACCATCTACTTCATCAGGCAGGTCTAAGACACGGGTCATATTTCACAGGTCAAAACTAGAACTCCCTGCTCCACTGATAAAAAACTACTCCAAAGGTTTCCCCTAGATCTGAAACAACATTTTGTAGACTGATTAGAACTAGGAGACACTTTCGGTGTTGTTTATTCATCTGTAACACGGTGACATGTACACTGGCCTGTGATGCGTGACCTGTTTTTCAGACCCACCAGTTTTCATCTAACCTCTTTATCTCTGCTGATTCCTTGGTGCCTGCCTCCAATCATGTTCATGTTCTCGTGTTTTGTTTTCAGGTTCAAGCATTTACTAATTTTCCTGGGGAAGTGAGCCCTGTTGTCAGTCATGATATTGTAAAAACACCAGGTGAGATGTTTACAGGGTTTTGCACATGGAATGATCTACGAGACTAGTGAAACAAAATATGACTTACAATAATTTCAAACCAACATGTAGGAACTGGAGATCCCATATTCAGTAAAATATCTGCATTGTGTGCACAGTCCATGGTAATATTAATATTCCTATTAGTTTCCCCACAAACATCTCTATATATGAGTCCTTAATGTGTAATAGAATTGTTTTATGTCATCATGCATGAAGTGCTTACATGTTGCTGATCAGTTGACACAAATTTAGGGCTACTACGTGGTGTAAGCCTCACACAAAACATCCCAAGAGCTGTCTAAAAACTTTTGTTTACGCCTAATAAGAATAAAGAAAGTATCCTAAACATGCATAAAAGCTAACATTAGGCCTAACCAAAAGTTTTAAGACAGCTTTCCGACGTTTTGTGTGCTCTCGTTTTGTGCGAGGCTTGCACCACGTAGTAGCCAAATTTAGTGACTTGATCATGCTCACTGCAAGCACTCACCAAAGTTTGCTAAATGACATTAAATTGATGTGAAACAAATTGTCTCTGGTAATTAGGAGATGTGTTAGAGCAAAGTGGAGTTGATACTGGATCTCTCTATGGTGGAGTATTTGCTGGGATAATTGTCCTTGCTTTTGTGATTATCATCATTGCATTGGTAATAAGGTACAGTGAGTGGTTTTCTTTGGTAAAACAAGATTATTAATCACATATTTTTTTTCATGAAATATGAGAAGCCCTGTTTTTATTAAGGATGGTGCCTACTGTTGTTATTGCACATATGTTCTGTGCATCTCGAGATGCCTATGGGTAGTGGTTATTGAGACAGGAATATTTTTGCGTGTTTTAAAACTATGCAGAGAAAGCAGAACTTAGCAAATGCTCTTGGAATCCAAAAAAAAAATTTGGGGGTAACGGTGCATTTTTGAGACATAATTAAGCTTCAATTTGGAAAAGAACGCCATACATTGCTTTGTATTTTAATGCTTTTTACAAATATTGTTGATTAACTATCTTCGAAAAATGCGTGGTTACTCCCAAGTTTCTTTTTGGATTTCAATAACACTTGTTAAGTTCTGCTTTTCCTGCGTATTCAGTAAACCAGGCAAAAATACCTTTGAATTAGTAGGCACCATCCTTAACACATGCAGAAGATACTTCAGATATGATGACATCTGTGAAAATTTATGCCAGGTCGTTAAAAGTCATGTAAAAGCTATTCTCAAACTGTGATTGGGCAATTTTATAAAATTTGAACACTTTCTGCAGAAATCACAGAAAACAACGGGATTCCAGAGAACTCAATGGCAAGCAATATACAGTGGCCAACTCAAATGACAGTGGTATTGGAGATAAAGAATCATTGGACCGTGTTCCTGGAGTTAAATACATGCAAGGCGTGAGGCAAGGATCGGAAGGTTCGGAATCCTGGGTTTAGTTAGTGTGGAGAATATCACATTCATTCTTGCACCAGTTCACTTTATGAGGATCAATCTATTGTGGAGGGGCCAGATCAACATAACTCTGTTGGTCTTTTTTGTAAAAGAATTGATTTTGAGGCAGGCTATTACAGAACTGTAAAGAAGAAATTTTGAGGTGCACAAAATCAGAAGACATTCAATTAATCATGAAAAGAAAATATGAAACAGGTTTTTAATGAGCTGTGTTAACATTAAATAATGTTCGAAAACTCGTTAATAATTCATGAGCCTAATTAACAGCCTATCAAAACACCGATAAAATGTCACGTGTATAAACTTAATAACCTGATAAAAAACTCCTCGTTAGTATTCTTTAGTAATAAAGTTAGTATTTGTTAGTAATAAGGCATAGCTTGTTTTTCTTGTATGCTAATATTCACCTCTCACAGTTTGAACCATTGTTTTGAGTCCAGAGGGACATGCTCTTAGTGGAATGTTTTTGAAACCGTTCAAAAAACTTGCAGCACATATTTTATCGGGTCTAAAAATACTTGGCTATGCCTCGTGAATTTAAACCCCGATAAAACACTGCTGCTCGTTTTTTAAACATTACCTCATAAGACATAAAATAAATACAAATATTAAGAAGTAAAAAAATGATTGAGGAACCCTTTCGCTATTTAGTGCAGGTACTTAATTAAAGAGTTAAAAAGTAAATTATATTTCCGTTGGACCAACCTAAAGAGATGGATGTAATTCCATCTGATCATGGATGTTGTAAACTGCAGGTTGAAGATTGCAGGTTTAACTTGGTTGCAGCTCGTTGTTTCACCGTAGCTGAAACAACTTGAAACCCTTTACTAATGTTAACATTATAAGGCCTAAACTCTCTGCTTTAGAAAATGTTTAAACCTTAAAGTGGTACTACGACCAAAAAAACAATTCTTTTTTTTCTTTGGATTTCAAAACTATGTTAACTAAACAGTAACTGACCCAAGTTTTAAGTTCTGATTTTAAAGAGACACCTGTTTATTTTAACTGGAATTTTCTTATTTATTGGTCCGCCATTACTAACTTTCAAATCTTGAGAGAGCTGGGTCGAGGAGAAAATGACGTCAAAGACTCACTAGTTTAAGAGTGCAATGCGTGTGTACGCGGCCAAATTGATATGCAGCACAGGAGTTTTGGGATTTCAGACTTTTAAACCCGTGTTTTGCATATGTAATAAATTGCGTTTACACGCTGAAATTTTAAGCTAGTGGGTAAATGACGTCATTTTCTCTAGATCCAACCCTCTGAGGTCCAATCAGCCAATTTTGAACGTGAGTAATGGCGGACCGTGAAATCCAAAACTTACACTCAAAATAAACAGCCTTTGGATAAAACTCAAAGCTCAAAATTTTGCCAGTTAGGTGTTAAGCAAACACGCTTTCAGAATCTGAAGAAACAAGGAAATGATTTTTTGATCATAGTACCACTTTAAAGTTAGCACTTTTGTTAAGGTTTGGGTTGTTTCAGTTATGGTAAAAGAATGACCTGCAACCTGCAACCTTCACTTTACACCCTCCAATCTAATCACAGTGGCTGACTTTGAAAATTAATAATAGTAACAAAACGGGCAGGTACAAAACACAGGACTGAGGTCACAGGTCTTGCTCAGCTCACAGCTCTCTGTTTTACCAATACAGAAACAAACCTACACATTCATTAAAGCTAACCTTAGGCCTAAAAACTCTTGTTAAGGTCTAATTAGGCCTAAGGTTATCTTTAATGAATGTTTAGGTTTGTTTCTGTATTGGTAAAACAGAGACTTGTGTTTTGTACCTGGCGTAACAAAACAATGCAAATTGTTGTTCAGGAGACATGGATAGAAATCTCAGCCATTACATGTATTTTAGCAGTAAACTGTATTGTACTTAGTATTTATGACTGGAATTGCAAAAAAGTATCACAGGTTTTGTCGCCTTTAAGTGTGGACAATAATCATTCTTACCATTTTTTTTGATTCTAAGTAGTAACTTTTTTTGTCAGAAAAGAAAGTGTAGGTTTATAAATTTCTCTAATATTTTTAGCTTCCATATATGAACGAAGTAAAAAGGAGTGATACTACTGTAAATGAAGTTGACATGTGCAGCTTAGCATTAACTTACAATGACATGTTAGGCCTTGCTTAGTTTAAGAAATACATCTTTGTTTGATGGAAATAAAATTAACTGAATAATGAATGCAAAGCAATGTCAAGCCACACAATTAATTAAAGAAAGATCAGATTTTATAAGCCGGAATAGGGAGTTTAACTGCTTAAACTTATGACATTAAAGCAATAATTATTAAAAAACTTGAATTTTTCAGTGACTGATGCAATCTCTGAACATGGATAAACTGTCTCTCGTTTTTATGTTATTCTAAGATTGGGTCCTTCATTAATTTGACAAAAGGTTAAAGTGTTTTCCAAAAAAATGATCAGTTGATATGAGTGAATATAACCCGTTGCCCTGGAAGCTCTATTTTATTGGTCACTGGACACATCACAAGCCATTGAAACAGCATTAACCCGGTATTCTCACACACACTGGGAGCCATGTCAAGCCAAAACGCACAGCCCGACATTTATTTGATTATTTCGTAACAAAAGCTAACATTACAATGTAAAGCTGTAGATAATATGAAAGGAAACCTCGGTTCAATAACAGACCTACTGAAGGCCTAACAATTCAAGACCTAGAATCAGAATGAAAATCAGTAGAAAAGATGAGAAAACTCGCAATGAATGTAGCTAGAGGACCTGCTTAGGGCCTTGCAGTTACCTTCACATAACTTCACATAAGGGTGGGTGGGGTCATGCAATGGCGAACAGCAACAGAAAAACTGAGAGCATGCTAAACCATGTTACCATATTTACCCGTGTATCAGTCAATCCCGTGTATAAGTCGATCCTGTGTATAAGTCGATACAATTTCTTAATTTCTTTGTTAAATGTTCATGGGATACTAATCTTGTATTCTTCGATTTACACAAAAAATCATGGCCTCAAGCACTTAATAGTTTTGTGGTTCAGCAGTTGTTGTATATGCGGGCGTGTTGTCCTTGAGTTTCGAAAAAGTTCTTAGAAAATTGAACATGTAAACCTCAAACTAACCTATTTGGTTGTTCAAGGATAAAGGGTTTTAGAGGATAAGCATAACATCACAGAAGCAGGAGTCAGTCTTTGAAAATGACTTCAAAAACGATGCGAAATATGCAAGGTTTAAGTTAATTGGTCCTTGATTTATAATATCTCACATGACAAACAAAACGAAAAACTCATAAACCAAACAATATGAAGTTTGCAAGAGCATTTAAATCAGCGAGGTTTGTATAAAGAATAAAAAACAATCATTACCAACCAGCATTTTCAGGCAACGCGAGTGATGATGCTTGAACACAAACATGAGGTATTGTGCTAGGTAATACTAAGCAGTTGAACGACTGTGTTTTATTTGAAGAAACAGAAATGCCTTTTTGAGCTTTTCGCCTTTGGTACACAATCATTTCCAGTGTCTATTTCATATTAATGTTGTGCTAGTGAGTATCTTCAACATTAAGAGTTGGACAAATCCTTTTTCATTGCAACTGGAATTGCTTGCAATCATTTTCAAGTTTTTTGTCTGCTGCGTTCGTTATGCCCAAGACAACATTATTATGTTAATTTTGAATAAATTATTTACCAGCTGGAACATGGCTCTAAATCTTTGACCCGTGTATAAGTCGAGGGCGTTTTTTGGAGCTTCTTTTGAGGCCATAGAAGGTCGACTTATACACAGGTAAATACGTTACCTATGACCCCTCCACACATTTGCCTCCAGACTCTCTTCTTTCTCTCTTCTTTCGTTTCTCAGCCAGCAGAAAACAACACTTAATGCTAAACTTAACCCATTCATTCCTCCAGTCAGAGATAATTAATCAGCAATACTTGTAAAAAGCTTTAGAATACAAAGCAGTGTATGACATTCTTTTCCAAATTGAAGCTTACTTATCTCTGAAAAATGCATGGTTACACCCAATTTTCTTTTTGGATATGAAGAGCACTTGCTTACTTCTGCATAGTTTTAAACTCCACAAAAATGTCCTTGTCTTAGTAAGCATCACGCATAGGAATCCTGAGTGTCTTGAGATGCACAGAATGTGTGCACAGTAACAATAGTAAAATAGGCACCATCCTAAAGGGGACACTTCGTGTTAGATATCAAAATTGGGTTTGCATCTAATCGTGTGCATTACTTGACATAAGTGCATCTCATGGCCAGAGCAAAGTATATCTTAGTACCAGTATAAATTTTAAGCCATAGGTTAGTAAGGGTTGTTTCAACCTGTGATGTGATCTATGACCTCTAAAAAACCTTGCCATGCTAAACAAATGTTGTCAACAAATAAATTTCATTGTCAAATGGTGTTTTACAAGGAGAATAAACATGAACATAAGGAGGTGCACAAAGATTACTAGTAAAGTTAACCAGCAAGGTGTAAATTTAAATTAAAGGAGTCTTTTTTGTGCTGTATTCTCAACAAATAAAAAGTTTGATTCTAAATGATGATTCAAGGTGTTCATTGGAGAGCAATCCACTTGCAAGAAATTCTGAAGCATGGAAAACGATGCACACTAAGCTCAGGTGACTGTGAGAGCTAAACATTGCATGGTGACACCGAGTACCTGTTATAAGTTTTTAAAAAATTATTGAATAACAACAACAGTTAAGTTATGATCAGAAATGAAAATCTCATAAACCACATGGACTACTAAAATGAAAAGGTTACGTGACGTGAATGATTTTAGTGCTGTCACACAAAGAAACGACTCATGGTTTTTCTTTCTTCACTTTTGCATTTGCCATTTTGTTTTGAACTTCATGTCTTGCCCTTCTTGTCTTTTCACATTTCGTTTCTATTTT
>NC_090893.1:10340070-10357570 GCF_036669925.1 Montipora capricornis
AAGCATGTATGTATGTATGTCCTTAAATGTTGCTCATTAGTTTCGTCTTCCGGGAAAGGAAAGGATGAGAGTTTGGGATAAAGCCGGGCATTTCATTAACGTTTTCACTTGCAACTGAATTACAGTGTAATGGCTGTCGAAAGCAGACGTTTTTCTCTTCCGGCAAGGAATGATGTTAGCGCTCCCAACGAGCTACAAGCTTTTTATTTCTGTCTTGTTGTCTGATTGGTCAAGGTGAACTCAAAATGGTAATCGGAGAGAATTACGGCTGGAAATGCGTTTAGCTTCGCATGCGTATGTTGTATGTGTGGCATAAAATATACATGCGTTATTGCCGGTAATCAAGTAGGCATCCGTGAGATCTTTTCCCAAGGATCCACTCAAAGAAAATCGCAAGTGCAGATAGTTATATGTTTTAAAACGTTATGTCCCTTTTTAAAGTACAGAAAATGAAGTAAATGCTGTGTCATAAACTAAATGCTGCATTGATTTTCTTTATCTTTAGTGCTGGGGTGGGTCGCACTGGAACTTATATTGTGTTAGACACTATGATAGACCAAATAGCTGCTGAGGGGGTGGTAGACATATATGGTTTTGTCTCTCATATTCGTCAACAAAGAAGCTCCATGGTCCAAACAGAGGTTTGTTGTCCGTTCGTTTCATGTTATACATAATTGGAGCTGTGTAAGTACGATAACGGCTAATTCAGTCAGAGAAATCGGTTACTTGTTTCCCTAAATTGAAGTAATTAAAAACAAATTCTTTCAAACCTAAGATTAAACTCATTTTTACAATGACAAGTGAAAGTCATCTCACGTGATCAGTAATTTTACGGTACGGTAGTGGTACTCGAACTCGGTTGGTAAGATGTTTATTAAATCTCTGTGGTAATCAGCCGCGAAGGCAAGGAAACTACTTGAAGTCCAGCGGAAGGTTCAACTGCCACAGAGTTGGCCGTGTCAAAATCCGAAAAACATTTGGCTGTTTAACGTAGTCGGTTGCAAGATTCAAACAAGCTTACAAGTTTATGTAGCAGAAACGACATGAAAAAACCTGCGTGTTTTATCGAAATTTCAAATTTAGCGCGCCGTACTGTAGAATGCAGCCCGCTAATTTTGCCAATCACAGCGTGCGTGCTGTCTGTGAGATATAATAAAGTGGGTTAGTTTGCTTCTTGAATCCTTTTTGCCAAATTAGTGAAAGTGAACCTAAGGTAATTCTCAAACTTGTTGGTTGTTGTGGCTAAAACTACAGTTGTGTGTACTGGGGCAAGGCTTGAAGAAATGATGCTCCTCAAAAACCGCAAACTAACTTGGCATCTTTACATTCTTTTCTCCATGCAAAGGCGCAGTACATTTTTATTCATGACGCTCTGGTGGAGTACGTCACATGCGGTAGCACAGAGTTCTTAGTGCGTGATATGGCAGAGAAGCTGCGTATTTTGAACACAGTGGATCCGGATAGTGGAGACTCACTGATGGTGGCAGAATTCAAGGTAGGTGACCTTCCTGTCATGCAGTCCTTTCTGTGGAGGTCCTTATAAGTCTGTTGTCGTCTGCTGTTGTTAGATGTTAGATATTAGTGCGGTTTCTAATTGCACGGTCTCCAGGTGCGTTTTCACACGGTCTAAGAAATCCGGCATTGCACAAACCACGTTATGACATTTTAAAAATAAAACCTAACACTATTCCAGGTAAGCATGTTCCCGAAACGTCTTTATCTCTCAATGTTTTTAAAATTCTTTTTCTCAATCGGTGCACAAAAAAGGTTTATAATAGTGTTTCCTTTTTTTTCAGAATCTTGGTCTAGGGGCGTCTGATGGCGACTCCTTTGTCGCGGCGTCACAACCCGAAAACAAATCAAAGAACCGATACGCTATACTGCCATGTGAGTTGAAACGTTTCAAATACAGTTTTCAACACATAGTAAAAAGTATCACTTATTATAGCAGTTTTCAAATGATTGTGGAAAGTAATAACGCGATTGCAATTGTTACACTCAGCGCCTACGCCTGTTTAGAGCGAGTTTCAATCGTGTCTCGTAAAACCAAAACCAAAGTAACTACTTTGGCCAATCAAAAAAGACAGAGACAACCCAGTAAACCAATTATACGTAGCCGACACAAAGCGCGGGAAAATGCACACAAGGACCAAAGTAACTAACCAAAGTAACTACTTTGGCCAATCAAAAAAGACAGAGACAACCCAGTAAACCAATTATACGTAGCCGACACAAAGCGCGGGAAAATGCACACAAGGACAGAGAAAAACTGTGATCAGGGTGGCAATTGAACCCACTACCTTTGGGTTAGATCACCGCTGCTCTGCCGATTGAGCTAGAAGGGCAGACGGGAGCAGGCTGTGGGAGCTGAAGATGTTAAAGTCACGGCAATGAACATGTGCAAGTACAAGGAAGGATTCCGTTTTTGCAAACGTTGGCCGTGTATATGTGATCGATGACTGCACGTTTTAAACAAAATTCGAGTTGTGAAATTTCGATATAAGGCCATGTTTGCAAATGAGAATCTCTATACTTACTTGTTTCAGTTGATACTACGAGAGTGACTCTGTGGCCATTCACCGGGTTGGTGGGTTCAGACTACATCAACGCAAGCTTTGTCGACGTGAGTTATTACTTGTTATTGAGCATAATCATAGTCCCAACGTAGACCGTGCACGACACAAAGAGGGGGATAGCATCATGTTCTACTGTAGCCTAACTTCAGCAAAGTGAAATAAGGCTTAGAGAAGACAACTCCTGTTGACACTTAGGAAAAACACTTGACGTGAGATTAATGTTGGATGTTTAGAAAGGTCAGTGGACGACGGTGAAGGAATATTGTTGGTAGAGTTTGACCGAGAGGTCGATTCAGGTGATACTGGTAGCCTGATTGACAAAGCCTTTTACGTATATTTGAGTGGAAGTTCACGCAGTCTCGAAGTTCATAGTATTGGCCGAGTTGTTCAAATCGGACTTAGCCACACCCTGAGTCAAGTCAAATGAAAACTCCCAGTTGTTGTAGTTAGGTTTGAGCATTAAAACTGCTTAAAACAACCCGACCGCGGAAAGTGGGATGGGTTTCCTTGTTGGCACCCAAGTTGCCTTCACGTGTGTCGTCACGTGTGTCCTCAGAGCACTGAACGCGACGTTTATGGGTTGAAACCTTTGCCGGTCCATAAATAGCTCAGATGATCGATCCATTGACGTTAAGCGGGTGACCATGGGTGGAGAAGTCTCAGTAGTCAACCAAACGAAGTACTACTCACAAATCGGCAAATAACAGGCTTAAATAAAATATTAATAAAGGTATGAAAAACACCTTGTCACTTGACACCCATCCTGGTGTGCTCTCATTTTGTGGCTGTTTTATTTTCCAGAGTTTTCAACAGCGTGAGGCATTTATTGCCACACAGGCGCCTCTTGATAACACAGTCGTGGATTTCTGGCGAATGACGTGGGAATATGAGGCATACTCAATGGTGATGTTGGCCACAGCGAGAGAGATGGAGGAGGTCTGGAACTAATAATACACTTCATAGCACGCGCGTCTACTGTTTCTTTTTTTTTGGGAGTGGCGCAGATTATTCTATACAACTTGTTTTTTGTTTGTGAGTTATCAGTTTGAATGAAACCCTAACTTGTCATTATTCAGATTGAAAATATTAAGAGGAAATTGACAGTGCTTGATGCTACTCTAGTATGAAGAAATTTGAATGTTGCTTAGAAAGTTACGATTCAAAGACCCTACATTTCTATGGGTATCCATCCACGCCAAAATTAAAACTTGTTGTTCTTAAACCCAAACCTTGGGTAATTATTTTTATTAAAAACTGGATCATTGGATAATGCAATTCGAGAGTTTTGATTGGCTGAGCCATCATGGGCTATGAGCCATTATACCATGATCTACAAACTCGGCATCTGTTTATGCGTGATGTTTATGCGTGATTTTTGGGGCCTTTTTATTTTTATGGTAGTCTAGTTTTCTATATTTTGGGGGCGTTTTTAATAAAACAATTATTCCATTCGCGCTTGTTGGATATGAGATGATTATAGCCAACTCGGCGCTACGCGCCTCGTTGGCTATCTATCATCTCATATCCAACGCGTGCTCATGGAATAATTGTTCAGTAACATTGAAGAGTTATACTGATAACTGAACCCTTCATTGTTGCATACCTTCCCTCAGAAAAGAATAACCCTGTCCTGTCCTGTCTAGAAATGAACCTGTTACTTTCTGATTGATCTATCATCTCATATCTAACGCGCGCTCATGGAATTGTTAAATATACCGGACAAAAATGGCGGAAGACAAAAGAACCATAGTTATTCTGATTAGGCCTTGTGGAGTGGAGGGATGGCGCAGTGGTGAGACCACTCGCCTCCCACCAATATGGCCCTGGTTCGATTCCCTGACTCGGCGTCATATGTGGGTTGAGTTTGTTGGTTCTCTACTCTGCACCGAGAGGTTTTCTCCAGGTACTCCGGTTCTCCCCTCTCCTCAAAAACCAACATTTGAATTGATTTGCGTTTATTGTTAATTTCAGTTTACAGTGTCCCCAGTGAGTGCCAGACACTTAAATATAGTTCTTTTCCTTTCCTTTTTTTGATTAGGTATTATGTTCGCTTTGTTTATTCAATTGTGAATTGAAAGATTCAATTTGTCAATTCTAACATTCAGTTCGGCAATTCAGACATTCAGTTCGGCAATTCAGACATTCAATTCAGCAATCCAAACATTCAATTCGGCAACTGAAACATTCCATTCAGTTCGACATTTCAAACATTCAATTCGGAATCGAATGTTTGAATTGACAAACTGAATGTTTGAATTTATAATTGCGAGTTTAAATTTCAAGATAGAAGGCTTGAATTGAAGGTTTGGATTTAAGAACAACAAGTTTGAATTTTGGTGGGGATGGATTCCCATACATTTTGACACTGCTGCATGTCTAGTGTATTTGTTAGGGGTGATCCAATGTTATCGCGCCTCTTAACAGCAGTTAATGGCCTTCTTTTTTAATAGGGTGCAATCCTTTGCCTTTTTAAGCAAATTTGTACTCTAGCGATAACTATGATCACCCCTGGACTTTGCCGTTCAAAGACCGTATAAGTTTATCAGGTGGATAAGTCACGCAAGTAAAGCTATGATCCTCGCAGTTATGGGCGCAATTTTAGCAATTGCTTCGAGAGGCCTGTATCATAGCACCGGTATCGCAAGGTTACGGGTTCAAACCCCGTTGAAGTCCTGAAATTTTCAGGCTTCTCTACCGAATTGCTAAAATTGCGTCCATAACTGCATGCGAGGATCATAGCTTTACTTCATTTCATATCCGCAGTTCAGTATATGATTCATTTCATATAACATTTCGTTCATGGATAAGTCACTATCCAACAGTTTCAGTCTGTGCAAAGATTTCAGTATTTGCTCGCGTAACTGTGAATATGTACACTCTAAGCACATCTAAGTAAAGGCGCGTTCGAAAATCGTTGTCCGTAATGTTTAACGCGAAGTGTATTGTGCACTCAGGATAGTGACTTAATACACTGGATAAAATTATCCAGCCTTAATTTGAACAACTGAGGTATACATGGTTGCAATGTGAACTGTAACTTTCGTTATTGATTGTGAAGTTTTTCAGTTTTATGTTTATCCTTTTTCATTGTAAGTATTAATCTGAATGGCTGACATGCGAGAAAAATGGGATTGAGATTAACTAAAACATATCATTTCTATGATGAAAAGGTGGTCCCATTGACGGTCAAAAATAATTCAATTGGCAATGTGACAGAGTGGTGAAGGAGACCGGGTTTACAGTCTTTCTCTTAACATCCATGGCTGCGTGTTCCGCTTGGTAATAGCCAACTGGTCAAGCTCATTTCTTCCGTCTTCTTTTGTAAAATTACTTCGGTTTTGGTTTCATGGCAGTCGTTTAGAATCTTCTACATTGTTTCTTTTCATTTTAGGGGCAGTGCTCTTATTATTGGCCTCGAAGAGAAGAATTCATAGTCTATGGTTTGCTAATGATCGAAGTGGAGGCCGAGGATCAAAGGAACGGCTTCTGTAGAAGACACCTCAAGATAACCAATACAAAGGTAATAGATGAATGACAGAAGTGATCCTCGCACTTAGCTGAATTACGCATATCAGATTTCCAGCATTTTCATTGGCTCGCCGGACACAGGCTATCAGTTCATATACCTGCTGTTCCTAATATGGTCAAGGAACGCGTCAGCAATGAAGCGAGCTGAAAATATTTTTGCAGCTCTGTGAAAAAATGCTGACAACAGTCGTTTTGGACCGGAATAAATCGAGGCAGAAATTCGATCCTTTAGTCGACAATACTACCCCCGCGAACATCATGGAGTTTTTTAATAAAATAATTATTATACTCGGGCTTGCTCGATCATATCCAGCGCGCCCTCGGAGAATAATTGTTAATTATTGCATTCCCAAAGGTGATAGCTGGCAATGAATCCATCAAATTACCCGAAATTTTGAAAACGTTCAAGTCGGGTGCGAGCACAGTGTGAACACTTCAAACGAAAACCACGTCCAACTGACCATCTTTACCACTTTAAAAACATGATTACTTTTTATAATGTATTCACGAGCTCATCTCCATTCAAGGTTTATTGTTTTGAGAGTTTGTTTAACTACGATTTCATTGTTTGTTTTCTTCGAAAGAGCGGTGAAATTCGCAGTATTTACCATTTCCACTTCACGGATTGGGCAGAGAGATCTATTCCTTTGAATGGAGTGGGCCTTCTTGACATGATGAAGTGCATTACACGCGTACAGCAACAAACAGGCAACGGACCAATCATCATTCATTGCAGGTATCACGTCATTAAATTGCGGAAGAAAGTTAAAGCGCATGCTGTCGTCTGTGCAGCCGAACACTTCCTCTCGAAAGCGATAGCAAAACTTGGGCGATGGTTCGGTCTCATTGTGATGCAGAAAATGAAAAATGTAGGTTAGATTTTTGCACGGTACAGCGTGGTGTTTACAGCACTAGCTTTCCAGAAATGTGCCCTCAAATATGCCCCTTCTTCGATTTTCAAACTATATGTTACTTATTGGTTGACTTTGTTGATCTTCACTCTGACCCAAGAGGTTTTCCGGGTCTTTGGACTTGCCCCTTTATGATTTGTGGTACCTCCAGTACTTAAGACTTATAAAAAAGTGATGTTATTATTATTGGAAGCTCAGGTTATGCCTGAAAGCCAACAGATAATAGGGCATGATTTTTGGTAACAGTCGATTTTCTTAAGTCGTTGCCTGAAAGTAATAAAGCTATTGACCGAATGCAAAAATGGCCACCGGCAAATTATTCTTTTGTCTTTGTGTTAAGTTGCCTAACTAGCCTTGTTTTAGAGCGGTTTTCAATTGAGTGTCGAAAGTAATTAGATAATTACTTTGGTTTATGATTACTTCTTTCAGTGATTGGTTCAAAGTTCTCGCGCCATTTTTTCAACCAATCAGAAGTGAAACCAAAACCAATCGTGGCTCACGCGTGCACATTTTCCCGCGCTTTGTGTCGGCTACGTGTAATTGCTTCGAGTTTTGATTGGTTTGCCGGATTGTCTCCGTCCTTTTTGATTGGCCAAAGTAATTACTTTGGTTTTGGTTTTACGACACTCAATTGAAACTCGCTCTACAACCCAAATTCTTTCAATTTTACACGTGTTAACGAGGCTAGTTAGGCAAATTAGCACAAAGACAAAATAACAATTTCTTGGTGGCCATTTTTGCATTTGGTCAATATTCCTCTTCGAAAGGGAAACAAGGACCTTTTGGTTTACTAATTCCTTTTTCCTTCAACTAGTGATGGTAGTGGCCGCACGGGAACGTTTTGTGCTGTGAGCATAGCTCTGGAGCGAGTCAAATTAGATGGAACAGTAGATGTGTTTCAGACCGTACGGCGCTTGCGCACTCAAAGACCTCTGATGGTTCAGACTGAGGTAATAGCTACTCTTCTGTTCTTCAGTCCCCTTAGGTCACAAAGGCGCTCTTTTAGTACTTACGCGAAAATTCGATGGAGTTGCTAGATTTCCCTAAACATTCCCATTGGAGCTTGTAGCTTCAATCCCGGCTGCCATATCTCACGACTTCATTTGTCTTGAGATTCCAAACCATCTTTCAAGCATGAAAAGGACCCACCAATGAACAGCATAGGGGTAGTGCTCAGTAGGCTTTCATTTTGGTCGTCATACCCTAAGGATTTCACCCACAGAATCATAAGTTAGAACCGGCGTGAGCGTAATAATATGCAGCACAGAAAAGAACTTCTCAGTAGCTTTCATTTGAATGGTCACACTTCAGAATTTCACCCGTAGCCTCAAACGTTAGTGCCATCTTGTACAGCATATAAACAGCACGACGGGAAAGCGCCTCTAAGAAGCTTTCATTTCAATGCTCACACGCCAGCACTTCTTTAACGGGCCCAAATTAGATCTACTTTTCGAGTTTATCGTCTTAATGTACTTAACTAGGTTAGATGTTGATCATTTCCTTTTACATTTGTTTTCGCACACAGGAACAATACAAGTTCTGTTATGAAATCACTCGGCTGTTTGTGGATACTTTTAGTAACTACGCAAACTTAAAGTAATTTAAAGTTTTGTAGGAAATGAGCTAAATGCGTTACTGCGCCATTAAACTTCGCTTATTTCAACAAACATGAAATAATTCCCAACCATCCTTAAGCTTTCGGGTTCGGAATTCGTTGTTTGGTCAGATGGACAGTAAACATGTTTGTCTTTTAATGCTGCCTGCCAGGCTTGAGAGTTCATGTGGTTTTTCGAGAGGCCTAGATTTGAGTTTCCGATAAGCCAATACGCACCCTCTGCGCTTAACTTTATGACATTTTGATGACAATATCGAGACAATAGAGAGAGAAAGCGTTTTGTTAAAAATGGAAGGGACTCGTTTGATATGAGCTGATCTCTTGCGCGATGCTTAATCTCTCTAATAGCAAGCGTCCCTTGCCTGCACATTCATGCATGAGGAGCCAAGAAAATGTTTGGCTAGTGCTCAGTTGGCTGTGATTTAAGCCGAGAATTTCCTTTGCATGTCTAGGATAAGACTGATATTCTCACTTACAAAAAGAAAAACAGTTAAGAAAGAAGCACTCACGTTAGTGAAAAGGAAAGCAGTGCTTTCAAAGACTTGAATTTAGGTGTAATAAATTTAGGTATCTAGATGTAGTATATTTTGAGACGATGGACTTAAATGCAATGCTGAGCATTTCAAGAAAATGACTTCTTTCCGGCGAATTGCCGAATTAGGTACTCTATTTTCATTACCTTGATTTAATAAATTTATGCGTATTTTAGAAAACCGAGATGGTTTAGATTGACAATATTTTTATCTTGTCTGGTACTTAGGTAAAGAACACAACAATTTGGTAGTAATGGGCGATTTAAACGGTACAATTTTTGCTTATGACTTAAGCATGCGACTTCAATCGTGTCCAAAACGTTTAGAGACATGCCCCCTTCTATCCCTTGTTGGTAGATTTCAAGGAACCTCTAAATCCCACCCCTTAATACAGCTTTGTGAAGTTTTTCCCCCACTCCCCTAAACAATGTTGACGACAATTCCTTGCGCAACATTTTTCATAAGTGTTTGACCAAGAAGACGCAACTTTGTTCAGAGGGAAGAGAAGATCATTAGAACTGTTATTTTCTTTGCAAAAAAGACTGCGTCCCAAATGTTTTGGCGAGGATTGTAGCGACTTCACCGTACAAATCGCGATGCTTAAATCAGACTGCCTAAGACAGATGTTCACGAACTATGCACTTGTAAATGGTCAAAAGTGATAAAGTATTGCTAAATGCACGAGAAAGCCGCAACAAAAAATCATGCCGTCTAAATCGCTCTTTGTCTTGTATATATCGTAGTTCCACACTAAGTGCTCTTAGCACTGTCAAGAAAATATTGAAAGCATCAATGATGTAGACAGTGTATAAAACGGTTGTTAATAACCGTGAATTAATATTTTGGTCTTATTAAAGCCTTTTAAGGCCCGGACAATTTAACTGTTAACAGTTCGCAAGCACTGCCATGTATTTTATCCTTTTTTAATGTTAATGACGGGCAAAATAACTTAATTCCATACTTGCATTCACGAGTGGCCCATTACCGGCTTATGTCGGGGAAGATGACTGTTGTTGCTCATATAATTGCGTGCATATCTGGACATGTCTGTTTCGCTAACATGAATCTCTTATTTCGAGACGAAGAACGAACGCATCAGCGGCAATAGTGAAATAGCAATCGGCTGGTAGCTTAGTGCCTTTTTGTCTCGTTGGCTTTCAAAATGAAAAGGGAGTGATAAGAGGTTTACAGGAGTGACAAATTAGCTATTGTGGCTTATCTTGTCTTAAAAAAAGAAAACAGTGTCCAGTGTTGTACTCGATTTAAATATAGTTTCATATTTCCATAGTTAGTAGAGATGGTATTTCCTAATGGGATATTGCTTCTGAGGGTGAATGTTTTACATTCGAAACGTCAAGCTATTAATATGGGGTTTACTATGTTTGTTACCGCTGTTTTGTTTGTTGTTTTTGAGCAAACTTAAATGGCCAAAGAACGAGAATATCTATGATGTTATCTTTTCTAAAAATGGCTGACTTCGTAATGATGTCCTTTTTGATATGAGTCGATTTTGTGTCCCCGATTATATACAATTGTCACTTGAATAAAGGTCATTATCATAATTATTGTATGGTGCCAATCAAATCCCTTTTCCTTTTGCCAATGGAAGGTTCTGTGAGAAAAAATGGCATTAAAGTATCATGTAAGCCAGATTAGCTAAAATTCTCAATGTTTTTACCGTAGATAGTAAGATGATTCGTTTTTATTTTGACAATAAAGATCAAATACACACTTCATTCAAAGTCTGTAGTTGCATCGTTTTATTGGCGTGCGCCACAGACGAAACCAAAGCTCTGATTCGACGCAGGCTACGTTTTATAAACTTACTCCGTAAAGCTTCTCGTTTCCTCTGCGAAATAAAAATTTGCTGTCATAAAAGGGAACCTCCACTAAAGCAACAATAAAGTACCAATCAACAGTGGTAACAAAGAAAACACAGCTTCTACATACTTAACCCTTTAAGCCCCGAGGGGTTCCCCATTGACGAGTAAAATCGTCTGGCGTTAGACAGAGTAAAATCTATAAGTGCCGTTTGGCACTATCGGGGCTGAAAGGGTTAAACTGGGACATAGTTTTTTCACGCTGTTAGCTTAACCCTTTAAGCCCCGAGGGGTTCCCCATTGACGAGTAAAATCGTCTGGCGTTAGACAGAGTAAAATCTATAAGTGCCGTTTGGCACTATCGGGGCTGAAAGGGTTAAACTGGGACATAGTTTTTTCACGCTGTTAGCTTAACCCTTTAAGCCCCAAGGGGTTCCCCATTGACGAGTAAAATCGTCTGGCGTTAGACAGAGTAAAATCTGTAAGTGCCGTTTGGCACTATCGGGGCTGAAAGGGTTAAACTGGGACATAGTTTTTTCACGCTGTTAGCTTAACCCTTTAAGCCCCGAGGGGTTCCCCATTGACGAGTAAAATCGTCTGGCGTTAGACAGAGTAAAATCTGTAAGTGCCGTTTGGCACTATCGGGGCTGAAAGGGTTAAACTGGGACATAGTTTTTTCACGCTGTTAGCTTAACCCTTTAAGCCCCGAGGGGTTCCCCATTGACGAGTAAAATCGTCTGGCGTTAGACAGAGTAAAATCTATAAGTGCCGTTTGGCACTATCGGGGCTGAAAGGGTTAAAGGAAACTTCCACGAAAACAGCAAAATAACTTTAAACCACAGAACATAATGTTTAACAATTAAAATTGTTCAAACTTTTTCCAATGAAAGTGTTTGTATCCGGAAAAAATGAGTTTCAAGAACGCTTGTTTTGGCTTTCAAATTTCCCGGGCGCCGCCATCTTGAATATTTGTGACGTGTCGTGGTTGCCCCATTGTTCTGGCACAAAAAGCGATTGTTCTGGAACAATAGGGCAACCCCGACACGTCACAAATATTCAAGATGGCGGCGCCCGGGAAATTTGAAAGCCAAAACAAGCGTTTTTGAAATTCATTTTTTTCCAGATATAAACGCTTTCATTGGAAAGAGTTTGAACAGTTTTAATTGTAAACATTATTTCTGTGGTTTAAAGTGATTTTGCTGTTTTCGTGGAGGTTTCCTTTAAGAATGTAGAAGCTGTGTTTTCGTTGTTATCACTGTTGATTGGTACTTTATTGAGATTTGAGTCTTGACGAGATCTTCCCTGCTAGCAGAGGTTTCTTTTCATTTTGCGTTCGCTTGACCTCTGTCATGGGTCGAAACTCACGCTGATCCAATCGCCTTCCAGAACCATGAACGGCAGATCTGGACGGCACTTCTTCAAATCGCATGTCCCATGATATGTTTGCTGACTGTGACTTGAGCCGGCTATTTCCCGCACATTCCTGTACAGTAATTTCGCTGTTGTTCTGTGAGCCCACGCAACAAGAAGTATCACATGAAGTTCGGTCGCTAAGTAACCGCCGCGCAAGCTAAACATAGTGAGTTTCTCGTACTTGTCAGCCCAGCAAACGCAGAAAGAAAAGAGACCTATATCTACTGGCAGGGAAGACGAGATCAATTCAATCAATCCACCGTAAAACAATTTATTGTGGAGATCACGAGATGACTAGAAAGGAAGTCTTGTACTAGGAGATGTCAGTGCGAAGAAATTGTGCGCTTGTGTACGTCACTTGGAGGCACACTTTAAAGGGACACTGTCATGCTAAATTTCCTGTTTTTAGGTTAAAACTGGGTAAAAATCTAAATTAGTACTCTAGCTCACAGGTATAACATTCCTGACAACTCACTGAGATGATACGAAGTATAATATGGCACAAAGAGCTATTCATGTTTAACTTTTTGCGATTTTCAGAGGATAACGTCTCCAAACTTGAAAAAACTGACCAATCCATTTCCATCCCCTCCATCCTTGGTTGCAAACAACAAAGAATAGCTTCAGTTTGGTCTTCAATGATGCAAAGACGTGTTTGAATTTTTACTAAAATAGCGTGCCACTGCCCCTTTAACTACCACATAATTTTTGATCAGACTGAAAAAAAAAGTGCATTTGATAATGGCAACAAAATGATGCGGAAACGTCATGCTCTATCTGTAATATTTCTTTTGGAACATGGCTTTATTTGACTCTTTCTTTACCTTTAAACTCTTTATGTTTACCTTTCAGCAAATAAAAGGTCTGTAGAGACACCTTTCAGCGAAAGAGAGACCTATGCAACCTTTGTTACTGTTTTCCCATATAAGAGGGACTTCGACTTAATGTAACACTCCTTAGAGTCTCCCTTAAAGGGGCTAGGTCACACTGTTTTCGGTAATTTTGTTTAATTTTGTTAGTTATGAGCTCTAAACGTCAAATTGGCAGAGCAAGAGTCTTTCATTTGCAAAATCACGGCCACGTAACAATTGAGAATGATTTTCCAGCTGTTTAAATCACATTTTGATATAAACTGATGTAAATTTGAAAAAAGGTGGGCCGACGTTTTTCAAATTTACCCAAATGCAATCCATTTCAATCCTCCCCAGTTTTGTCCATCCTTGTCCCTCCTTAGCTTTCCTGTGTTTTGTTTGAGTTCCTCTATAGTTTTGAGCCGTTATTTTGTTATTTCAGTTAATTCTATGACCATTTGATCAATGCTGAAATTGCCTAAAATTGCGTGACCTAGCCCCTTAAAGATGAACACACCGAGCGGGTTTCGATTGAATATACTTGACTTTTATTTTTAGAAAAGATATCCATTGCACTGCTAGAATGACATTTTCTTTTTTTGCTCAATCAATGTCCTCATTACTCAGATTACTACCTAAGGGACTTCACTTTAACCTTGATTCAGAAGTTAGAGTAAAAAAAATTGTTTTCTATTCTGATGTTATAGGTTTATATTATGTCAAGTTTCGCAACAAGAGGAACAAATGCGTGCATATTATATAATAACATTGGGGTATAAATACCTTGTAGGGGACTTAGTGTCCTATTGTATTTAACACCCTCCTTAGGGTGAATCTTTAAATTAAAATTTAAAAATAAATAATGCAACCATAGACGGGGAAGCTTGCTCTCAAAGATTAATAGAGAGGACCCTGGGAATGAGTTCCACAATAAGACGCGTTTTGATTGGATAAAATCGCGTGTAACCAAATATAAAGGTTCCTAAAGGTTCCATTGAGTTGATCAAGTCGAATCTTCATATCTGTGATTTCAAAGAATCATGGAAGCTAGTGAGCTAGAATGCTGTGTAACAGTAGAAAGCCTTAGTTCCAATGGAATTGTCAACAAACGAAGAAGTTACAAAAGTATCAAAGTGGTGCTGGGTAGAGACGAGTTTCGAGACATCGCTCTTCGAATCGTTAGCAGTCAATCTCCGTTAGGAAAAACTTTCCTTCTAAAGGAAATAAGCATCCACAAACGATTTGTGCAAGAAGGAAAAGCGACGATTAAGCTTTTAACACAAAGGCTTCAAATCATGTTTTCGAACTGTCCACCAAATCAGTTGACGGCTTTCTTGAAATGTTTATCTTTAAAACTGAGTCAAAGCAAACAAAGTGGACACGCTTGCAATAGAAAACGGCTTTTAAGCGAAAAACCTCGATCATTTGAGAACGTAAGTCCGCTAACGGACAAAGATTTCACGTGGACCTCAGGTAGTAAGAAGCGACCTCTAGATGACAAGAGCGCTCTTACTCCGAAGAGAATGAAAACGTCTGGGAAAGAAAACCAGCTAACGATCGGTCGCGACTGCGGCGAGAATGGACCAGCACGAAAGCGTCTCAACAGCTTAAGTTCTTTTCAAACTAATCTTACAGTTGAACAAATGGCGGTACTGAATGCAGTGAAGGCAGGGAAGAGCGTTTTTTTCACTGGTAGCGCAGGAACCGGAAAGTCATATCTGCTAAAACGTTTGTTAAGCATGCTACCACCTCAGAGTACATTTGTCACAGCAAGTACTGGTGCTGCTGCATGTCACGTTGGAGGTACCACACTGCATGCATTTGCAGGTTTGTAATAATGCTTATCAATCTTAAGAACGAAGTTAAGAAAGAAAGTTGTATTTCACATAATTATTTTCGTGGTTCCCTTGGTGTTCACTCCACTGTCAAACCTCCCCTCCCAAGTATTTTTTGTTATATGAAGGTAACCTTCTTACCACCCTAGCTCATTCCCCTCATTAAAATTATGTTTGTTCCCTCCTCTCATTAAGTCCAGGAAGAGAACAAAAGAGGGCCATCCTGGACTAACCAAGAGTCTTCGTACACATATATAATCCAGAAATTGTTTACTTCATGTAATCTTGTTAGCTTCAATTATATTTTGGGCAGGTATTGGAAGTGGCAGTGCACCTCTTGCCCAGTGTGTAGAGTTGGCTTTACGTCCTGGCCGTGCGCAAAAGTGGAGAAGCTGTAAGCACCTTATTATCGATGAGATATCAATGGTGGACTCTTCTTACTTTGATAAACTTGAGGCTGTTGCTAGAGCTGTCAGAAAAAAAGATTTTCCCTTTGGTGGAGTTCAGCTGATTTTGTCTGGGGATTTCTTGCAACTTCCTCCAGTAGTCAAAGACATAGAAAAGAAAAAGTTTTGCTTCCAGGTAGGAATCACAGAAATATGTTTAAAAGCATCTCTTGCCAACTAGAAATTATTATATGGGTCCTGAGACAAACCCCTGTATAAAGTTAGTAAAGGAAATTGAGATACTGCAGCACATTGTGTGACAATAAAAACTGCCTATCAGTAATTCCTTGGGAAATAATAGTGAATCCTCAAATCTCTTTCCCTCAAATCCATGTTGACTCAGTGGGTCATCACCAAAGCCACACCCCATTTCAAAAGAAGAGATTTGTTACCAGTAATTTTAGAAACAAAACTAAAACATTTATGAGTCATAGACTGAAGTTTGATTTCTCAATTAACTTGGTTTTCCAACATTCATTTTTGATTTTCTACTTCAGGCAGAATGTTGGAGTGATTGTGTTCACACTACTATTGAACTCAAGCAAGTCTACAGACAAAAAGATCCACTTTTTATCTCCATTCTTCAAAATGTCCGTGTTGGAAAGTAAGGCAACTACAAGTCTAAAGATGCCTTCCAGTTTGTATTTTCATGAACAAGACTGAAAAGCATGAGTTTGACGTCATTAGCGGAAAACGGCATATATTAGACTTATTACTTAAAAGGGTGTATAAGAGCTGCAAAAAGGGACCCACTTTTAAAACAATGCTCAAGGAAACAACACCCAAAACACTGCAGCTGATAGTTTGGACCAGGTCAAAAGGTCACACAGGTGTAACAATTCACCAATAATTTTGACTGACATTATGTCAGTCTGTTCTGTTTTAAACAGTCTTCCAAGTGTCACACTGCAGATATTGGACATTAGGGTTCCAGTAAACATCAGGGTTAAATGCTTTTGAAAGTCCTAATAACCACTATTAATTTTTGTGTCTTATTTCAGTTGTCCTGATGCACTTGTCTCAAGGTTAACCAAAACAAAGAATCAAGCAATAGAGCATAGAGGAATTATGGCCACAAAGCTTTGCACACACAAGGAGAATGTTAACCAGATCAACGAGATTCACCTGTCAAAGCTTTCAGGTGAAAAGAAAGTGTTCTATGCTAGTGACAGTGATAGCAGCATGTCGGCAATGATTGACAGTCAAGTTCCCGTTGGTAACACAGTTGAGTTAAAAGAAGGAGCACAGGTGAAACATAAGATTCAGTATAAAGATTTATCTTTACTTTTAAATTAATAATTTATAGAAACAATACTCTTTTCAAGTCAGAGACAAGTAGAGTTAATGATCGTAAATAATTATTACGATTTACATTAAGTGTTCAAGATCATGGAAACGTTCCACATCTCCCTATTACCTCAGAACCAATTTCCAATTTAACCTCTTCAACACATTACCATAGTGCTGGACTGTTGGTGCTACAAGAAAGTGCAAATTTATCCTGAGTGACATTTGTATACAGAAAGGCATGGAAAGTACTGTTAGCAATCTGTTTGTTTGTAGGTTATGTTGGCAAAAAACTTGAATGTGTCCAAAGGACTTGTTAATGGTGCACGCGGGATTATACAACGATTTGAGACAGGAAATGCAGGTAATAGAAAGAAAATCAATATTTTGAAGAAGTTTATCTGATAATTAAAGTTTGAATTTTTCATGAAAGAGTATCCATTAAAAATTATGTACAAAAGTAAAACCAAATCAAATCAGATATGTCTGTCATTATCTGTTGATGCAGTAGCCTTTGAAGTAGATATACATGTATTTCTGGTTATCCTTTTTCTCCACTGAAAACTGACATGTACACATTACTCTTGAGAGAAACGATACCGGAAATGCATCTGCCACACAGGCTATTGGTACAGGAGCTGTGTGTGAAGCCAAAGTCAAATAACAAACAGAATAAAATAGTGAA
>NC_090893.1:10362570-10377570 GCF_036669925.1 Montipora capricornis
ACGTGGGTGCAAACCAAGAATACTCATGCCTTACCTAATCTATGGGGTATGCATCAAACTCAAGCAAGTATAAACAACATACAATATTATTGAGATGCTGTGAAAAGACATGAAAAGAGAATTTCTTGACGACATTCTCCTTGCCAGCTTCACCCATCGTTGAAGACAGGGATGAATCCTTCACGAATTTCTGCATGGCAAAAGCAAAGGATTCTGCGTCAGGACTGCACAAAAATCCAGTCACTTCATTTTGAACAGTCTCCAGTGGACCCCCGCTATTCACTGCAATGACAGGTCTTTTCATGTACATTGCCTCAATTGGCACTATACCAAAATGTTCCTGGCTTGGTGTATAGATTAAGCAAGTGCAGAGATTTAGGAGTTTCAGCTTTTGTGTATCAGTAAATGACCTCAGAAATGTGACTTTTGATGTGAGATTAAACTGCTCTGCTTGTTTGCGCAGCTCCAAGTAATGTTCTTTGTTTTCAACAACCCTGTCATCATATCCACCTTAAATTTGAGAAACAATAAGGCCATGAGTAGTTATCAAACCAAACATGAAATGGGCCTATGTACCCTTTGCACAGAGTTTCTTTGATCTTCCTAAATAAGTCGGGAAGAGGAAGAAGACTCTGCCAGCTACCTCAACATCTCGTACTGAGAATGTGTTAAAATTTCAAATGTATTCAGTGTCAGTTACGTGTGACCACTAACCACAAAACAAAACAAACAGTTGGGACATTTCTGAACAACTCTGGGAAACACGACAGCCAAGGCATCAATTCATTGGAAACTAAAGATACTGTAGTTCATACTTTAAATGGCTTGAAGTCTAAAAAAATTATAAAATTGAATACAGCCCCTTCGTCCTTTTAAAAAATAATTGAGAACCCCTCCATTTTACCACCCATAATTTTTAACACCCCCCCCCCCCCCTGGAATTTCACCTGCCCCCTTGCCATACATAATGAACGCAGCCCAAGATAAAAAACTGAATTTTCCAAACTTCACATTTTTATTTTCTTTTTGATTCCAAGGTTTTACTTGGCATGTACTAAATCCAGGAACACCGGAACAACAGAAAACCGGAACACCCCGGAACACAGGAACACTCCGGAACACCCTGGAAGTAACCCAAAACCCTCAATTTGGCTAACCCTAGGCCTTAAGTTGGCTTTTAGGCCTAGGGTTAGCCAAATTGAGGGCTAACCCTAACTTCCAGGGTGTTCCGGAGTGTTTTGGCGTGCTAACCCTAGGCCTAAAAACCAACTTAAGGCCTAGCTAGGCCTAGGGTTAGCCAAATTGAGGGTTTTGGGTTACTTCCAGGGTGTTCCGGTGTTCTGGAGTGTTCCGGAGTGTTCTGGTGTTTTAGTACATGCCGTTTTGCTTTGAGGACAGTCAACATTTACATGTCCTCTTACTGTACACTGTACGTTGGCACTGGCTACTATTTTTTGTCATCCCCTTGCATAACAAAAATGGAACCTAATCGTAGGTTAGCCTGCTTTGTGTTTATGTTTACTACAATTATTCTTGTTCTCTTCTCCTTTCTCATGTGTGGTATAAATAAACCTTGTTATTGTTGTTAGGTGTCACTTACAATCTTTTTTCCTGTAGCACTAGCTTACCTGCCATTATTAAATGAACACCCTTCCATTCTTCATCAGTCACCAAATTTTTCAACCAATTTAGGGCTTCTAGTGCCAGTTTCAGGTTCTTTTTTCTCTCATAACGGTTTATTGACAGGAACACAAACTTGGCAGAAGGTGGTAAAAGATCATCAGTCTCTTCGGATACCAGTGGTATATCAAATGTAGAAAAATTGAGTGATGGATACAGTACACGCGGTCTTTGGTTACACAGACTTTTAAATGTTGACTTAAATGTTTCTGCTGTGAAGTTGCTATTTACAAGGATTAGATCTGCCATACCTGGAAACCAATGAAAATGTAGTAGTAACAGTGTTGGTGATGCTATGCACCTATCAATGTTAAGCCCCAAGGGAGAGGGGGGGAATCAGGCATGGGGTGGGGATTTTGACATCTCCTGAAAAAATGAGTCAAATTCCCCACCCCCACGACAACATAATTGGCCAAAAGTATCAAAAGCTCCCTTCCTTGGACGAGTAAAGGAGGCCAGAATAATACCCTTTCGACCTTGCTGCACACAACAAGAGTGCAATGTATGTACCACTCACCTTTCGTTCACCCACCTCTCACGAACATGGGAAGTTCATTTGAATGCCTTCTGGGTATTTTCCAAGATGACAGAGTTATTTTCAGGCAAACTCGTTCACCAGGACATTTCTCCTCGCTACTTGGAGAGGGAAAAGCCTTGAGAACAAGGTTGATTTCCAGGGTGATGTAGCAGCTGATCCAAAGATTACTCGCCATTGGCTCGCAACCCTGACCCCAAACAATAGAAAGAATGACATATCATTGTTTCCTGCAAGGGTTGTGAACCAATGGCGAGTAATCTTTGGATCAGCTGCTTCACTACTGGGGTGATTTCCAAGCCCTCTTCAT
Organism: Montipora capricornis; assembly: GCF_036669925.1. Taxonomy (NCBI): domain Eukaryota; kingdom Metazoa; phylum Cnidaria; class Anthozoa; order Scleractinia; family Acroporidae; genus Montipora; species Montipora capricornis. Next base: position 10,365,096 of record NC_090893.1, read on the forward strand.
TATCCAAGATTTATTTATTTATTTATTTATTTGTTACAATTTAATGGCATATTTACAAAACAAAATAGTAATAAAAGAGAAAAAAAGGCCATAAGGATAATTTGTGAAAGATCAAAATCCCCACCCTGGGGACAGACCTCACAGTCAAAGTCGCGTGGGTAGCCCGACCTAGGGCTTGACATTGATAGGTGCATTACTAAGTACAAGTATTTTCGCTAGACAGTCCTGTCTTCTTTTTTTAAGAAAGAAAAATAACAGTCGACACTTGAGCTTACCGGTGGTAATTTCCTCTAACGAGTCCAAGAGGGCACGATACATCTTTTTAAAGAAACCATTTCGCTGAGTGAGCAGCATGTCAGGAAAATGGCAATAGAATACAACTCGTGACTTGCTTAGCTTGAGAACGGGTATGCAAGCCGACACTTGATCGCAAAAGATGACATCCATTCGCCATGATGAAAAAAAGATTAAATAAAAGGACACATAAATCATTCTAATATAAGCCCAAAACGCATAAAAATATCCAAAGCAGTGTCTAGGAAGCCAGTCTCCAACACAAGTAACACTTAACGAGCCATTTCGTGTCTCCTCAAAGCAATGCGATTTGTCGTGATGCGAAGTAAAATAGTGAACTTCATGTCCATGCGATTTCAAAGCTAAGCCAGCGTCCACCACAAGTCGTTCTGCGCCGCCTATTCCAAGATCTGGATGAATGAATGCAACCCGCACCATGGTAGAAACGGTAGAAACGGCAAAATGGCGACAACCAAGGAAAACTGAGCACGAACTTGAGGCTGGCCGGGTGGGCTTGGGCATAAATTACGAAAACAAGATGGCGTTTTTTTTTCACGAATGTCTTCTCGACATTTTCTCGTGATTTTATGCCATCTCCTTCCTTTATTGTTGTCTTAAAGTGTTCCTACCCTTTTATCGCACTTTATTTTGGTTAAAATTGATGCATTTAAATTGATCGAAATGAGTGATATTCGTGATATTTTGGAATTGGAGCAAGGCGCTGCCTCCGTTCCTAGCAAAGAATCAATTGTTGGAGCAAGCAAGGTGAGGTCGATTGTACTCTAGGAATATTTTTGAGACTCTGTGAGGTAAAATACCTTTTCTTTTCTTCACATTTTATGTGATGTGATGCATTCAGAAGATTTAACCAGCTCGATGTAAAGACCATAATTATATATAACCCTTACATGTAATCAATTTTCTTTGTTTCTTAAGCTATTCAAGTACTCAACTATTGGTTACCATCAATTTTTCAGCTGTTTTTGACCTGCATTCTTTTCATACGTTATTTGTTTAGAACGTTCTGTTTAACAATAATTCGAGCCAAAAGTCATTTCATTGCATCACTGATTGCAACTGGTGCAATCGAAATGATTTTAAGATGTGGTGTGTGTTTACATACATTGTACAGTATGATGTAAAAAAGATGGTTGCTTTAATTTTACTACACACAACTTTTACTTCACATTCACTTTCAAACCGGATAATTTGTAATGCACCAATCACCACTCACTATTCTCACAACCAATCACGTTACTTTTCCCACTACCAATCACAACACAGACCAGAGCATCACTACATTTGCTTGAATTTTCACCGGTCACTTGACTCTGAAGATGACTTTTCCTGAGGTTGTTGAAATATCAGTCACTTCCAACAAGACGATTACCAAGACGATCAAATTCCATCAAGGAATTTTACTTTTGTTTCTTTGTTTATGCACACTAATTATATTTGAAAGGAAAAGTTTTGTGACAAAGGGAGGTATGAGCAACTTTCATTTAACCTGCAATGCATTTTGTTTTCCCCACAAACTTTGCAGGAACTATCATCAATATTCCCAAGTGTATTAGTTTATGCAAAATTTTGCAGGAAAAGCAAAATGCATTGCAGGTTTTATGAAAGTTGCTAATTGAAGCATAAGTCTGATTATTGGCTAATCAGAAGAAAAACATTGCTTTTGACACCGGTAGGGATGCTATTATTGTTTCATTTACATTGTGTTGTTGAATGATTTAATAGACAAGAAAACTAAGAAGATCAGGTGAAACAAGTTTTAAACGTCCAGAGGGAATGCATAGGGAGCTATATGCCTTGCTATACAGTGATAGCAGGTACTGGGTAACTCTGTTATCTTTACAGTGGATTGGTAATATGAATATGATAATTTTATTTCAGATGTTAATCCTTGGGCATGTTCTATTGGGATCAACTGTTTTGGTTGGTTGGGTTGGTTGGGTTTTTTGGTGTTCTATTCGCAAAAAAACTGTTTTCAGTTGGTTTGGTTGATCAACTTTTTCAACTGGCATCAAACTAGGTTGAAACAGTGGAAAAAGCATTGGCAGCAACCGCTGTCGTTTGTGTGGGCCATTTAAAGTCAGCCACAGGCTCCTTACATGTTGCTTTCCCTCAACTTTTCAATGCTGAGAAGTCTGGTAACAGCTATTCCCAGGAGTTACCGCATTTCAACCGAAAACGGTTGGAAAAGTGTTCTATTGGGAAGCCTCAACTGCTTCAACTGAAACCGGTTGCGGTTGAAATGGTTGATTCCAATAGAACACAATCCTTATTTTAAGTGAACATAATAAAGTGCAGGAACAGTCCGAACTCATGGCCAGTTCAACCAAAATTTGAGGATTCGCAATCAAATTATGATCTTGGTGTTTAGTGTAGGCAGGTTATGTTTGATCAAACATAACCAGCCAGCCAACACTAAACACCATGACTGTGGTCACAATAATTAACAATTATTCTACGAGGGCACGCTGGATATGAAATGATATATATAACCAACGAGGCACGTAGCGCCGAGTTGGTTATGATCATTTCATATCCAGCAAGCCCGAGTAGAATAATTGTTTTATTAAAAACCCCAACATCACAACTCTTTTATGTTGAATTTATTTGGCCATTTTTTCTCGGAGCCGCAAAACTGTGTATTTTGCTGCTGTGTTCATTGACCATATTTGGTAGTGCAGGTATATGAGCTGATAACCTGTGTCCGGCGAGCCAATGAAAATGCTGGAAATGTGATATCCGTAGTTTAGTTTTTAATAATAATAATTATTATAATTATTGCTCTGATTTTTATTTATTTGTAAATCAACATGTTTTTTCGAACTTGTGGAAACTAATTTAATTAAATATTGTTAGACCAATGAAGACATCTGCTAGCCAAAGATTTGGTCCAAGGACTCTAACATTATTTGTTTGACTGAAACTGTGTTGAATGGGTCACATGTCCTGCTAAGTCATAGCTTGTGGACAAGCTAGTGAACATTCCAAGCTGCATAATACCCATATCAGTTTCCTACCTTGCTATGGTGCAGCACAATGTCAAGTTTTGTTCATTATACTCCACACTTTACATTACCCATTTTAGCAACACTGTAGCTTGCTTTACAATACAGGTGTACATGTATATAGAACTGTCAATTTTCATACCTTTGTACAATGTACATCCCAATTTTTTGCTACTGGACACCACTTGAAGTGACTGTACTTGTAGACTGACTAGGCTGGTTGAAAAAAAATCATATAAGAAAATTTAATAAGCAAATAAGAATCAGTAAAGTACATGTACACCAAATTTTTGCATGATGATGTCATAGGTTACCCTCAAGCGAATGTATTAAAATTAATTTAAAATGAAAACACTCCCTGAAATTTGCCTTCGCTGTGGTGTTTCACTTAATGGTACTAATAATATGGGTAATAATAATAATAATAATAATTATAATAATAACAACAACAACAGTTGTTATTTGGTATGTTGACAGTAATATTTTCCTCTTATTTTCCCGCAGATTTCTTTCTGCAACTATTGTTGTCAACAGAAATGCTTAAAAATACACAATTTTTGGTGTTTTAGGGACTCCCCTCCTCTAGCTTCAACTGATTCTAGTTATGGATATAAACAGATGAAAGCTAAGCTGGGCCGTCGCCATGTACGAGCTTGGAAGTGGGTTCCCTTCACAAACCCTGCACGCACTGATGGCGCTATGTTATACCACTGGAGAAGAGCTGCTGACGAGACTAAGGAATATCCATTTGCAAGATTTAATAAGGTCAGCTCTCATTGGGTGATGCTCTAATCAAGAGCTAAGACTTGAAAATATCTGCTTATAATCTCCCCTCTGTGGTCCATAATTAGCGACTATTTTGCGGCGAGGTAAATAATTCCACCACTAGCCACTGACACTGAGGGAATAGTTGTTTTAGTATGTACTAGAAGAGTGAGATAAAATAAGACAAAAAGGTGATTTTAACTCGTTTATTCCTGCAACGATTACAACATTTTCAGGTGCAAATTCCCTGCGAATTGCTCAGAGGTGAATAGCAAAGGATATCCGAAGTTTGAGTAGCCAATCAGCGCACACGTTCAACGCTATCCACTGTTTTGGTATATACTAATAATAATTATTACAGTATTTATGACTTGTAACTAATGCTGCACCAACCAACTAAGCCACAACTTTTCTTTAACTACTGGTACACTGTAATCGCATTATTTTGTTTTCGCTACTTTACTATGCGTCAATAATTTATTACATTACTTTCTTGACATCTTCAGAAACAAATGGTTATTTCATCCCATTCAAATTTGCATAAGCCAAGGATAATTAACAACAACAACAAAACTATTTTGAACCATTTACATGTATAAATGACAAATATGTGCAACAAAAATGGCAAAATGTGAATAATAATGTTACAGTGTGATAATCAAATGTGATTTTCTTTGAAAATCATAGAAAGTTGAAGTTCCAACCTACTCAGATGAGGAGTACCAGGTTTGAGTCATGTTGTTTTTGTTCTCATGGGGGTAATGATTGCCACAAGTTAATTTAATCAAGTGAAGCTGTGATCCTTGCAGTTATGAAAGCAATTTTAGCATTTGCGTAGAGAAGCCTGGAAGATTCAGGACTTCAACTGGGTTTGAACCGTGACCTTGCAATACTGGTGAAACGCTCTAACCAACTGAGCTATGAACCCAATGACGTCAGATGAATTTAACTGCCTAAAAATTATGTGTATAAAATAAAAGCAGAGGAAACGAATGGACGTGCATCCATACATGTATGTACATGTAGCTGCAATACATCATGTCAGTTTTCCACATTTGGGAATCACATTGCGTCCCAACTTCTCTGTGAGCTACCAGGAGGTAACGCTACAAAAGCAATAAGTAAAGAGTCACTTATTTGTGGAATTTGTGTAGCTGTGGTGCTCTCCAACCATAGAGCTTTTTTCATCGTTTAATCTCCAGCTGGGATCAAATTTACAAGAAAGTGAGGATGAATCACCTTGTGTTAAGTTAGGTGTCTGTTCGGGCGTCCCGTTCAGAAACTTTGTCACTGGCGCTTGCAAATAAGGTGCCCCAGCAACTGAACAACTGTTAGGAAGCAGGCTTTTAGCTCATGCAATTTTGAGAACTTTCAAGACATCACTTGTCGCCTATGTAATTAGGGAGCTTACGAAACGAGGACGATGACGGCTACGAGGACTTCATTTAAAAATACAAGTTTGCGTTATTCATATCACTACGAAGCTATTTCATGTAGTTCTGTGTTAAAAATGTGTAGTAACTGTCGAGGAATTAAACTTGTATGAGTGGGTTGGAAGCGTAGAGAGAGAACTGAAAATTCATCGTCATGTGCTAACGTCCTCCAGAGAACCTTGAATTTGGTCATTTCACGTCGTCATCTAGGAGATGACGGCAAAGAAATGTACCAAAATGTAAAACGCATGTGCTCACTAAACCTATTGTTTTGTAGCCTTGTCTTTGCCGTCGGCGTCGGCATTTCGTAAGCTCCCTATTATACTAAAACTAATTATTAGTTGGAGTTATCATTAAATTTATTGTTATCATTTTGCAGATGAATGAAAGTAAAATCTTATGGCAAAATTGCACCTTGAAATACAATAATTTCAGAGAGCGAATGATGGAACGCTGTATTTTTTTATTATTCGTTCGTGGCAGTACCATTGACTCTCAATTCACTTTTGTACAGTTGTATCTTCATGATGGATCTCCTTCCACTTGGACACAAGCTGAGACTGATCATTTATTCGATCTTTGCAGGTAAAGAAATGCAAACACGACTGAAAAATGCCTTAGATAGTATCCTTGACTTGATTTGTGTTAATTGTAATTTCAGTTACAGTGTCCCCAGTTAGTGCTCCAGCGCTAGAATGACTAGACACTTAAAGTGCACCTAAACCCAAGTATTTTAAGTCTACAATATTGATCTCTCCACAGAAAGAAAACATGTTTGACAATTCTTACCTCAAAATTACGCTTTTTATCTACCGGGCAAGAAGCACAAAGACTAGTTATCAAAACTACCGGTAGCAGTAATTTGGACCCACGACCGTGATGTGAGAGGCTTGGGTCTATTCTCGATTTTACGTCACAAACTGCTTTGCAATGCAAAATTTCTTTGAAAACAGGATTGCAAAGCAGTTTGTGCCGTAAAATCGAGAATAGACCCATGCCTCTCACATCACAGTCGTGGGTCCAAATTACTGGTAGTTCTGCCTAGTCTATGTGGCTTGAACAGCACAGAAAAAAACGAAATTCTGTGTAGCAATAGACCCTAATATGCAAAAATGGCTGCCTTTTAATTATTCTTTTGTTCATATTCAAAACAGCCCAACTAACCTTGTTCAGGATAACAAATTCTTTAGAATTTTTTGCTTTGGATGGGGAGATTTATATTAGGAACAAAAAATATTTGGGTTTAGGTGCACTTTAAATAACATTATTAAGTTTGTATTGTCTTTGGCAGTATAAGATTACTGGCAATGAGTGTTTGGGCCAATGTGTATACATGGTGCTTGTGATGAAGAGGAATGTTAAGTGGTACTTGTATAATTATTATTATTATGAGGAAGGTTTGCATGCAATTAATTATACTGGTATTTTTAGGCCTTGTCAAAACAATAAATACAATACACTGTACACTGGGGAGGTGTGGTGGTGTGTAGTACATGTAGTTGAAGTAGTTTTCCTTTTTGTTAATTTAAATTTGCAATATACTGTCCACCCTAATAGCATTCTGTCTTAGTTAATCTTTTTCTAAAATAACTCTTTTCTCATGCAACACTCATCATAATGTCAACCATGGAAACTACTATAGTCAAGGTTCACATCGTAGTCAACAGTAACACAACAAAACATGAAAACAATGTAATAATAAAATCCGTCTTCTTTTGGTACACCTCCAACAACAATTTGTTTACTCTTTAATGGTAAACTTTAATGGTGATTCCTCTATTTAACCTCACTTGTGAAAGTGTCTTCAAAAATCATATTTCTGTTTCTTATCTGTCTTGTGAACAGACGCTTTGATCTTCGATTCATAGTGATACACGACAGATTTGACAAAGAGAAGTACCAGGTTTGTGCTGATGGTACTATATTATCAGTAACAATAATGATGATTAAGATGATGATGATGATGATAATGCCTTAAGTGCTTTTTTGGTTATATGTAGATTCAAACTTTTTGTATGTTTTTGCATTTTGCTGAAAGAATTGGAATCCCCCAAGTCTTTTTATTTGTTACCTTTGAAATTTATCAGTTACTAAAGCACCTAGTTTGGTACAACTTTATTTCAGGAGGGAGACATGAACCAATTACAGTTTTCCAACATACAGCCCTGGCTCAAATCCTGACATGTGATTCATTAACTTTGCTTTAGGCACGAACCATTGAAGAATTAAAAGACCGATACTATGGTTGTGTTACAAGACTTCTGAAGGTAAGAAAGACATGCAAAATTCACTTGATTACTCACATTAGTAATAATATTATCGTCCTAGAACTATGGAATCAAATTTAAAATGAAAACTTGACATCAAAATATACCTTCGCATTTTTCAATCTAATTTTTTGTAGTAAGCATTGAAGTGATACGTTCTGCAGTGTGCATCTACATGATGTACATTAATTTTGTACTCCTATTGTCAGGCCAGAGCCCCAGCAGGAGAAGAACCACAGAATTTGCCATCAACATATGACAGTCAACATGAGACAGAAAGAAAAAGACAACTTCTAAAGCTGTTCAGTCGCACCCAGGAGCAGGTAATTGTTTTAACCAATGAATAACCTATTCTCATTCTCAAGATAATTATAATTTAATAAATAAACAAATAAATACAGTTAATTGATGGATGGATGCCCTTTATGACACTGTACATGTGCCTTCTATTCAAAAATCCAATTTCTGCTTTTGATATGTCCATTAATTAACCCTTTCATCCCTGTAAGGGCCAATGAGACTTATAGATTTTACTCTGTCTAACGCCAGACAATTTTACTCGTCAATGGGGAACCCCACAGGAGTGAAAGGGTTAACAACAGCCAGGTTCACTCAAAAACTATGTCCCCATTAATTAACCCTTTAACCCCTGTAAGGGCCAATGAGACTTATAGATTTTACTCTGTCTAACGCCAGACGATTTTACTCGTCAATGGAGAACCCCACAGGAGTGAAAGGGTTAAGAGAGGCTTGTCAAAGGGAGTGGATGTAGTATCAGCTTTATAGCTTACCCTCCCCACCCACCTTATGTATGGTTGTGGACACGTGCAGTAGGGGAGGAAATAAAACACATGAAATGATTTGTGATTGAGTTGTAGATCAATCTGTTATCCTGAGGATCTTGGTTAAATGTGGAAGTATTCTACTGGCAGTGGGGAGCTTGAAGAATTCATTGTGCAGTTCAAATGAATTCTGTTCTTGTGTTGAAAGGGAGTTTTCATGCCCCATGAACAAAGCAATACCAGTTTTCGATCATAAAGTATATTAGCTTTTTGTCAATTCTGTGTTAATAATTTGTCTTCCTCCAGAATTGGCTAAGTTTAAAAAATTGGTCACTGATGGATTGGATGGCACAGTGGTGAGAGCACTCGCCCTGGATTCAATTCCCAGACTCAGCGTCATATGTGGGTTGAGTTTGTTGGCTCTCTACTCTGCACCAAGAGGTTTTCTCCAGATATTCCGGTTTCCCCTCTCTTCAAAAACCAACATTTGACTTGATTTGCTTTATTTGTTAATTTCAGTTGACAGTGTTCCCAATTAGTGCTCCAGCGCAAGAACATTCCTTTCCTTTCCTTTCCTTTCCTCTTCTGTGTTGTCCATATTAGACTTAGCTGTACATTTTTTTGTTTTTAGGTTCAGGAAGAGGAAATGCTTGTTGCAGAGCTTAGGAAAATAGAAATGCGTAAGAAAGAAAGGGAAAAGAAACAACAAGATCTACAAAAACTGATTACAGCAGCAGAAAATCAAGCAGATTCCTACAGATTAAAGTATGTTCCATCTGTAATGATTAAAGCATGGCTTAAATTTAGTAACCTGAAAACATTTTTCATCCACTTTGAATTTATAAATATTTTTTTTCTTTGTTTGTCCAAGAAGAGACAAAAAGCCAGTTAAAAAGAAGCCACCCAAAAAGAAGGGAGAATTGCCAGACAAGCAAGTTAAGGTACAGTGTAAATTAGAGAACTATGGGTTAGCTATAAACCTTTACACAACTAATACTGTAAGCTAAAATTCAAGAAATTTATTGAACACAGTGTACAGGGCTGTGTTTAGAGGCCCTAAAAGTGTATGCAATGTCTTGCTGTGGATATCTGTTGTAGGCTGAATCATCTGGAGTCAAATTTCCTGAGAGTAAAGGAGCTGGCGTATATCTGCGAAGTGGGAGGGTGAGTAGAGAATAATAGCAACAGCACTCTCAATTACCCAAGTAATCTTGTTATACCATTAATGGTACAAGGGTGCAGGGATGCCGCAGTGGTGAGAGCACGCGCCTCCCACCAATGTGGCCCTGGGTTCGATTCCCAGATCCGGCGTCATATGTGGGTTGAGTTTGTTGGTTTTCTACTCTTCACCGAGAGGTTTTATCCGGGTACTCCGGTTTTCCCTCTCCTCAAAAACCAACATTTGAATTGATTTGCTTTCATTGTTAATTTCAGTTTACAGTGTCCCCAATTAGTGCTCCAGCACTTGAACGACTAGACACTTAAATATTTAAAGTTCTTTTCCTTTCCCTTCCTTTTTACAATATAAAATTAGGTGTTCTTTGTTAGTAATTCTTGGTGTATTGGGACATTAGTATGGAAATCATCTTCTCACAATGAGAATCACATTTTGTAGAGAATGATCAGAGCAAAATAATGATTTATGTGAAAATATGGGTCACTGGCATTACATGTATGTCAGCAGAATACTGTACATGTAGATGTAACAAAGCTAGCCAAGCAAGTTGTTCTTACCCATGCTATGTTTGCCTACGTTTGAGTGCTCAATGCATGACATGCAAAGTCAGGTAGTGGAATGTTGCAACACTCCATGCCTGCACAGTAGAAATGCACAGCATGAATCAGTGTGAATGTCCTTAACACTTTCCTCTCTGCAACATTTTGCAGATGAAGATGCCTGGATCAGTTGGAACTAAGAAAGCTAAAGCTGTTGAGCAGCTGTTAGAAGAGTTAGGAGTTGGTATGTCTGATATTTCTCAAATAGAAGGAAGGGTTACGTTTTTGCAAACATTGGCCGTGTAGCACTTACATTTCAACAGAATTAACTATTGGAGGATAATGTGAAGTGCTATTTTCTACCTGTGTAAACCATGTGAGCGTTAGCCCCTACTAATGTAATTGGACCCACACAAGGACAGAGAAAAAGTCTGACCAGGGTGGGAATTAAACGCGCAAGCTTAGAGTTAGATCACCGCTGCTCTACTGACTGAGCTACAAGGTCAGACAGGAGCAGGTCGTGGGAATTAAAGATGTCAATTGAAATCACGGTAATGAATATGTACAAGTACAAGGAAGGTTTATGTTTTTGCAAACGTTGGTTGTGTAGCACTAATATTTCAACAGAATTAAACTATTGGAGGGTAATGTGAAGTGCTATTTTCTACCCATGTAAACATGTGAGCACCAGCCCCACTAATGGAATTGGGCCCACACAAGAGCGGCGGTGATCTGACCCAAAGGTTGTAGGTTCAATTCCCACCCTGGTCAGAGTTTTTCTCTGTCCTTGTGTGGGCCCAATTCCATTAGTAGGGCTAACGTTCACATGGTTTACATGGGGATTGGGTAGAAAATACCACTTCACCTTACCCTCCAATAGTTATGTCTGATATTTCTGTTGTTTTGGTCTTAATTTCTGCATTACTCTGTATGCTGTAAAAGTGACTTTTGTGTTTTTTGCTAGCTCAAGAGCTAGCAAAAAACCAGCTGATCTGGAGGAACAGTTGTAATAGTAAAAATTATAAAAACGTTCACTGGCTATATACAGTTAAAAACTTTCAAGCTTCAATAACAACTTTTGAGTATCAATACTCCATTCCTTTAGAAAAGAACAATTAGTTTTTTTGACACATATTTTTTCCCGTTTTAATATTCTTTTATAGTCTCACCTATTTTTGTATATATTGTAGTTGTCATTTTTTCCTTTCATTTCCGTTGAAGGCTGTAGCCTGACAGCCAAAAGCTCGAAAGTTTTTAACTGTATATAGCCAGGGAACGTTTTTATAATTTTTAATATGTTTTAACCTGGCTACGGTTCCTCTATCTTTAAAAGTTGTAATAGTGTTTTTTGTTGATTGACATAGATTATAGAGTGAGTTTCAATTGAGTGTCGTAAAACCAAAACCAAAGTAATTACTTTGGCCAATCAAAAAGGACTGAGACAATCCGGCAAACCAATCAAAACTCGAAGTAATTACACGTAGCCGACACAAAGCGCGGGAAAATGTGCACGCCCAGTTGTTCAAAAGCCGATAAACGCAAATCCCAGATTAAAAATTAACCAAGACGTTTATTTCTCTACTCCCAAATGCTGCTCAATGCTGATATTTGGCAAAAATTTACATTAGTAGATGTCGATCTTGAAAAACAAAAATAAATAAAAGAAACTTTAACCAAAAAGTTGAAAACATGAAACAAAAGTTTACGCTAATCCTAGATTAAGTGAATCGGCTTTCGAACAACCCGGCCCTGAGAGCATGTATCAAGCCAATTGGGAGCTGGGGCCCGTTTCTCGAAAGTCCCGAACCTTTACGGCCATTTTCGGGTGTCACAATTCCCTCCGTATTTCAAGAACGGAGAGGATTTAAGTCGTCAAACTTCACAGTCATTTTTCTTTTTGTTATCTTGAAAAAATGTCAAAACATCAGCTCTCTAAAACAAGCGGTTGACAGTTTTGAGGCAGAAAAGTTTTCGGGACTTTCGAGAAACAGGCCCCTGGTTACTTTTTAGTTAGAGTTGTATCCCTTAAGAGGTGAACCGAACAATGGCATAGGATATATGAAATGTCTATATATCTGAACTGCAGAAATTTGAAATACATGTACATGCTTTGTTGTTGTTTTTACTCAGACCTTATGCCAATGCCAACTGAACACATCAGCCATCAATTTAATGAATTAAGGTAAAATACATAA
>NC_090893.1:10382570-10385070 GCF_036669925.1 Montipora capricornis
TGTTGTAAAGTAAACATGCATGCACACACAGACCAAAGTTTATTTATGGTGTACTTTAACAAAACGTGTCGTTACAGTTGATTCGAGCAATGAAAGGACCGTGCCAATTCCAAAAGTTGAGCATACCTAATTAACGAATAAGTTTCCAAGGCATGCCACATTGAACGCTGTCAACTTTTTTCCTGAAATAGCCTTACATGTTTCTGACCAAAAAAGCGTCAGACGTCCTGGTGACCCGAACACATTTTTCGTTAGTGTTATCGATTTCTCGAGTATATTGTAAACGAAAGAAAAAATGATGCGAGTGCTTCTAATTACACGAGTCAAGCGTATGACTTCTTCATGTCCTATGACGAAGCTACAGGGGATTATAGGGTAGCCCTATCTAACTCTTTCAAACATTTTCCTTTGATTCGTTAAAAAAAAACACGACTGTTCATCACATAAATGAAAACAAAGAATTCAAGGACGAGCTGATGCAGGAGTAATGGAATTTAGGTGTTGTCTAGAACGAAAGTTTTGAATTTTCGTTTCAATTTTTCTGCATGCTTTGGACCTTCTTTTCCAACTTGCCAAAATTTTTAATTTGCTTTTCTGTTGCTTTAGGGTTAATTAAAACTTGTTCCATCAAACAAAACACAACTCTTACGAGGGCTTATTATAACCTTACTCGCTTAAAGAACAAATTCAAACTAAAAGTTTACACAAGCTTAAACGGTTTCATTACTGTCAGACTTCGCCTTTGGATACTAAAAGTGATATTACAACACCTACTCAATACTCTTAAAAGTTTTGTTCACTTGCTGAGTACAAGAGAGATACCGTCATTCATAAATTCGTAATAAAAAATATTCACATTTTCTTTACACAAAGAAAAAATTCTTCAAAGTATACTTGCAAAACGTGTCACTGGCTCTGGGCGTTACTTGTAATGACTTCAAAGCGTTACTTGCTGGACTAACCCCTACTTGACGTAAGACGCCTTGAATGAAAATAAAGATTTATTTTTGTACACGTTTTCGAAGAAAAACAATAAAAAGAAAGAAGTAAGTATATTGTTTTTTACAGCCTTGGCGCGTGAACTGTGAGTGTTAATATAGAGGATAATTTGAAAGGAGACCTGTATAGAATACCACTGACAGTGACCCAGGTAAAAAGTAAATTTGACATTTTTTAGGTGAAATGACTCATAGAAGTTAATCTTGCCTTTATGAAAGCGGACAGGTTTAAATTTAAAAAAAAGGAAATTCATTCAGTAGTTCTCTTCTTTTTACGATGGAGCTGGATTAACTCATGAGATGTGTTCGTTTTATGTGATATATTGATATCTGTTTGTCTTAAAGTTCCGGAGTGACATCAACCACTTTTTTTCAATGGAAGGCCCTATTCTCAGACCTGTTTCTATTTTTTGCCACCGATCTCATAGCAATTCAAAGCTCACTTCGGCTAACATTGAAAAACTGCTTCTTGTACGATTCAACTTCGTAAGCCTCAGTTACCTAACAAACGGCGTTGGAGACCTCATTCCTCCAGGCTAACGCGCTTGCGCTGTAGGGAATCCAAACCAGAGTTCAGAGTGTTAGTTTTCGGTACCGAGAGCCAGCCAATAGACCAGATTAAAAATCGCAAAGCAAGCTGGGAACATGTAACGACAGCACTTGTTGGTTGTCACGCTGAGATCGTTTTTTTCGTTGTTAGCGTACTGAATACAAGCGGCGCAGCACGTGTGCAGACTACAACGTGACGTGTCTTCAGCTTTGTTCTCTTGATACGTGACAAGGTGAACATGGCCATTCGCATCTGCTACGTAGTTTGGCTTGAAACCGTGTTTACACTGGAAAACTATATTGGTATTTTGTGGCTGAAAAAAGGAATTAACGATCAAGCATCCTTTAGTTTTTACCCATAATGTTATCTTATTACGTTTGTTAACTGAAATATATTCTCAATCGTCTATTATTTCTTAGAGTAGACCACGCTAACCAAAACCTTGTCTTGGCCTTCTCGTCAATTATGAGTAAGGCACAAACAATTTGTGCCAAAAGTGTTACAGCTTATGGAAGGGTGGGGTAGGGGAGGGGTGGGGGAGGGGTAGGGGAAGGGGTAGGGGTAGGGGTAGGGGTACGCAAGTTTGGTAGTCCCCTCGAACAAATGAGTTCCGGGTTGAGTTTGTTGTTTCCCTACTCTGCTCCAAGAGGTTTTTTCCGGGTACTCTGGTCGATGTTTCCCTCCGCTTAGCAGGTCAGATATTATAATGAAAATATAAACTTGATACAGGAGCCCATCTGGAGCGTGCAACTTCCATACAGCGTCTGTGAAACGGCGTTTTCACAAGTAGGTTTATTTTTTGACTAGCCCTTCCCGCGAATTAGGTCAAAAAACAAAGGCAGTTCCGGTTCGGTGACCCTATGACGTCAGCTTAATTTCTTGTAATTGGTCATCGGGCTCCTGTGCGAGTCTCATTCGCGGGAAATTCAATCTAAAAATAAATCGGTCTGTG
>NC_090893.1:10390070-10397570 GCF_036669925.1 Montipora capricornis
CGCTCTAACCAACTGGGCTATGAAGCCACTGACGTGGGAAGCCGGTCATTTGTCGGTTCTAATGTTCCCGTGATGAATGAATCAACGATGAAATGATGTATGAAATGAATCATATGGAACTGCGGATAAGAAATCAAGTGAAGCTATGATCCACGCAGTTGGTAATTGCGTAAAGAAGCCTTCTCTACGCAATTGCCAATTTTCACTATTAGTGAATTTCAAATTTTGATAAAACATTAGCTAGCAAGTTTTTCATATAGTTTATGTTACATAAACTGTTTGAATCTTACAAGCAACTATTTCAAAAAGAGAAGAAGATTGATTTGTTTTTCGGATTTTGAGGCGGAAATCTTCGTGGCAGTTGAACCTTCCGCATGACGTTAATTACTTTCCTTTCCCGTGCACCTGATACCCTCAGAGATATAATAAAACGGGAAAAAACTCGGGCCGTTAAACGAGGTTAGTAAGAGGCAATGAGCCAGTTACCCAAGAGACAAAGATTGAGCAGGTGCCGGTGGTATAGAGATATATTATCCACCAAGGTCTATACTTTGATTGATGAACTTTGAACATGTAAGTGTTATAATGTGCCTGATGCTCGTTTAAGACAAAAACAAGATTGACATGAAAAATCCCATTTCAAGACCTACTTACAACTCTCTAATGTCAAATGACATCGTTGCACATCCAAAGGAAACTTGACCAAATCCATTTGGCAAGCAGCTGCAATGCGCACAAAAGCAAAGTAGAAAATCTGGCCTTTGCTGTCAATCAATACCAATTGATTGGAAGTGAAGACTTCATAGTCATTAGCATTAGTGATGTAAGCGTCTGGAAGCCAGATCCTTTTAACATCAGTACCCCCTAATGCAAGCGAAGCATTGGTACCGTGCGCCAAGCGTCTATCAACCCACTGTTGGCGTAGATAAACAAATACTTGGAATTCCTGAGGTGAAAGAACGAGTGTAAGTCTCCAGAGGCGTGGCTTGATTTGCAGACAGGTCACTAGCAGCCACCAACGCCACCAACGACCTGAACCCGTTTGTAAACCCGCTATCAAGGACGCTGCTGTGATGTCCACCAGACATAAACTGCAGCGTCTAAGATAGCCTGAAAATAGGCTAGTATAAATAAATAATTTGGTGTAAGTGGAGGATGTGTGGGTCAGTGCGCTTGCCGTGAGATCCGGAGATCGGGAGATCCCGGGTTCAAGACACGTTCTAACCACTCATTGATTTGATCCTGGTTCCTGTTAGTCTCTGGTTTAGCTTCTTGCACTTGAAAAACCCATCTCTGTGTTTCTCTCTCCCACTGAGGCGGCGCCACAGTTTCCTTAGAAACTAAACCTCTTTATGTAGTTGTAAATAGCCAATTGGTTTGCCTCCGGCCAGTTGGCCAGGAAATCGTAACAGTTGTGTCGTTTGTGTACAAAAATAAGAAGTAACGGGCCACACTTGCCATATTTGATTCTCTGATATTACTGAAAGCCTTTATTGCCATGCTTACATTTACCACCTCAGGATTGCCTGCAATGGAAAAAAGATGGGTTCAGAGTCTATCCCGACCTGTACTTTTCTCACTTGTGTTGGAGCCTCTTTGTAGGGCTCTAGTAAGAGAAAAGGACAAGTAAGCTTACTATCAGTTTGAAGTCAATGTTTCACCTTCCAGTCGATGGTTATTAAGTGAGCCATACAAAATCAAACAAACGATCGGTTGTTGGTCAGTCAATCAGCTAGACAATTGTCAACCTCATTCCCAGTGTCTCTTTTCTCTGCCTCCATTTCTCAACAACTTTCTAAACGACAATGGAGGCAGAGAAGAGAGACCCTGAACGAGGTTCGTCAATCGTTAGGTGTTTAGGGAGATCTGGAGAATTGGAGAATTGGATAAAACAATGCAAGTTTAAGAGTGCACGAATGCACGAGAAAAGAAAAGAAACACAGTTAAACTCAATATCGTAAAACAGACCAGTCACATTTGGCCTCGTTCTCTTGTCGTAGCACTTCTTTCTCAAATATCTGTCCAAAATCTCAGAAGCATTAGCCACCTCATTACGTGTGATGGATGGATTTTCTGTAGCTTCACTGAATAAGAAAAACAAAAACGACTAAAAGTCAATCAATTATTGACTCTTACAAAAGAATAGGCTTATTCCTTTGATTCTCATCATGGATGCCATCATCAAATACTTCGTTAACGACATCACATTTTTCTCTTTTCATCCGTACCGTCTGCAGTCAGATGTCATGCAGCTGTTGTTTTTGCCGATGTTGTCGTCTTCATAATGATAACAACATTGTTTATATTGATTTGTCAACTGCTAATTATAAAAAAAATTAGGATAGTACGCGCACTCTCGTTGGTCAATAGTTGTGTTTAGATGAGAGTACGGAAACACGTCTGTGACATCACACGAGTTTTGATTGGTTATATGCCGTCAGACGCGCGTTGTGATTGGCTGGTAGGAAATATGTGCGTGTATCAAGAAAATCTGTTTCAATCAAGAATTTTCCTGCATTTGTTTCCTTCATTTGTCGAATTATCTTTGAGAAATATTTTGCAAAAGCAATACACCTTATTCCAAAATGGCTGCTGATTTATGCGGATACAAATTGGCCCTTGTTGCCTCGTTCAAGATAAGATATTCTTTTGAATTTTAAGCTTAAGAAGGAGGCATCAAGGGCTAATTTGAATAAAAACAAAAGAATATTTAAATGGCGGTCATTTTGGAATAAGGTGTATAGAGGACTTTTTTCCGTTTTTTCATAGCCTCATCTAAACACTCGGGGAAGCTGGGAGAATTCTCGACAGTTATGCAAACCCTCGACTGCGTCTCGAGTTTGCATACATGTCTCGAATTCTCCCAACTCACGTGTTTAGATGAGGCTATGGAAACGATATGGAGACTTAATTGGTTCACATACAGCGAGAGATGAAGCACGCAGCATATTTTAGAGCCGGTCAAGAGCTTCCAGGAGAACCTCAAAATACAGAAGACCGAACTGCTTAATTTTACTTGATGATAACATTTTATGAAAAAAAGGAAAAAGGTCACGTTTATTCGTTTCATCGCCGTTGTTATGAAGGATTCTAAGAGCTTTGAAGGGGAATCGCGACATACCTGTGTGAGATTTTCACACGGAGCAGAAGGAACAAAACCAGCCATCTTGTAATTAGACGCAGGGAAGCCATGTTACGTTCTCACTGTGGACAAAAGCGAGTAAAACTTGTAGGAATATATCTCTTGAGTGAAATTTTCACACACCAAAATATGAAAGCTTAGGGCGTTTGAAACATTAAAAACATATGTGCAAAATTCCGACCACTGGAGCTCATTGAAGTTGTCACACTACAGGCTTGTTCTCGTCTTTTTAATTTACAATAAACAGCAACCGCAAGAAATTGTAAAAATCACACTTGGTTACCACGCCTTTTCAAATACAATCAAATTTTACAATATATGGTAAATACACCTACAAATGGACTCATAAAGTAAGTAAAGATGTTTTCATTCAAAAGTTCATCTTTCCCCCAAAACTGAAAATGTTTTCCAAGTCTGTATAAAGAACCCAACGTGTAAGCAAAACTTTCTCTTTAGCTGAACTCGTGCTGAAGATTGCCGGTAACAGTGCTGTTGGCACTTAAGTAGCCATCGATCATTCCCTTGAAACGAAAAGGTATGAGCTAAGGCAAAATGATGACGAGAACAAAAACTGCACGCATGTTTATGTCTCGGGACATTATCGTATTCCAATGTTTCTTTATTTTCAATTTGAAAGAATTGTTTAACCCTCCACTGAACACTACTCTAGCTTTCGGTAGCGCAACTTTTGTGCATAAAAAAAACAAAAACGACAACAATATACGCTCCCGCTGATTTTAGTTTAATCAGTTGAAATATTGATTTACCAAAAATGCCACCAACGTAGTTTGTAATTCGTGAAATTAAATAAGCTCTTATGTTTTGTCGAATCGTTAAAATCGATGGGAACTCCTTACAATAATAACTGAATCATGAAAATGGATTTTTTTGCCGAGATAAAAGGGATATAAAGCGGAAAAATAGTATTGATGGCAAGTTTCTCGACAGAATTCAAAACAAACATTTCCACAAAAGAAAGTAAAAAGAAAATTGCTGACATCTCGTAGAAAATTTAAGGCACTCGGCATATAATCAGCCTCTTTTCAGCTGTCTGCTTGTTCTGACTCTGAAACTCTGAAGATCTTTGCAGGAATTTTTCCGGCTGTATGTGATTTTCCTTAAACAATACTGGCATTTTTTATTAATTTTTTTTCCTTTATTTTACTTTTTTTTCAAAAAGAGTTTACCTCCAGTAGTCTATTAAATTTTTCATCACTGAAGATCGACCACAACAATGATTTTAGGGTGTCAACTCCCTCTTAGAGCTTCAGTTGAATCACCGTTTTATCCTTAGCTGTTTTCTACGACGAATACCTAATATCGACATTTAAAATTTAACCATTATTTCATATGGAAACAGTGAAACAGCAAATGACTCTACTTACTGGAAAGCAGTTTTCATAAACACTAAACTTCGCAATTATGTTTCATCTTCATCGAGTTACTTTTTAAGAATGTCAAATTCTATCAACGACTTTTGCTGTCTCATACCTTCTTTCTGTAACGATAGAGAAATGCTTGAAGTCCAAGCCGCTGAAATTTATTTACCGGGCATCACGTTGATATTATACCACCCTTTACCGTGAGGCAGCTGGTTTCTCAAAGTCCTCATCTCGTATTCTGTTAAACGGGTAACTGTCTTTATCTGGTCAATAACTCGGCAAATTACAATTCAACTTACAGCATAGAATTAATGGGTACGTCAGTTAAAATCTATGTCATATCTCTCGGATACCAAACGAACTTTAGGCCCAAAAAGTGACTAGAAATAACTCGTAGCCAACACAAGTCTGAAATACTTTCACACCGCATAAACAAAATAGTTTGACTAAAAAACAGAAGCTTTTCCCAAAAATGTAAAAGGAATAGTCTTAAGCCATTTCTCTATTTTGTTCATATATGAAAAAGAAAGAGAGGCCAACAGTTGAGATTAAGGTAAGACCAAATTATTTTTTTCTTTTGAGATTTTCGAAGATTTGCGGCCAGTTTGATGGAAAGACATGAACGATCTTCTCAACTCTGGCATGTCACAGATTATTGTTGCCAATCAAGAAATTGAGTGTATACTGAAGAAAAGGAGGTTAAAACATAAAACATCTCTTTCAGTTACATATAAATTGCATTTTAATTCCTTGGCTGGTGCTTTCAACACAAAAGTAGTATTCGCTTTAAAAGTAAAATTGTTCGCTGCTTTCATATAAGTCTCATGTACTAAACGTTTACGATGAAAAATCATCGACCGCGATTGATTTATCACAAAACGCGTTACGTCTTCCCACAATTTTATCATTGGATAGCTTAATTGGTTTAATTGAAGCCTACGGTGGTGTATTAATAATTAAAAAGTCATGGTTGTATGTATTCAAGACGTTCAAATCCCAATCATAGTTCATTCCTTTTCGTTAAAGAATGCAAAGTGCAGAGAACACGAAGCTGAAAAAGACCGATTCCACATAGAATGAACAGGAAAGATAATACTAAGTTGATACATACTAACTTGGAGAACACATCAAGTTTGTGTGGTTACGAGTTATCTTTCAGGCCGGTATCAGTTGTAGATTTCATCGCGTAGCACAAGCCTTGATTATGTTGATGCCCTTCAAAACAAGAGCGAAAATCAGATTAATTAAACTTATCTCAAAATGAACGAATTAAGCATTTTGACAAACAAAATCAATGACCCCAAGGGGAAAAAAACCCGTTATCAAACCCCTTGTTGCTGTGGATGAGATAGGGAGGAACAGTAGTAAGAAGAATGAATTTTTCAGGGGCAACCAACGTAAAATTAATTGCAAAATGCTGGAAAAAAGGTATTCCTCTATGTCCTCAGGCCAAGGATGACTATGAGCAAAATTCCAGGAGCTCGTTTCTCGAAAGTCCCGAAACTCTACGGGCCATTTTTCAGGTGTCACGATTCTTTTTGTATCTCAAAAACGTAGAGGATTTAAGTCGTCAATCTTCACAGTTATTTTTCTTTTTGTTACCTTGAAAACATGTTACTGCGCCTTTCAGTAACATGCGGACTCTTTTAATTCAAAGGTCAACCGACAAATGCGTTTTCGCTACCGTCGATGTGTTCGGCGGCTCCTACGAGCTTCCGACTACTGTCAAGCGCGCAGTTATCAAATCACATCGTTGAGCCCAGTTCAGTCAACATAGTCGGAAGCTGGGAGGAGCCGCCGAATATTTGATTGACGGTAGCGAAAAATACATTTGTCTGTTGACCTTTGAATTTAAGAGTCTGCATGTTATTGAAAGGCGCAGTAAATGATCGGCTCTCCAAAATAAGCTGTTAGCATTTAAAATGGCTTTTCGGACCCGAAAAGTTTTCGAGAAACAGGCCCCAGCTCCGAGCTAAATAGTTAAAACAGTTAGGGAAACACTAAGCCAGCCGACTTTGTGTCACTGTTTTCCAGCCAGCAAATAACCCCGTGAATCGCAAAACCGGTCAAAACAGGTTTTTTTCTCGACATGAGATGAACCAGCGGCAAGCTTCTCGTGAACGAGTTCTCCTCCAGTGTCCCCCAGTCTCTGTTCTCATGCAGCCAGCACGGATTGAAACGCTAAAAATATTTAGTGTTTCCCAGCGAAAGGGTATGAAAATTAATAACTTGCCAGCCAGCTGAATTTCCACTGCGGAACACCTTCTTTGGGTACCCTTGATTTTAGAGGATCAGCACGCAGGCGATGTAATAGTGGTAAATTATGAACGGGGTGTCGTTAATCAAGTCAACCGCTGGTTGCTAGAAATCACCGTTCTTGTGCTTGACCAAGCCATTCTCCGCCCCGAATTTATCTGATATACACAACTGATAATTTATTCTGAATTGACTATTATAATTAATTTAGGACGCTGTATCCCACGACTTTTGGGAAATGTTCATATTTTTTATGAAAAGATAACCCAAATGTATGGACATAGGGTTCGAACCTGGGAATGTTGATGAATTTAACCCCTCACCTAATCTCTTAACCACTACACCCCTAGCTACTCAAGGGCTTTAAACACTATTGATTTGATAATGCTATATTATCACTCGACGACAAACAATATTAAACACTGCAAAAGGTCGGTTACCAAACTTCACGATAAAGCTAAACATTCTAAAATCAAAGCCTTCGCCTAATAAATCTACAATAGCTTAGGCCTAATTACTCTTCAGCAATAATATTCTGTGGGAGACTTAAAAAATATTTTTAAAAACTTAAAAAATATTTGAGAGAGCGGTGTCTTGATCTTCAGTGGTGAAGCGGTTCCTATAGAATTGAACTACGGATTCGCAAGTCCTATCCATGAGTATGATTTTCATCTTCAGTTCTTTTTTATCTGCTACCACAAGTCCTGGGACACTGTGTCA
>NC_090893.1:10405070-10495070 GCF_036669925.1 Montipora capricornis
CCGGTCTTACCCACACATTGATTACTTGTAAAATGCACACGTGAATAGGAAATGTGTTATATAAATTCAATACCATTACCTGCCATCAGGAGTCCATGATAAGGTTCTCCTCTCTCAACACACTTTCTTCCCTGGTTGTCCAGGAGTAGGGCAACATCCCTTTCTCTCGCTGTACTCCCAAAGTAAATTAAACACACATAATCGCTATTAAGATAAATGTCCTTTTTTCTTTTGGAATGCACTTCAATAAGACCTGGGATCTGCCTCTCCAGTCTTCCCATTTTGTACTTCTGTTACCTGGACGTTGTTCTTAATACATTCCATACACCATTTCGAATCATCAAAGAAGAGGATTTCACATATTCATCTCCTGGTTCAATGTGGCAGCTTTCCAAAGAAAGATCCTGTTAACGACATCACATCCGATACCCTCCATGTATCCATTACAATGCGATAATACTACAAATTTATAAGGGAAGTAGGGATGAGAACTTTTGGAGGTGATTTGCCATTGCCTTCATGAACCCAGGTGGCTGTCTAATCAGGGCTAGTGGGTCTCAGGATACATGCCAGCATCTCGTTGTACAGTGTATACACAGTTGGCCGTAGAAGGCCCATCTACCAATACAACTGTCCTTTATGCTGCTCCCATGTCTTCTGGTGAGTCAGACTCTATTGTAAGACTAAGGGGGTACTTCAGCTTTCCTTAGGTGAGCTCCCAGGCTCGTGTAGGGATGGAAGTGCCTTACATCTCCATTCTAGACTGGCTGTCCAAGCAAGGTGTAGCCACTGACCTTTCAACTAGGTTTGTTAAGTATCCTCTGTTTCCCATGAGTCAGTTAATTAGCCTCTTGTGAGAATTTCCAGCAAAGCAATTAGCCTACAGTAATAAACCCTACATGACACCACAGCTTTAGAGAGATGGGCACTTGCAAATAGAGTATAAAATTTCCTCTTACTTAGCAGATAATGAAATGGAAGCTTAATCAAGTTGCACTCTGGTTTGGCCATGGGTTGGGTTGTCAAGCTCAAGACATGTGAGGGCAAAGGCAATCTTCTGGTCAATTCCCAACATGATCCCGGGCACCACTGCTTAGTTGACGTAACGAATATTGTTAGCAACTAAAAGTTGTTGCAATTTGCACAAGAAATGGGTTGGTAGATTTCACCTACATCTTCTTGGGCTCACTAAAACATGGTACATGTAGAAGCAATTTGGGAAAGTGCAAACTGAACAAGAGTACACACTTTAGTGCAGTTGCATGATGGAGATAAAAGTACATGGTTGTTTCCTTGTGGGGTCAAGATGTCCTTAGGAACAATACAATAGGGCAATACATAATATTAAAAAAAGCTTGGACTAGGGTGCGTGGATTGTCCCGTGAATTCCCTTGGGTAGCCTGTAAATGAGGTGTCTCCTCTTAATTAAGCAATTTAAGAAAGAGAAGAAACACAGCCTCATCACAGCTTACCCTAGTGAGTACTTAGTTGACACCTATGGTTTACCTAACCTATCCCCGCAAGGCTGAGGTAAGCAGTTACCACATTGCCATTGTAAATTAACTTTTGTTTGGTCAAACTGAATTTGCCCAGTCTAAATTGTAGTTTTTAAAGAGGGTCATTTGGAAAAAATTTTTTTTAAAGGCAAGAGGTAAAGCCACAACAGACATTGCGAGCCTAACCTAATTGTGTTAAGTTTTACTACAGAGACCACTCAACTTGAAGGAAGTTCCCAAATGAGATCTCCCCACAAAATTGGAATGGCCTGTCATCTTAATTATTAATTATTATTGTAAGTGTCTGGTTGAACCTTACGAGATTAAACCTTCACTTGACTCAGCAGTGGCTCTGGCAAGTGAAGTGTATCGTGTGAAAAAATTCAATTTCAGTGCGTGCAACTAAGCGGGAGAACTTGTGGAAGATGAAGTCTTCGTTACTTTGTAGAAAAAATGTCAGGAACTCCATTGGTAGATGACCATCCAAATGACATCAAATCAAAGTCTCTGGAAAGAGTAACTAGAAAGGAAGGCTTCTAGAAGATGAAGTCTTCATTGGTAGAGAAACATTTCAGGAACTCCAATTGTAGATGACCAACAAGGTGACCTCAGGTGGAAGTGTCGGAAGACAAAGTACTGTCCTTTAAGCGGAAACAAAGACGAAAAAGGCCGAAAAGAATATTCAACGATACTGAAGAAGCCGATCAAATTCCAGTTGTGAACCGAAATACCTGCAAAGAAACCCAAACCTAATGGGAGCCTAAGGGGAGGAGCCATCCCATACCATGGGTCTCATTAACTAATCTAGCTACATTAACTAAGCCGAATGAAGAAGCCAATTGACTTCTGACCGAATGCATGTGTGTGCAAAGTATGCTTTGCAAGATTCAACCAGAGCTCGATTATTTTAATCCCCCATACCCCAACCCACACAAAAGTCGACTTACTGCAGTGATGCATCTCTCATCACAGTGCTGCAAATGACTTGCCTTGGCTGATCAGAAGCAATACGCTGTGTTTTACAGGATACCAAGCAGAGGGTACAGTAAAGTGGATTGGCAGTCTGCAACAATGGTGGAATCTGTTGTGAATGGAAACTTAAATCGTTCTGTCTGAGGATGTCCACTGGGCTGTCCATCAGTTGAGTTCCTGGTAGGAAGCAAAGGTAATAACAGAGTTTTACTTGATCCTGATTAAGACTAGATGAGGTGAGATGAGATTGATATTTTCACGTACGAAATGAAACAAGGAATTTTACAATAACTTGAGGTACAAATTAAGCTTTGTCTTTAATCCTAACTTTGTGAATCTTTGAAAGATTCTTCAAAGCAGAGTAGTGTGAAACCATGTCTGACAGCTTTGTCTTTTTTTAGCAAGCAAGTGCAGCATTTATCACAAGAGCTCGGCCGTTTTGTGGATAATGATCAAACTGATGAGCAACCAGGTAAAGGTGATTTAAATGGTATTGGAATAAACTTGTCTTCATCTGGCACCGTATGGTGCTA
This sequence comes from Montipora capricornis, assembly GCF_036669925.1. Taxonomy (NCBI): domain Eukaryota; kingdom Metazoa; phylum Cnidaria; class Anthozoa; order Scleractinia; family Acroporidae; genus Montipora; species Montipora capricornis. The sequence goes on from NC_090893.1 coordinate 10,408,072, forward strand.
ATTGCATTTGTTTACTACTTTTACTTCAGCCTTCCTTGATAACTTTCTGTTTCTAATATGTACATAATAATTATTTAATTTGAATTAGAAAGAACTAGCATCACACATAATATGTGAAACGAGAAACAGAAAAATTGGTTGTTATCAATAAAGCATAAAATTGCCTTACTTAGTCTTATCTCGCGTCTTTGAGATGTTAATCGTTAAGTGGAGCTAATGGAGTTATAATGTCAAAGACATTTTGTCCATTTAGAATGGCAAGAGGCAACTTTCAGCCCAACATCTCCTGTTTCACATAAATGCGATTCTCTTTTCAAAGTTTGGGCTTACCTTTTTGGTGTCATGAAATTCAGTGGGAAATAGCACTCCAAAAGGGGCAGGGGCGTGCTAACTCCCTGAGGACCATGGTGAGGTCCCTTTGTACCCCATATACAAAATTCAGGCACTTCTGTGTGGCGTGTGTGTTCTCTCCCATTAGACTGGGCATTTCTTGCAGTTCCCACTGCTGGGTGTGCTTCCTTTACTACATTCCTGTTTAAGGTCTTCCAGGAGAGAAGAGCTCCCTATGCCGATGGGTAGGACCATGCTAAGTAGTGTTATTGATAATAGATGTGATGACCCCCTCCTCGCCAACAGATGAAAGTTCTTTATTCCAAAGACTCATCTCACATCTCTTTCTTTTTTCGTGGACCATGACTTGTCCCCAAAAATGAAGTGCATCAGATGACAATCTTGATGATTCTCTTTTCCAGATTGATGCTGAAGGCATTTGTCAGTAATTTTTTTATCTTTTAAAGTGCATCCTTCATCCAGCTTATTCTCAATCTAGTTCATTCTCACAGTACTCATCTTGCAATTGTGTGATTAAATTCCGATATAGTTTTGGTTTGTAACTTGATTTCAATGTTTGCCTTCAAGGAAGATTAGAAATCGCTCACCAGGCTTTACACTGACTCGCCCACCTTTTAGCACTCACTTCTTCCATTTGTCTGCAAAGTTCATTGTTTCCATGCATTCCTCTACCAGGTACCATGTTTACATTGTTCCATTTCGCCTCTCTTCCTTTTTGGCTATCATCTGTAGTTGTCACATTGCTTCCATATGCATGTGAAACATGGACAACTTACAGCCGACATGTGAAGCACCTTGACCATTTCCAACTAACCTGTTTTGAAAAATCATGAAAATCAGATGGGAAGACACACTACCAAATACTGAGGTTCTGGAGAAAGGTAACAGGACTGGCATGGAACAGGTGATGATAACAGCACAACTCAGACAGGCAAGTCATGTATTAATGTCAGAAGAAAAGAATTCCCAAAGTCATATTGTACTCAGAACTGAAGGGAGGTCACACAGTAATTGTGGATGCCAAAAGAAAAGGTACAAGGGCCGATTGAAACAAAACCTCAAGAAATGTGATATTGACTGAGAAACTTGGGAGGACCTAGCCAGAGAAAGAGTTATGTGGAGGGCTCTGATAAACAAAAGTAGTCAATACGATAACCAAAGCTAAACAGAAAAGGGATGATCATAAGGAGTGACAACTGAACCCAGCTGGTCAAGACTCTTGATATGAATTTCTAACATGTGATGTCAGAGCTCCTATAGGAGGACTCAATAGCGAAATGAGGGTTCTCAACAAGTGATGTACCCAACCTGTCTTCATCTGCAATGATGGACAAAATAAGGAGAACCCAAGGCTTGGTAGGCTTGTTGCTTACCTCGTATCCAATATTCTCTTCCCCACTTTTCCAAAGTGCAATTTTGAGCTAACTCCATCTGTTCTGTGATGAGTTTTGACTTGCGTTCATTTGAAGATATTGATCCATGTCTTCTGCAAAGATCTTCTTTCTATTTTACGTCTTGGTTTTCCTACTACCACATATTCTTTTCAAACTTAGCTTAACCATCATCATGACCAGATTGTGATCAGAATTAGAATTGGCCCATTAAATTGTGCTCAAACCAGGTGTTAGCTGTCATAATGTTCCTGCATTATTTTACAGAACTCGATTAGGAAGTCTCACCTATCATTACTGCCACCAAGGCTAAAACAGCCTGCTATTAAACCATTGCTTCCTTCACCAACAACTGCACTGAAATCCCCCAGTCCTATTTCGTAGTCGTTCCCTTGTCCATGTTTAAATATTTGATCAATGTTATCATGCATTTCCTCTACTCCGCCACACACTCAGGGTCTTCAAACAACTCAGGAGAAAGTGCTGTCTTTGTAATGACATCTGCAAAGAATTAGACTTTCAAGTCTTCTGAGATAAGGACAATAAACCGTAGATCCTGTCTCACAACCCTTTAATGTTCATAATCCTGTGGGACGTAAAAGAAGCCACACATATGTCACAAAGAGTAGGGTATGTTTATCCCAGTGTTGTGGTCAGGCCTCATTTCATTCATTCATGGGTTGGGTGAGATCACTAATGAAGGAATACCGGCTGCCAGCGGCGCCTGTACATGTATATGCTGATGTCCAACGGTTGATTACTTGTAAAAAGCGCATGTGAATAGGAAATGTGCTATATAAATTCATTACTATGACCATTACCATCAGGAGTCCATTATAAGGTTCTCCTCTCTCAACACACTTTCCTGCCTGGTTGTCCAGGAGCAGGGCAACAGCACTTTCACTCCTTGTAACCCCAAAGTAAAGTAAATTAAACCCACTTCAGCGCTAATAAAGTGTCCTTTTTTGTTTTGAAACACACTGCGGTAAGACCTGGGATCTGCCTCTCATGTCTTCCCATTTTGTACTTCTGTTGCCTTGACATTGTTCTTACATTCCATACACCATTTCAAATCATCAAAGAGGAGGATTTCACATGATCATCTCCTGCTCGATGTGGCATCTTACCAAAGAAAGATCCTGGTAACGTCATCAGGTCCGATACTCTCCAATGTAGCCATTACAATATGGTCATACTACAAATCTGTAAGCAAACTATGGTTTGCCATTGCCTTCATGAACCACAGTGGCTCTCCAACCAGGGTGAGTGGATCCCAGGATACACGCCAGCATCTGGCTGCACAGTGTATACGCAGTTGGCCATGGAAGGGCCATCCACCAATGCAACTGTCCTTTATTCCGCTCCCCATGCCTTGTGGCAAGCCAGTGTCTATGGTAAGACTAAGGGGTACTCCAGCTTTCCTTAGGTAAGCTCCGAGGTTAGTGGAGGGATTGAAGTTCCTAACATCTCCATCTAGGCCGGCTGTCAGAGCAAGGTCTAGCCACTGACCTTTTAAGGTTTGTTAAGTATCCTCTCTTCCCATTAGTTTGTTGATCTTCTAGGGGTAACTAAAACATGGTACATGTAGAAGCAATTTGCGAAAGTGCAAACTGAACAAGAGCACACACTTTAGTTCAGTTACATGATGGAGATAAAAGTACATGGTTGTTTCCTTGTGGGGTCAAGATGTCCTTAGGAACCTCATCACCATCAACCAAAGGGCAATACCTTACAATATTTCACAGTAAATGGGAAAGAGAAACAGTCAGCTATTGTGAGTTGTCAAAGAAAATGGCAAAAGTTGGTAAAATGCAATTGAAAAGCAAGTCTTATTTGCAACAGGGTGGTAAATGCAAGACTCCTTATTATTTTGCTTAGGCACGTATAATGACTTTGTGTTTGCAATTATCTTTGGTCATTCTAAAAAAATTGAGAAGGTAGACCTGGAGTGGCATCTGTAGGAATTACGCAAAGAAGTGTTATTGTGGTATAACTTCCTTGTAAAGAAATGGTTTTCAAGGCAATGAAAGACCTTTTTGCCCAGAAACTGGAGTAGTACTCATGAACTTTTAACAATGCTTTTCAGTATTTGCTTGAGCGAGTGCAGAAAGCCAAGTAAACTATCGTGTTCCATCCAGATCATGCATACATGTACTGAGTAACCCTTCGTAAGGGCAAATGAGGGGATTGTGAAGAGATTTTATATTGCACAATGGAGCAATGGTACCGGTGCAAGCCAAAATAATTAACTGAGTTCAAGTCATTGATTGATTCTGTGGGGATAGAGGCTGTTAGAATGACCTTCCAGTCTACCCAATCAACCCCACAAGGAAAATCCTGTTTGAGATGATTGACTCAAGCTCAGACTCCAACTAGGCATTGCACAAGACGTGGAGGAATCTCAGAATATTGTGTGCAATCTACCAGGGGAATCTTCATATTGTGAGCAACAATAAGGAAGTCTAACATGAGTACCAGCAACAGGTGCAAAGATATTGTTGTCATAAAATGCTGCTTAGCCCTGGGAACAGAAAAGTTCATCGGAATGGAGCCGTTGCGTCTCTTGTGATTGCAAAGATGACGTCAAGGTTAGAGGAACATTAGAGAGGTCATATATCTGCAGAATTGAGACACCATTTTTCTCCTGCCAAGTAAACAAGTTTTAAAAGTTAGCTGTTTTATTTGTATCTGTTCAGAATATCGTGAAATTAACTTGAAGGCGTTTGCAACAAGTAATAATGGGTTTGAATCCCAAGTATTGGTTAAATATTCTCATTTTTAATGTTTCTAATGTGGATATAAAACTTTAAAAGGGCTTGCTGAATAATGATCCACCATGCTTTATCTGTAAGCCCTCATTTCCAAATTTCAGTACTCCTTAGGGACACAATGACAAGATGTTCCCAGCCTTGGTCTCTGATGTGGGAGGATCCTGGGCAGAGTGCTCTAACTTTTGTAAGGTTATACTCAAAAAATAGTCAGTCAATTTTCAAAGTCTCTTTTTCACTTCCTTAAAGCTCACAGAATTATTTATTTTACTCTTTAGCATAGTGTTCTTTATGGCAAAAAAAGAGCAAAATCAAAAGGCAGTCATTATACTTACACACCATCTAGTGCTTGATCAAGTGCTTCCTCTTTTGGCTGGGGTTACTGCAGTGTTTGCAAGTACACATTGGTGTGGAACTGAAACCTTAAAGTAAATAACAAGGTTAATTTTTATAAACACCACCCTGTTTGTAATGACTCACCTTCTCGCTCGAAATCATCTTTATAGCATCTGGTCATGTGTGGTTGCTGATTATTCTAAAGACGAAATTTGCTGAAACAGAATCACAGTCAGTTTTACATGGCACTTCACATCAGCAAAGTGACTTTTAAAAAAATGCAGACTGACAAGAGTTTTTCTTTGTTTTATTGATTTTTATTCATTGTAGTTACAAGGTTTTATAAGCTAATTCAGTTGCCTTTTGTTTGATACCCTTAAAAGAAAAAGCACCTGTTGAAGGAAAACAGTGTTAGTACCTGTGGAGGCAATTAATCTTGGTTAGAAAATGAAGAGACTGCCAGATGGTTTTTGTTTCTTTTATTTGTGATAAGTCAGCAGAACATATTACAGTCTTTTGTTTTATACATTACTGTCATACCCTGAAAAGTAAAAGCACCTGTCGGCACAAAGTTGTGTTAGAACCTGTGGAGGCAATGAATTGTTGTAAGCGAAAAGTTCTTTATTTGTGCAGTACCTTAGTAGCTCTTTGTGTTAATCATCTTTAAATGACCAGCTTGACAACAGGTTTAGTGTTAAAAGTTTTATTTCTTTCTTTTAATAGTTACAAAGCAACCTTGACATTACTTATTAAGTACTCCACTGCATCTGAAGGTCTTGATGGTTGGGTGCGCACCTATGCTGGAAAAATTTGGGTGCCTGGCAAAACCAAGAATATTTTCAGGGCTTTCCAGGGCATTGTCATTATCGTAGTGAATGGCGAGTTCTTCATGTAGCCATGGTGGAATAGCAGTGAAATGATCGAAGTGTTGACGATGAATCGAATAGTGAATCCTGTAGTTAAGAGCACGGAAAAATCGAATGAAGTGCGCGTTCGGAATGAGCAGAAAAATACAAAAGTTCCACATACCTCATGCCAGGTTGTAGTGTATTGCCTCAGACCCATTGACATGATACAACTTTTGTTGCCAAGGGGTAGTGCAGTGTGGTGCACTGCTAATCCCCTAGGCCTGGCCTATCACAGGTTAGAATCCTGGTGTAGATCCGTTTCAATTCCTGAAACAGTTTTTGACAAAAGTTGTCTCATGAAAATTGGCCTTACCTTATATGGGTTGCTGTTATCTTCCAGTCTCCATTTCAGCCTCCTTGATGTTTTTTTGCCAGGACTTCACTTACCCGAAAATGGGAACCAACCAGCCAGTTATTAAGTATTGACAGCTGTCTCAACACACATTTAAAAATCCCCGTCAATGATAAACCCATTTTTGATTTGAAAGAATTTAACTTTTGGCAGAACATCTGCCTCTTGCAAGTTGAAGCAGCTGTGTATTTTTAAAATTAAGTTCAAGTTAGAATAGCTATTCTGTCAATATCAATAGGTATTTAAACTATTTGGGTTAATTTAAAGTGATGTCCTTTTATCCTCGGCTCTGTTTTGAGCAGTCTTCGCCTCATTGGCAGCTACTCTAACTACTTAACGTGACTCATTTCAAAAGTAGTCTTTTGGTTATTGACATCTTCAGCTGGCTGGTTCCAGTGCAATTCCACAGGTGCCCTTAAGAACCATTGATTGTACTTGGGCTGGGACTGTTGCTGATCAGTGTCACTGGATTCTTGCAATTTGCAGATATTTAATGTGAATGCTACTAGTCCTACTGCCTGCCATATGCAATGCAGGGCTTTTTGACAGGAGGTTCCTTCCACAAGGTAAAACTAACAAGGAGACAATAGTTATTGTCAATGTCTCAGTGTTACCACCACCATAGTGGAAAAAATCCTTCCATCTCACTCTCTTGGAGTGCTAACTATAACTGACTGCCTTTCCTCTTGGTGTTCAGGTCAGTTGCATCCTTCTTAGTCAGTTATGCTTAACATAATATTAAAAAAAGCTTGGACTAGGGTGTGTGGATTGTCCCGTGAATTCCCTTGGGTAGCCTGTAAATGAGGTGTCTCCTCTTAATTAAGCAATTTAAGAAAGAGAAGAAACAGCCTCATCACAGCTTACCCTAGTGAGTACTTAGTTGACACCTATGGTTTACCTAACCTATCCCCGCAAGGCTGAGGTAAGCAGTTACCACATTGCCATTGTAAATTAACTTTTGTTTGGTCAAACTGAATTTGCCCAGTCGAAAGTGTAGTTTTTAAAGAGGGTCATTTGGAAAAATTCTTTTTTAAAGGCAAGAGGTAAAGCCACAACAGACATTGCGAGCCTAACCTAATTGTGTTAAGTTTTACTACAGAGACCACTCAACTTGAAGGAAGTTCCCAAATGAGATCTCCCCACAAAATTGGAATGGCCTGTTATCTTAATTATTGTAAGTGTCTGGTTGAACCTTGCGAGATTAAACCTTCACTTGACTCAGCACTGGCTCTGGCAAGTGAAGTGTATCGTGTGAAAAAAATTCAATTTCAGTGCATGCAACTAAGCGGGAGAACTTGTGGAAGATGAAGTCTTCATTTGTAGAAAAAATGTCAGGAACTCCATTGGTAGATGACCATCCAAATGACATCAAATCAAAGTCTCTGGAAAGAGTAACTAGAAAGGAAAGCTTCTAGAAGATGAAGTCTTCATTGGTAGAGAAACATTTCAGGAACTCCAATTGTAGATGACCAACAAGGTGACCTCAGATGGAAGTGTCGGAAGAAAAAGTGCTGTCCTTTAAGCCGAAACAAAGACGAAGAAAGCCGAAAAGAATATTCAACGATACTGAAGAAGCCGATCAAATTCCAGTTGTGAACCGAAATACCTGCAAAGAAACCCAAACCTAATGGGAGCCTAAGGGGAGGAGCCATCCCATACCATGGGTCTCATTAACTAATCTAGCTACATTAACTAAGCCGAATGAAGAAGCCAATTGACTTCTGACCGAATGCATGTGTGTGCAAAGTATGCTTTGCAAGATTCAACCAGAGCTCGATTATTTTAACCCCCCATACCCCAACCCACACAAAAGTCGACTTACTGCAGTGATGCATCTTTCATCACAGTGCTGCAAATGACTTGCCTTGGCTGATCAGAAGCAATACGCTGTGTTTTACAGGATACCAAGCAGAGGGTACAGTAAAGTGGATTGGCAGTCTGCAACAATGGTGGAATCTGTTCTGAGTGGAAACTTAAATCGTTCTGTCTGAGGATGTCCACTGGGCTGTCCATCAGTTGAGTTCCTGGTAGGAAGCAAAGGTAATAACAGAGTTTTACTTGATCCTGATTAAGACTAGATGAGATGAGATGAGATTGATATTTTCACGTACGAAATGAAACAAGGAATTTTACAATAATTTGAGGTACAAATGAAGCTTTCTTGAATCCTAACTTTGTGAATCTTTAAAAGATTCTTCAAAGCGGAGTAGTGTGAAACCATGTCTGACAGCTTTGTCTTTTTTTAGCAAGCAAGTGCAGCATTTATCACAAGAGCTCGGCCGTTTTGTGGATAATGATCAAACTGAGCAACCAGGTAAAGGTGATTTAAATGGTATTGAAATAAACCTGTCTTCATCTGGCACCGGATGGTACTAATTGCATTTGTTTACTACTTTTACTTCAGCCTTACTTGATAACTTTCTGTTTCTAATATGTACATAATAATGATTTAATTTGAATTAGAAAGAACTAGCATCACACATATTTGAAATGGGAAACAGAAAAATTGGTTGTTATCAATAAAGCATAAAATTGCCTTACGTAGTCTTATCTCACGTCTTTGAGATGTTAATTGATAAGTGGAGCTAATGGAGTTATAATGTCAAAGACATTTTGTCGATTTAGAATGGCAAGAGGCAACTTTCAGCCCAACATCTCCTGTTTCACATAAATGCGATTCTCTTTTCAAAGTTTGGGCTTACCTTTTTGGTGTCATGAAATTCAATGGGAAATAGCACTCCAAAAGGGGCAGGGGCGTGCTAACTCCCTGAGGACCATGTTGAGGTCCCTTTGTACCCCATATACAAAATTCAGGCACTTCTGTGTGGCGTGTGTGTTCTCTCCCATTAGGCTGGGCATTTCTTGCAGTTCCCACTGCTGGGTGTGCTTCCTTTACTACATTCCTGTTTAAGGTCTTCCAGGAGAGAAGAGCTCCCTATGCCGATGGGTAGGACCATGCTAAGTAGTGTTATTGATAATAGATGTGATGACCCCCTCCTCGCCAACAGGTGAAAGTTCTTTATTCCAAAGACTCATGTCACATCTCTCTCTTTTTTCGTGGACCATGACTTGTCCCCAAAAATGAAGTGCATCAGATGACAATCTTGATGATTCTCTTTTCCAGATTGATGCTGAAGGCATTTGTCAGTAATTTTTTTATCTTTTAAAGTGCATCCTTCATCCAGCTTATTCTCAATCTAGTTCATTCTCACAGTACTCATCTTGCAATTGTGTGATTAAATTCCGATATAGTTTTGGTTTGTAACTTGATTTCAATGTTTGCCTTCAAGGAAGATTAGAAATTGCTCACCAGGCTTTACACTGACTCGCCCACCTTTTAGCACTCACTTCTTCCATTGTCTGCAAAGTTCATTGTTCCCATGCATTCCTCTACCAGGTACCATGTTTACATTGTTCCATTTCGCCTCTCTTCCTTTTTGGCTATCATCTGTAGTTGTCACATTGCTTCCATATGCATGTGAAACATGGACAACTTACAGCCGACATGTGAAGCACCTTAACCATTTCCAACTAACCTGTTTTGAAAAATCATGAAAATCAGATGGGAAGACACACTACCAAATACTGAGGTTCTGGAGAAAGGTAACAGGACTGGCATGGAACAGGTGATGATAACAGCACAACTCAGACAGGCAGGTCATGTATTAATGTCAGAAGAAAAGAATTTCCAAAGTCATATTGTACTCAGAACTGAAGGGAGGTCACACAGTAATATTATTGTGGATGCCAAAAGAAAAGGTACAAGGGCCGATTGAAACAAAACCTCAAGAAATGTGATATTGACTAAGAAACTTGGGAGGACCTAGCCAGAGAAAGAGTTATGTGGAGGGCTCTGATAAACCAAAGTAGCCAATAGGATAACCAAAGCTAAACAGAAAAGGGATGATCATAAGGAGTGACAACTGAACCCAGCTGGTCAAGACTCTTGATATGAATTTCTAACATGTGATGTCAGAGCTCCTATAGGAGGACTCAATAGGGAAATGAGGGTTCTCAACAAGTGATGTACCCAACCTGTCTTCATCGGCAATGATGGACAAAATAAGAAGAACCCAAGGCTTCGTAGGCTTGTTGCTTAGCTCGTATCCAATATTCTCTTCCCCACTTTTCCAAAGTGCAATTTTGAGGTAATTCCATCTGTTCTGTGATGAGTTTTGACTTGCATTCATTTGAAGATATTGATCCATGTCTTCTGCAAAGATCTTCTTTCTATTTTACGTCTTGGTTTTCCTACTACCACGTATTCTTTTCAAACTTAGCTTAACCATCATCATGACCAGATTGTGATCAGAATTGGAATCGGCCCATTAAATTGTGCTCAAAGCAGGCGTTAGCTGTCATAATGTTCCTGCATTATTTTACAGAACTCGATTAGGAAGTCTCACCTATCATTACTGCCACCAAGGCTAAAACAGCCTGCTATTAAACCATTGCTTCCTTCACCAACAACTGCACTGAAATCCCCCAGTCCTATTACGTAGTCGTTCCCTTGTCCATGTTTAAATATTTGATCAATGTTATCATGCATTTCCTCTACTCCGCCACACACTCAGGGTCTTCAAACAACTCAGGAGAAAGTGCTGTCTTTGTAATGACATCTGCAAAGAATTTGACTTCCAAGTCTTCTGAGATAAGGACAATAAACCATAGATCCTGTCTCACAACCCTTTAATGTTCATAATCGTGTGGGACGTAAAAGAAGCCACACATATGTCACAAAGAGTATGGTATGTAGATCCCAATGTTGTGGTCAGGCCTCATTTCATTCATTCATGGGTTGGGTGAGATCACTAATGAACGAATACCGGCTGCCAGCGGTGCCTGTACATGTATATGCTGATGTCCAACGGTTGATTACTTGTAAAAAGCGCATGTGAATAGGAAATGTGCTATATAAATTCATTACTATGACCATTACCATCAGGAGTCCATTATAAGGTTCTCCTCTCTCAACACACTTTCCTGCCTGGTTGTCCAGGAGCAGGGCAACAGCACTTTCTCTCCTTGTAACCCCAGAGTAAAGTAAATTAAACCCACTTCCATACACCATTTCAAATCATCAAAGAGGAGGATTTCACATGATCATCTCCTGCTCGATGTGGCATCTTACCAAAGAAAGATCCTGGTAACGTCATCAGGTCCGATACTCTCCAATGTAGCCATTACAATATGGTCATACTACAAATCTGTAAGCAAACTATGGTTTGCCATTGCCTTCATGAACCACAGTGGCTCTCTAACCAGGGTGAGTGGATCCCAGGATACACGCCAGCATCTGGCTGCACAGTGTATACGCAGTTGGCCATGGAAGGCCCATCCACCAATGCAACTGTCCTTTATTCCGCAAGCCAGTGTCTATGGTAAGACTAAGGGGTACTCCAGCTTTCCTTAGGTAAGCTCCGAGGTTAGTGGAGGGATTGAAGTGCTTAACATCTCTATCTAGGCTGGCTCTCCGAGCAAGGTCTAGCCACTGACCTTTTAAGGTTTGTTAAGTATCCTCTCTTCCCATTAGTTAGTTGATTAGCCTCTTGTGAGAATTTCCAGGGAAGTGATTAGCCTACACTAATAAACCCTACATGAAACCACAGCTGCAGAGAGATGGGTACTTTCAAATAGAATATAAATTTCCTCTTAGCAGATCATGAAATGGAAGCTTAATCAAGTTGCACTCTGGTTTGGCCATGGGTTGGGTTGTCAAGCTCAAGACGTTGTGTGAGGGCAAAGGCAATCTTCTGGTCAATTACCAACATGATCCCAGGCAGCACCGCTTAGTTGACGTAAGGAATATTGTCAGCAACTGTTGTTGTAATTTGCACAAGAAATGGGTTGGGTAGATTTCACGTACATCTTCTTGGGCTAACTAAAACATGGTACATGTAGAAGCAATTTGCGAAAGTGCAAACTGAACAAGAGCACACACTTTAGTGCAGTTGCATGATGGAGATAAAAGTACATGGTTGTTTCCTTGTGGGGTCAAGATGTCCTTAGGAACCTCATCACCATCAACCAAAGGGCAATACCTTACAATATTTCACAGTAAATGGGAAAGAGAAACAGTCAGCTATTGTGAGTTGTCAAAAGAAAATGGCAAAAGGTGGTAAAATGCAATTGAAAAGCAAGTCTTATTTACAACAGGGTGGTAAATGCAAGACTCCTTATTATTTTTCTCAGGCACGTATAATGACTTTGTGTTTGCAATTATCTTTGGTCATTCTAAAAAAATTGAGAAGGTAGACCTGGAGTGGCATCTGTGGGAATCACGAAAAGAAGTGTTGTTGTGGCATAACTTCCTTGTAAAGAAATGGTTTTCAAGGCAATGAAAGACCTTTTTGCCCAGAAACTCTTGGAGTAGCACTCATGAACTTTTAACAATGCTTTTCAGTATTTGCTTGAGCAAGTGCAGAAAGCCAAGTCAACTATCTTGTTCCATCCAGATCATGCATACATGTACTGAGTAACCTTTCGTAAGGGCAAATGAGGGGATTGTGAAGAGATTTTATATTGCACAGTGGAGCAATGGTACCAGTGCAAGCCAAAATAATTAACTGAGTTCAAGTCATTGATTGATTCTGTGGGGATAGAGGCTGTTAGAATGACCTTCCAGTCTACCCAATCAACCCCACAAGGAAAATCCTGTTTGAGATGATTGACTCAAGCTCAGACTCCAACTAGACATTGCACAAGACATGGAGGAACCTCAAAACAGAGTTTTAATCTCAAAATATTGTGTGCAATCTACCAGGGGAATCTTCATATTGTGAGCAACAATAAGGAAGTCTAACATGAGTGTCAGCAACAGGTGCAAAGATATTGTTGTCATAAAATGCTGCTTAGCCCTGGGAACAGAAAAGTTCATCGGAGTGGAGCCGTTGCGTCCCTTGTGATTGCAAAGATGACGTCAAGGTTAGAGGAACACTAGAGGTCATATTGCTGCAGAATTGAGACACCATTTTTCTCCTGCCAAGTAAACAAGTTTTAAAAGTTAGCTGTGTTTTATTTGTATCTGTTCAGAATATCGTGAAATTAACTTGAAGGCATTTGCAACAAGTAATAATGGGTTTGAATCCCAAGTATTGGTTAAACACACAATGACAAGATGTTCCCAGCCTTGGTCTCTGATGTGAGAGGATCCTGGGCAGAGTGCTCTAACTTTTGTAAGGTTATACTCAAAAAATAGTAGTTAATTTTCAAAGTCTCTTTTTCACTTCCTTAAAGCTCACAGAATTAATTATTTAACTCTTTAGCATAGTGTTCTTTATGGCAAAAAAAAAGCAAAAGCAAAAGGCAGTCATTATACTTACACACCATCTACTGCTTGATCAAGTGCTTCCTCTTTCGGCTGGGGTTACTGCAGTGTTTGCAAGTACACATTGGTGTGGAACTGAAACCTTAAAGTAAATAACAAGGTTAATTTTTATAAACACCACCCTGTTTGTAATGACTCACCTTCTCGTTCGAAATCATCTTTATAGCATCTGGTCATGTGTGGTTGCTGATTATTCTAAAGACGAAATGTGCTGAAACAGAATCACAGTCAGTTTTACATGGCACTTCACATCAGCAAAGTGACTTTTAAAAAAATGCAGACTGACAAGAGTTTTTCTTTGTTTTATTGATTTTCATTCATTGTAGTTACAAGGTTTTATAAGCTAATTCAGTTGCCTTTTGTTTGATAGCCTGAAAAGAAAAAGCACCTGTTGAAGGAAAACAGTGTTAGTACCTGTGGAGGCAATTAATCTTGGTTAGAAAATGAAGAGACTGCCAGATGGTTTTTGTTTCTTTTATTTGTGATAAGTCAGCAGAACATATTACAGTCTTTTGTTTTACACATTACTGTCATACCCTGAAAAGTAAAAGCACCTTTCGGCACAAAGTTGTGTTAGAACCTGTGGAGGCAATGAATTGTTGTTAGCGAAAAGTTCTTTATTTGTGCAGTACTGCAGTAGCTCTTTGTGTTAATCATCTTTAAATGACCAGCTTGACAACAGGTTTAGTGTTAAAAGTTTTATTTCTTTCTTTTAATAGTTACAAAGCAACCTTGACATTACTTATTAAGTACTCCACTGCATCTGAAGGTCTTGATGGTTGGGTGCGCACCTATGCTGGAAAAATTTGGGTGCCTGGCAAAACCAAGAATATTTTCAGGGATTTCCAGGCCATTGTCATTATCATAGTGAATGGCGAGTTCTTCATGTAGCCATAGCGGAATAGCAGTGAAATGATCGAAGTGTTGACGATGAATCGAATAGTGAATCCTGTAGTTAAGAGCACCGAAAAATCGAATGAAGTGCGCATTCGGAATCGGCAGAAAAATACAAAAGTTCCACATACCTCATGCCAGGTTGTAGTGTATTGCCTCAGACCCATTGACATGATACAACTTTTGTTGCCAAGGGGTAGTGCAGTGTGGTGCACTGCTAATCCCCTAGGCCTGGCCTATCACAGGTTAGAATCCTGGTCTAGATCCGTTTCAATTCCTGAAACAGTTTTTGACAAAAGTTGTGCCATGAAAATTGGCCTTACCTTATACGGGTTGCTGTTACGTTCCAGTCTCCATTTCAGCCTCCTTGATGTTTTTTTGCCAGGACTTCACTTACCCGAAAATGGGAACCAACCAGCCAGTTATTAAGTATTGACAGCTGTCTCAACACACATTTAAAAATCCCGGTCAATGATAAACCCATTTTTGATTTGAAAGAATTTAACTTTTGGCAGAACAAAAACGCAAAGGTTTTTCATCTGCCTCTTGCAAGTTGAAGCAGCTGTGTATTTTTAAAATTAAGTGCAAGTTATAATAGCTATTCTGTCAATATCAATAGGTATTAAAACTATTTGGGTAAATTTAAAGTGATGTCCTTTTATCCTCGGCTCTGTTTTGAGCAGTCTTCGCCTCATTGGCAACTACTCTAACTACTTAACGTGACTCATTTCAAAAGTAGTCTTTTGGTTATTGACGTCTTCAGCTGGCTGGTTCCAGTGCAATTCCACAGGTGCCCTTAAGAACCATTGATTGTACTTGGGCTGGGACTGTTGCTGATCAGTGTCACTGGATTCTTGCAATTTGCAGATGTTTAATGTGAATGCTACTAGTCCTACTGCCTGCCATATGCAATGCAGGGCTTTTTGACAGGAGGTTCCTTCCACAAGGTAAAACTAACAAGGAGACAATAGTTATTGTCAATGTCTCAGTGTTACCACCACCATAGTGGAAAAAATCCTCCCATCGCACTCTCTTGGAGTGCTAACTATAACTGACTGCCTTTCCTCTTGGTCTTCAGGTCAGTTGCATCCTTCTTAGTCAGTTATGCTTAACATAATATTAAAAAAAGCTTGGACTAGGGTGTGTGGATTGTCCCGTGAATTCCCTTGGGTAGCCTGTAAATGAGGTGTCTCCTCTTAATTAAGCAATTTAAGAAAGAGAAGAAACACAGCCTCATCACAGCTTACCCTAGTGAGTACTTAGTTGACACCTATGCTTTACCTAACCTATCCCCGCAAGGCTGAGGTAAGCAGTTACCACATTGCCATTGTAAATTAACTTTTGTTTGGTCAAACTGAATTTGCCCAGTCGAAAGTGTAGTTTTTAAAGAGGGTCATTTGGAAAAATTCTTTTTTAAAGGCAAGAGGTAAAGCCACAACAGACATTGCGAGCCTAACCTAATTGTGTTAAGTTTTACTACAGAGACCACTCAACTTGAAGGAAGTTCCCAAATGAGATCTCCCCACAAAATTGGAATGGCCTGTTATCTTAATTATTGTAAGTGTCTGGTTGAACCTTGCGAGATTAAACCTTCACTTGACTCAGCACTGGCTCTGGCAAGTGAAGTGTATCGTGTGAAAAAATTCAATTTCAGTGCATGCAACTAAGCGGGAGAACTTGTGGAAGATGAAGTCTTCGTTTGTAGAAAAAATGTCAGGAACTCCATTGGTAGATGACCATCCAAACGACATCAAATCAAAGTCTCTGGAAAGAGTAACTAGAAAGGAAAGCTTCTAGAAGATGAAGTCTTCATTGGTAGAGAAACATTTCAGGAACTCCAATTGTAGATGACCAACAAGGTGACCTCAGATGAAAGTGTCGGAGGACAAAGTGCGGTCCTTTAAGCTGAAACAAAGACGAACCAAGCCGAAAAGAGTATTCAACGATGATGAAGAAGCCGATCAAATTCCAGTTGTGAACCGAAATACCTGCAAAGAAACCCAAACCTAATGGGAGCCTAAGGGGAGGAGCCATCCCGTACCATGGGTCTCATTAACTAATCTAGCTACATTAATTAAGCCGAATGAAGAAGCCAATTGACTTCTGACCGAATGTATGTGTGTGCAAAGTATGCTTTGAAGGATTCAACCAGAGCTCGATTATTTTAACCCCCCATACCCCAACCCACACAAAAGTCGACTTACTGCAGTGATGCATCTTTCATCATAGTGCTGCAAATGACTTGCCTTGGCTGATCAGAAGCAATACGCTGTGTTTTACAGGATACCAAGCAGAGGGTACAGTAAAGTGGATTGGCAGTCTGCAACAATGGTGGAATCTGTTCTGAGTGGAAACTTAAATCGTTCTGTCTGAGGATGTCCACTGGGCTGTCCATCAGTTGAGTTCCTGGTAGGAAGCAAAGGTAATAACAGAGTTTTACTTGATCCTGATTAAGACTAGATGAGATGAAATGAGATTGATATTTTCACGTACGAAATGAAACAAGGAATTTTACAATAACTTGAGGTACAAATGAAGCTTTGTCTTGAATCCTAACTTTGTGAATCTTTAAAAGATTCTTCAAAGCAGAGTAGTGTGAAACCATGTCTGACAGCTTTGTCTTTTTTTAGCAAGCAAGTGCAGCATTTATCACAAGAGCTCGGCCGTTTTGTGGATAATGATCAAACTGAGCAACCAGGTAAAGGTGATTTAAATGGTATTGAAATAAACCTGTCTTCATCTGGCACCAGATGGTACTAATTGCATTTGTTTACTACTTTTACTTCAGCCTTACTTGATAACTTTCTGTTTCTAATATGTACATAATAATGATTTAATTTGAATTAGAAAGAACTAGCATCACACATATTTGAAATGGGAAACAGAAAAATTGGTTGTTATCAATAAAGCATAAAATTGCCTTACGTAGTCTTATCTCACGTCTTTGAGATGTTAATCGATAAGTGGAGCTAATGGAGTTATAATGTCAAAGACATTTTGTCCATTTAGAATGGCAAGAGGCAATTTTCAGCCCAACATCTCCTGTTTCACATAAATGCGATTCTCTTTTCAAAGTTTGGGCTTACCTTTTTGGTGTCATGAAATTCAGTGGGAAATAGCACTCCAAAAGGGGCAGGGGCGTGCTAACTCCCTGAGGACCATGTTGAGGTCCCTTTGTACCCCATATACAAAATTCAGGCACTTCTGTGTGGCGTGTGTGTTCTCTCCCATTAGGCTGGGCATTTCTTGCAGCTCCCACTGCTGGGTGTGCTTCCTTTACTACATTCCTGTTTAAGGTCTTCCAGGAGAGAGGAGCTCCCTATGCCGATGGGTAGGACCATGCTAAGTAGTGTTATTGATAATAGATGTGATGACCCCCTCCTCGCCAACAGGTGAAAGTTCTTTATTCCAAAGACTCATGTCACATCTCTCTCTTTTTTCGTGGACCATGACTTGTCCCCAAAAATGAAGTGCATCAGATGACGATCTTGATGATTCTCTTTTCCAGATTGATGCTGAAGGCATTTGTCAGTAATTTTTTTATCTTTTAAAGTGCATCCTTCATCCAGCTTATTCTCAATCTAGTTCATTCTCACAGTACTCATCTTGCAATTGTGTGATTAAATTCCGATATAGTTTTGGTTTGTAACTTGATTTCAATGTTTGCCTTCAAGGAAGATTAGAAATTGCTCACCAGGCTTTACACTGACTCGCCCACCTTTTAGCACTCACTTGTTCCATTGTCTGCAAAGTTCATTGTTCCCATGCATTCCTCTACCAGGTACCATGTTTACATTGTTCCATTTCGCCTCTCTTCCTTTTTGGCTATCATCTGTAGTTGTCACATTGCTTCCATATGCATGTGAAACATGGACAACTTACAGCCGACATGTGAAGCACCTTAACCATTTCCAACTAACCTGTTTTGAAAAATCATGAAAATCAGATGGGAAGACACACTACCAAATACTGAGGTTCTGGAGAAAGGTAACAGGACTGGCATGGAACAGGTGATGATAACAGCACAACTCAGACAGGCAGGTCATGTATTAATGTCAGAAGAAAAGAATTCCCAAAGTCATATTGTACTCAGAACTGAAGGGAGGTCACACAGTAATTGTGGATGCCAAAAGAAAAGGTACAAGGGCCGATTGAAACAAAACCTCAAGAAATGTGATATTGACTAAGAAACTTGGGAGGACCTAGCCAGAGAAAGAGTTATGTGGAGGGCTCTGATAAACCAAAGTAGCCAATAGGATAACCAAAGTTAAACAGAAAAGGGATGATCATAAGGAGTGACAACTGAACCCAGCTGGTCAAGACTCTTGATATGAATTTCTAACATGTGATGTCAGAGCTCCTATAGGAGGACTCAATAGCGAAATGAGGGTTCTCAACAAGTGATGTACCCAACCTGTCTTCATCGGCAATGATGGACAAAATAAGAAGAACCCAAGGCTTCGTAGGCTTGTTGCTTAGCTCGTATCCAATATTCTCTTCCCCACTTTTCCAAAGTGCAATTTTGAGGTAATTCCATCTGTTCTGTGATGAGTTTTGACTTGCATTCATTTGAAGATATTGATCCATGTCTTCTGCAAAGATCTTCTTTCTATTTTACGTCTTGGTTTTCGTACTATCACATATTCTTTTCAAACTTAGCTTAACCATCATCATGACCAGATTGTGATCAGAATTGGAATCGGCCCATTAAATTGTGCGCAAACCAGGTGTTAGCTGTCATAATGTTCCTGCATTATTTTACAGAACTCGATTAGGAAGTCTCACCTATCATTACTGCCACCAAGGCTAAAACAGCCTGCTATTAAACCATTGCTTCCTTCACCAACAACTGCACTGAAATCCCCCAGTCCTATTACGTAGTCGTTCCCTTGTCCATGTTTAAATATTTGATCAATGTTATCATGCATTTCCTCTACTCCGCCACACACTCAGGGTCTTCAAACAACTCAGGAGAAAGTGCTGTCTTTGTAATGACATCTGCAAAGAATTAGACTTTCAAGTCTTCTGAGATAAGGACAATAAACCATAGATCCTGTCTCACAACCCTTTAATGTTCATAATCCTGTTGGACGTAAAAGAAGCCACACATATGTCACAAAGAGTATGGTATGTAGATCCCAATGTTGTGGTCAGGCCTCATTTCATTCATTCATGGGTTGGGTGAGATCACTAATGAACAGATAGCGGCTGCCAGCGGCTGCTGTACATGTATATGCTGATGTCCAACGGTTGATTACTTGTAAAAAGCGCATGTGAATAGGAAATGTGCTATATAAATTCATTACTATGACCATTACCATCAGGAGTCCATTATAAGGTTCTCCTCTCTCAACACACTTTCCTGCCTGGTTGTCCAGGAGCAGGGCAACAGCACTCTCTCTCCTTGTAACCCCAGAGTAAAGTAAATTAAACCCACTTCAGCGCTAATAATTAAAGTCTCCTTTTTTGTTTTTAAACACACTGCGGTAAGACCTGGGATCTGCCTCTCCAGTCTTCCCATTTTGTACTTCTATTGCCTTGACATTGTTCTTACATTCCATACACCATTTCAAATCATCAAAGAGGAGGATTTCACATGATCATCTCCTGCTCGATGTGGCATCTTACCAAAGAAAGATCCTGGTAACGTCATCAGGTCCGATACTCTCCAATGTAGCCATTACAATATGGTCATACTACAAATCTGTAAGCAAACTATGGTTTGCCATTGCCTTCATGAACCACAGTGGCTCTCTAACCAGGGTGAGTGGATCCCAGGATACACGCCAGCATCTGGCTGCACAGTGTATACGCAGTTGGCCATGGAAGGCCCATCCACCAATGCAACTGTCCTTTATTCCGCAAGCCAGTGTCTATGGTAAGACTAAGGGGTACTCCAGCTTTCCTTAGGTAAGCTCCGAGGTTAGTGGAGGGATTGAAGTGCTTAACATCTCCATCTAGGCCGGCTCTCCGAGCAAGGTCTAGCCACTGACCTTTTAAGGTTTGTTAAGTATCCTCATCACCATCAACCAAAGGGCAATACCTTAGAATATTTCACAGTAAATGGGAAAGAGAAACAGTCAGCTATTGTGAGTTGTCAAAAGAAAATGGCAAAAGTTGGTAAAATGCAATTCCAAAGCAAGTCTTATTTACAACAGGGTGGTAAATGGAAGACTCCTTATTATTTTTCTCAGGCATGTATAATGACTTTGTGTTTGCAATTATCTTTGGTCATTCTAAAAAAATTGAGAAGGTAGACCTGGAGTGGCATCTGTGGGAATCACGAAAAGAAGTGTTATTGTGGCATAACTTCCTTGTAAAGAAATGGTTTTCAAGGCAATGAAAGACCTTTTTGCCCAGAAACTCTTGGAGTAGTACTCATGAACTTTTAACAATGCTTTTCAGTATTTGCTTGAGCAAGTGCAGAAAGCCAAGTCAACTATCTTGTTCCATCCAGATCATGCATACATGTACTGAGTAACCCTTCGTAAGGGCAAATGAGGGGATTGTGAAGAGATTTTATATTGCACAGTGGAGCAATGGTACCAGTGCAAGCCAAAATAATTAACTGAGTTCAAGTCATTGATTGATTCTGTGGAGAAGGAAGTCTAACATGAGTATCAGCAACAGGTGCAAAGATATTGTTGTCATAAAATGCTGCTTAGTCCTGGGAACAGAAAAGTTCATCGGAGTGGAGCCGTTGCGTCTCTTGTGATTGCAAAGATGATGTCAAGGTTAGAGGAACACTAGAGGTCATATTGCTGCAGAATTGAGACACCATTTTTCTCCTGCCAAGTAAACAAGTTTTAAAAGTTAGCTATGTTTTATTTGTATCTGTTCAGAATATTGTGAAATTAACTTGAAGGCATTTGCAACAAGTAATAATGGGTTTGAATCCCAAGTATTGGTTAAATATTCTCATTTTTAATGTTTCTAATGTCGATATAAAACTTTAAAAGGGCTTGCTGAATAATGATCCACCATGCTTTATCTGTAAGCCCTCATTTCCAAATTTCAGTAATCCTTAGCGACACACAATGACAAGATGTTCCCAGCCTTGGTCTCTGATGTGAGAGGATCCTGGGCAGAGTGCTCTAACTTTTGTAAGGTTATACTCAAAAAATAGTAGTTAATTTTCAAAGTCTCTTTTTCACTTCCTTAAAGCTCACAGAATTAATTATTTAACTCTTTAGCATAGTGTTCTTTATGGCAAAAAAAAAGCAAAAGCAAAAGGCAGTCATTATACTTACACACCATCTACTGCTTGATCAAGTGCTTCCTCTTTCGGCTGGGGTTACTGCAGTTTTTGCAAGTACACATTGGTGTGGAACTGAAACCTTAAAGTAAATAACAAGGTTAATTTTTATAAACACCACCCTGTTTGTAATGACTCACCTTCTCGTTCGAAATCATCTTTATAGCATCTGGTCATGTGTGGTTGCTGATTATTCTAAAGACGAAATGTGCTGAAACAGAATCACAGTCAGTTTTACATGGCACTTCACATCAGCAAAGTGACTTTTAAAAAAATGCAGACTGACAAGAGTTTTTCTTTGTTTTATTGATTTTCATTCATTGTAGTTACAAGGTTTTATAAGCTAATTCAGTTGCCTTTTGTTTGATAGGCTGAAAAGAAAAAGCACCTGTTGAAGGAAAACAGTGTTAGTACCTGTGGAGGCAATTAATCTTGGTTAGAAAATGAAGAGACTGCCAGATGGTTTTTGTTTTTTTATTTGTGATAAGTCAGCAGAACATATTACAGTCTTTTGTTTTATACATTACTGTCATACCCTGAAAAGTAAAAGTTGTGTTAGAACCTGTGGAGGCAATGAATTGTTGTTAGCGAAAAGTTCTTTATTTGTGCAGTACTGCAGTAGCTCTTTGTGTTAATCATCTTTAAATGACCAGCTTGACAACAGGTTTAGTGTTAAAAGTTTTATTTCTTTCTTTTAATAGTTACAAAGCAACCTTGACATTACTTATTAAGTACTCCACTGCATCTGAAGGTCTTGATGGTTGGGTGCGCACCTATGCTGGAAAAATTTGGGTGCCTGGCAAAACCAAGAATATTTTCAGGGATTTCCAGGCCATTGTCATTATCATAGTGAATGGCGAGTTCTTCATGTAGCCATAGCGGAATGGCAGTGAAATGATCGAAGTGTTGACGATGAATCGAATAGTGAATGCTGTAGTTAAGAGCACCGAAAAATCGAATGAAGTGCGCATTCGGAATCGGCAGAAAAATACAAAAGTTCCACATACCTCATGCCAGGTTGTAGTGTATTGCCTCAGACCCATTGACATGATACAACTTTTGTTGCCAAGGGGTAGTGCAGTGTGGTGCACTGCTAATCCCCTAGGCCTGGCCTATCACAGGTTAGAATCCTGGTCTAGATCCGTTTCAATTCCTGAAACAGTTTTTGACAAAAGTTGTGCCATGAAAATTGGCCTTACCTTATACGGGTTGCTGTTACGTTCCAGTCTCCATTTCAGCCTCCTTGATGTTTTTTTGCCAGGACTTCACTTACCCGAAAATGGGAACCAACCAGCCAGTTATTAAGTATTGACAGCTGTCTCAACACACATTTAAAAATCCCGGTCAATGATAAACCCATTTTTGATTTGAAAGAATTTAACTTTTGGCAGAACAAAAACGCAAAGGTTTTTCATCTGCCTCTTGCAAGTTGAAGCAGCTGTGTATTTTTAAAATTAAGTGCAAGTTATAATAGCTATTCTGTCAATATCAATAGGTATTAAAACTATTTGGGTAAATTTAAAGTGATGTCCTTTTATCCTCGGCTCTGTTTTGAGCAGTCTTCGCCTCATTGGCAACTACTCTAACTTCTTAACGTGACTCATTTCAAAAGTAGTCTTTTGGTTATTGACGTCTTCAGCTGGCTGGTTCCAGTGCAATTCCACAGGTGCCCTTAAGAACCATTGATTGTACTTGGGCTGGGACTGTTGCTGATCAGTGTCACTGGATTCTTGCAATTTGCAGATGTTTAATGTGAATGCTACTAGTCCTACTGCCTGCCATATGCAATGCAGGGCTTTTTGACAGGAGGTTCCTTCCACAAGGTAAAACTAACAAGGAGACAATAGTTATTGTCAATGTCTCAGTGTTACCACCACCATAGTGGAAAAAATCCTCCCATCTCACTCTCTTGGAGTGCTAACTATAACTGACTGCCTTTCCTCTTGGTCTTCAGGTCAGTTGCATCCTTCTTAGTCAGTTATGCTTAACATAATATTAAAAAAAGCTTGGACTAGGGTGTGTGGATTGTCCCGTGAATTCCCTTGGGTAGCCTGTAAATGAGGTGTCTCCTCTTAATTAAGCAATTTAAGAAAGAGAAGAAACACAGCCTCATCACAGCTTACCCTAGTGAGTACTTAGTTGACACCTATGCTTTACCTAACCTATCCCCGCAAGGCTGAGGTAAGCAGTTACCACATTGCCATTGTAAATTAACTTTTGTTTGGTCAAACTGAATTTGCCCAGTCGAAAGTGTAGTTTTTAAAGAGGGTCATTTGGAAAAATTCTTTTTTAAAGGCAAGAGGTAAAGCCACAACAGACATTGCGAGCCTAACCTAATTGTGTTAAGTTTTACTACAGAGACCACTCAACTTGAAGGAAGTTCCCAAATGAGATCTCCCCACAAAATTGGAATGGCCTGTTATCTTAATTATTGTAAGTGTCTGGTTGAACCTTGCGAGATTAAACCTTCACTTGACTCAGCACTGGCTCTGGCAAGTGAAGTGTATCGTGTGAAAAAATTCAATTTCAGTGCATGCAACTAAGCGGGAGAACTTGTGGAAGATGAAGTCTTCGTTTGTAGAAAAAATGTCAGGAACTCCATTGGTAGATGACCATCCAAACGACATCAAATCAAAGTCTCTGGAAAGAGTAACTAGAAAGGAAAGCTTCTAGAAGATGAAGTCTTCATTGGTAGAGAAACATTTCAGGAACTCCAATTGTAGATGACCAACAAGGTGACCTCAGATGAAAGTGTCGGAGGACAAAGTGCGGTCCTTTAAGCTGAAACAAAGACGAACCAAGCCGAAAAGAGTATTCAACGATGATGAAGAAGCCGATCAAATTCCAGTTGTGAACCGAAATACCTGCAAAGAAACCCAAACCTAATGGGAGCCTAAGGGGAGGAGCCATCCCGTACCATGGGTCTCATTAACTAATCTAGCTACATTAATTAAGCCGAATGAAGAAGCCAATTGACTTCTGACCGAATGTATGTGTGTGCAAAGTATGCTTTGAAGGATTCAACCAGAGCTCGATTATTTTAACCCCCCATACCCCAACCCACACAAAAGTCGACTTACTGCAGTGATGCATCTTTCATCACAGTGCTGCAAATGACTTGCCTTGGCTGATCAGAAGCAATACGCTGTGTTTTACAGGATACCAAGCAGAGGGTACAGTAAAGTGGATTGGCAGTCTGCAACAATGGTGGAATCTGTTCTGAGTGGAAACTTAAATCGTTCTGTGTGAGGATGTCCACTGGGCTGTCCATCAGTTGAGTTCCTGGTAGGAAGCAAAGGTAATAACAGAGTTTTACTTGATCCTGATTAAGACTAGATGAGATGAGATGAGATTGATATTTTCACGTACGAAATGAAACAAGGAATTTTACAATAACTTGAGGTACAAATGAAGCTTTGTCTTGAATCCTAACTTTGTGAATCTTTAAAAGATTCTTCAAAGCAGAGTAGTGTGAAACCATGTCTGACAGCTTTGTCTTTTTTTAGCAAGCAAGTGCAGCATTTATCACAAGAGCTCGGCCGTTTTGTGGATAATGATCAAACTGAGCAACCAGGTAAAGGTGATTTAAATGGTATTGAAATAAACCTGTCTTCATCTGGCACCGGATGGTACTAATTGCATTTGTTTACTACTTTTACTTCAGCCTTACTTGATAACTTTCTGTTTCTAATATGTACATAATAATGATTTAATTTAAATTAGAAAGAACTAGCATCACACATATTTAAAATGGGAAACAGAAAAATTGGTTGTTATCAATAAAGCATAAAATTGCCTTACCTAGTCTTATCTCACGTCTTTGAGATGTTAATCGATAAGTGGAGCTAATGGAGTTATAATGTCAAAGACATTTTGTCCATTTAGAATGGCAAGAGGCAATTTTCAGCCCAACATCTCCTGTTTCACATAAATGCGATTCTCTTTTCAAAGTTTGGGCTTACCTTTTTGGTGTCATGAAATTCAGTGGGAAATAGCACTCCAAAAGGGGCAGGGGCGTGCTAACTCCCTGAGGACCATGTTGAGGTCCCTTTGTACCCCATATACAAAATTCAGGCACTTCTGTGTGGCGTGTGTGTTCTCTCCCATTAGGCTGGGCATTTCTTGCAGCTCCCACTGCTGGGTGTGCTTCCTTTACTACATTCCTGTTTAAGGTCTTCCAGGAGAGAGGAGCTCCCTATGCCGATGGGTAGGACCATGCTAAGTAGTGTTATTGATAATAGATGCGATGACCCCCTCCTCGCCAACAGGTGAAAGTTCTTTATTCCAAAGACTCATGTCACATCTCTCTCTTTTTTTGTGGACCATGACTTGTCCCCAAAAATGAAGTGCATCAGATGACAATCTTGATGATTCTCTTTTCCAGATTGATGCTGAAGGCATTTGTGAGTAATTTTTTTATCTTTTAAAGTGCATCCTTCATCCAGCTTATCCTCAATCTAGTTCATTCTCACAGTACTCATCTTGCAATTGTGTGATTAAATTCCGATATAGTTTTGGTTTGTAACTTGATTTCAATGTTTGCCTTCAAGGAAGATTAGAAATTGCTCACCAGGCTTTACACTGACTCGCCCACCTTTTAGCACTCACTTGTTCCATTGTCTGCAAAGTTCATTGTTCCCATGCATTCCTCTACCAGGTACCATGTTTACATTGTTCCATTTCGCCTCTCTTCCTTTTTGGCTATCATCTGTAGTTGTCACATTGCTTCCATATGCATGTGAAACATGGACAACTTACAGCCGACATGTGAAGCACCTTAACCATTTCCAACTAACCTGTTTTGAAAAATCATGAAAATCAGATGGGAAGACACACTACCAAATACTGAGGTTCTGGAGAAAGGTAACAGGACTGGCATGGAACAGGTGATGATAACAGCACAACTCAGACAGGCAGGTCATGTATTAATGTCAGAAGAAAAGAATTTCCAAAGTCATATTGTACTCAGAACTGAAGGGAGGTCACACAGTAATGTTATTGTGGATGCCAAAAGAAAAGGTACAAGGGCCGATTGAAACAAAACCTCAAGAAATGTGATATTGACTAAGAAACTTGGGAGGACCTAGCCAGAGAAAGAGTTATGTGGAGGGCTCTGATAAACCAAAGTAGCCAATAGGATAACCAAGGCTAAACAGAAAAGGGATGATCATAAGGAGTGACAACTGAACTCAGCTCGTCAAGACTCTTGATATGAATTTCTAACATGTGATGTCAGAGCTCCTATAGGAGGACTCCAAAAGCGAAATGAGGGTTCTCAACAAGTGATGTACCCAACCTGTCTTCATCAGCAATGATGGACAAAATAAGAAGAACCCAAGGCTTCGTAGGCTTGTTGCTTACCTCGTATGCAATATTCTCTTCCCCACTTTTCCAAAGTGCAATTTTGAGGTAATTCCATCTGTTCTGTGATGAGTTTTGACTTGCATTCATTTGAAGATATTGATCCATGTCTTCTGCAAAGATCTTCTTTCTATTTTACGTCTTGGTTTTCCTACTACCACATATTCTTTTCAAACTTAGCTTAACCATCATCATGACCAGATTGTGATCAGAATTGGAATCGGCCCGTTAAATTGTGCTCAAACCAGGTGTTAGCTGTCATAATATTCCTGCATTATTTTACAGAACTCGATTAGGAAGTCTCACCTATCATTACTGCCACCAAGGCTAAAACAGCCTGCTATTAAACCATTGCTTCCTTCACCAACAACTGCACTGAAATCCCCCAGTCCTATTACGTAGTCGTTCCCTTGTCCATGTTTAAATATTTGATCAATGTTATAATGCATTTCCTCTACTCCGCCACACACTCAGGGTCTTCAAACAACTCAGGAGAAAGTGCTGTCTTTGTAATGACATCTGCAAAGAATTTGACTTCCAAGTCTTCTGAGATAAGGACAATAAACCATAGATCCTGTCTCACAACCCTTTAATGTTCATAATCGTGTGGGACGTAAAAGAAGCCACACATATGTCACAAAGAGTATGGTATGTAGATCCCAATGTTGTGGTCAGGCCTCATTTCATTCATTCATGGGTTGGGTGAGATCACTAATGAACGAATACCGGCTGTCAGCGGTGCCTGTACATGTATATGCTGATGTCCAACGGTTGATTACTTGTAAAAAGCGCATGTGAATAGGAAATGTGCTATATAAATTCATTACTATGACCATTACCATCAGGAGTCCATTATAAGGTTCTCCTCTCTCAACACACTTTCCTGCCTGGTTGTCCAGGAGCAGGGCAACAGCACTTTTTCTCCTTGTAACCCCAGAGTAAAGTAAATTAAACCCACTTCAGCGCTAATAATTAAAGTCTCCTTTTTTGTTTTTAAACACACTGCGGTAAGACCTGGGATCTGCCTCTCCAGTCTTCCCATTTTGTACTTCTATTGCCTTGACATTGTTCTTACATTCCATACACCATTTCAAATCATCAAAGAGGAGGATTTCACATGATCATCTCCTGCTCGATGTGGCATCTTACCAAAGAAAGATCCTGGTAACGTCATCAGGTCCGATACTCTCCAATGTAGCCATTACAATATGGTCATACTACAAATCTGTAAGCAAACTATGGTTTGCCATTGCCTTCATGAACCACAGTGGCTCTCTAACCAGGGTGAGTGGATCCCAGGATACACGCCAGCATCTGGCTGCACAGTGTATACGCAGTTGGCCATGGAAGGCCCATCCACCAATGCAACTGTCCTTTATTCTGCAAGCCAGTGTCTATGGTAAGACTAAGGGGTACTCCAGCTTTCCTTAGGTAAGCTCCGAGGTTAGTGGAGGGATTGAAGTGCTTAACATCTCTATCTAGGCTGGCTCTCCGAGCAAGGTCTAGCCACTGACCTTTTAAGGTTTGTTAAGTATCCTCTCTTCCCATTAGTTAGTTGATTAGCCTCTTGTGAGAATTTCCAGGGAAGTGATTAGCCTACACTAATAAACCCTACATGAAACCACAGCTGCAGAGAGATGGGTACTTTCAAATAGAATATAAATTTCCTCTTACCAGATCATGAAATGGAAGCTTAATCAAGTTGCACTCTGGTTTGGCCATGGGTTGGGTTGTCAAGCTCAAGACATTGTGTGAGGGCAAAGGCAATCTTCTGGTCAATTACCAACATGATCCCAGGCAGCACCGCTTAGTTGACGTAAGGAATATTGTCAGCAACTGTTGTTGTAATTTGCACAAGAAATGGGTTGGGTAGATTTCACCTACATCTTCTTGGGCTAACTAAAACATGGTACATGTAGAAGCAATTTGCGAAAGTGCAAACTGAACAAGAGCACACACTTTAGTGCAGTTGCATGATGGAGATAAAAGTACATGGTTGTTTCCTTGTGGGGTCAAGATGTCCTTAGGAACCTCATCACCATCAACCAAAGGGCAATACCTTACAATATTTCACAGTAAATGGGAAAGAGAAACAGTCAGCTATTGTGAGTTGTCAAAGAAAATGGCAAAAGTTGGTAAAACGCAATTGAAAAGCAAGTCGTATTTACAACAGGGTGGTAGATGCAAGACTCCTTATTATTTTTCTCAGGCACGTATAATGACTTTGTGTTTGCAATTATCTTTGGTCATTCTAAAAAGATTGAGAAGGTAGACCTGGAGTGGCATCTGTGGGAATCACGAAAAGAAGTGTTATTGTGGCATAACTTCTTTGTAAAGAAATGGTTTTCTAGGCAATGAAAGACCTTTTTGCCCAGAAACTCTTGGAGTAGCACTCATGAACTTTTAACAATGCTTTTCAGTATTTGCTTGAGCGAGTGCAGAAAGCCAAGTCAACTATCTTGTTCCATCCAGATCATGCATACATGTACTGAGTAACCCTTCGTAAGGGCAAATGAGGGGATTGTGAAGAGATTTTATATTGCACAGTGGAGCAATGGTACCGGTGCAAGCCAAAATAATTAACTGAGTTCAAGTCATTGATTGATTCTGTGGGGATAGAGGCTGTTAGAATGACCTTCCAGTCTACCCAATCAACCCCACAAGGAAAATCCTGTTTGAGATGATTGACTCAAGCTCAGACTCCAACTAGACATTGCACAAGACATGGAGGAACCTCAAAACAGAGTTTCAATCTCAAAATATTGTGTGCAATCTACCAGGGGAATCTTCATATTGTGAGCAACAATAAGGAAGTCTAACATGAGTATCAGCAACAGGTGCAAAGATATTGTTGTCATAAAATGCTGCTTAGCCCTGGGAACAGAAAAGTTCATCGGAGTGGAGCCGTTGCGTCTCTTGTGATTGCAAAGATGACGTCAAGGTTAGAGGAACACTAGAGGTCATATTGCTGCAGAATTGAGACACCATTTTTCTCCTGCCAAGTAAACAAGTTTTAAAAGTTAGCTATGTTTTATTTGTATCTGTTCAGAATATCGTGAAATTAACTTGAAGGCATTTGCAACAAGTAATAATGGGTTTGAATCCCAAGTATTGGTTAAATATTCTCACTTTTAATGTTTCTAATGTCGATATAAAACTTTAAAAGGGCTTGCTGAATAATGATCCACCATGCTTTATCTGTAAGCCCTCATTTCCAAATTTCAGTAATCCTTAGGGACACACAATGACAAGATGTTCCCAGCCTTGGTCTCTGATGTAAGAGGATCCTGGGCAGAGTGCTCTAACTTTTGTAAGGTTATACTCAAAAAATAGTAGTTAATTTTCAAAGTCTCTTTTTCACTTCCTTAAAGCTCACAGAATTAATTATTTAACTCTTTAGCATAGTGTTCTTTATGGCAAAAAAAAAGCAAAAGCAAAAGGCAGTCATTATACTTACACACCATCTACTGCTTGATCAAGTGCTTCCTCTTTCGGCTGGGGTTACTGCAGTGTTTGCAAGTACACATTCGTGTGGAACTGAAACCTTAAAGTAAATAACAAGGTTAATTTTTATAAACACCACCCTGTTTGTAATGACTCACCTTCTCGTTCGAAATCATCTTTATAGCATCTGGTCATGTGTGGTTGCTGATTATGCTAAAGACGAAATGTGCTGAAACAGAATCACAGTGAGTTTTACATGGCACTTCACATCAGCAAAGTGACTTTTAAAAAAATGCAGACTGACAAGAGTTTTTCTTTGTTTTATTGATTTTCATTCATTGTAGTTACAAGGTTTTATAAGCTAATTCAGTTGCCTTTTGTTTGATAGCCTGAAAAGAAAAAGCACCTGTTGAAGGAAAACAGTGTTAGTACCTGTGGAGGCAATTAATCTTGGTTAGAAAATGAAGAGACTGCCAGATGGTTTTTGTTTTTTTTATTTGTGATAAGTCAGCAGAACATATTACAGTCTTTTGTTTTATACATTACTGTCATACCCTGAAAAGTAAAAGTTGTGTTAGAACCTGTGGAGGCAATGAATTGTTGTTAGCGAAAAGTTCTTTTTTTGTGCAGTACTGCAGTAGCTCTTTGTGTTAATCATCTTTAAATGACCAGCTTGACAACAGGTTTAGTGTTAAAAGTTTTATTTCTTTCTTTTAATAGTTACAAAGCAACCTTGACATTACTTATTAAGTACTCCACTGCATCTGAAGGTCTTGATGGTTGGGTGCGCACCTATGCTGGAAAAATTTGGGTGCCTGGCAAAACCAAGAATATTTTCAGGGCTTTCCAGGCCATTGTCATTATCATAGTGAATGGCGAGTTCTTCATGTAGCCATAGCGGAATAGCAGTGAAATGATCGAAGTGTTGACGATGAATCGAATAGTGAATCCTGTAGTTAAGAGCACCGAAAAATCGAATGAAGTGCGCATTCGGAATCGGCAGAAAAATACAAAAGTTCCACATACCTCATGCCAGGTTGTAGTGTATTGCCTCAGACCCATTGACATGATACAACTTTTGTTGCCAAGGGGTAGTGCAGTGTGGTGCACTGCTAATCCCCTAGGCCTGGCCTATCACAGGTTAGAATCCTGGTCTAGATCCGTTTCAATTCCTGAAACAGTTTTTGACAAAAGTTGTGCCATGAAAATTGGCCTTACCTTATACGGGTTGCTGTTACGTTCCAGTCTCCATTTCAGCCTCCTTGATGTTTTTTTGCCATGACTTCACTTACCCGAAAATGGGAACCAACCAGCCAGTTATTAAGTATTGACAGCTGTCTCAACACACATTTAAAAATCCCGGTCAATGATAAACCCATTTTTGATTTGAAAGAATTTAACTTTTGGCAGAACAAAAACGCAAAGGTTTTTCATCTGCCTCTTGCAAGTTGAAGCAGCTGTGTATTTTTAAAATTAAGTGCAAGTTATAATAGCTATTCTGTCAATATCAATAGGTATTAAAACTATTTGGGTTAATTTAAAGTGATGTCCTTTTATCCTCGGCTCTGTTTTGAGCAGTCTTCGCCTCATTGGCAACTACTCTAACTACTTAACGTGACTCATTTCAAAAGTAGTCTTTTGGTTATTGACGTCTTCAGCTGGCTGGTTCCAGTGCAATTCCACAGGTGCCCTTAAGAACCATTGATTGTACTTGGGCTGGGACTGTTGCTGATCAGTGTCACTGGATTCTTGCAATTTGAAGATGTTTAATGTGAATGCTACTAGTCCTACTGCCTGCCATATGCAATGCAGGGCTTTTTGACAGGAGGTTCCTTCCACAAGGTAAAACTAACAAGGAGACAATAGTTATTGTCAATGTCTCAGTGTTACTACCACCATAGTGGAAAAAATCCTCCCATCTCACTCTCTTGGAGTGCTAACTATAACTGACTGCCTTTCCTCTTGGTCTTCAGGTCAGTTGCATCCTTCTTAGTCAGTTATGCTTAACATAATATTAAAAAAAGCTTGGACTAGGGTGTGTGGATTGTCCCGTGAATTCCCTTGGGTAGCCTGTAAATGAAGTGTCTCCTCTTAATTAAGCAATTTAAGAAAGAGAAGAAACACAGCCTCATCACAGCTTACCCTAGTGAGTACTTAGTTGACACCTATGCTTTACCTAACCTATATCCCCGCAAGGCTGAGGTAAGCAGTTACCACATTGCCATTGTAAATTAACTTTTGTTTGGTCAAACTGAATTTGCCCAGTCGAAAGTGTAGTTTTTAAAGAGGGTCATTTGGAAAAATTCTTTTTTAAAGGCAAGAGGTAAAGCCACAACAGACATTGCGAGCCTAACCTAATTGTGTTAAGTTTTACTACAGAGACCACTCAACTTGAAGGAAGTTCCCAAATGAGATCTCCCCACAAAATTGGAATGGCCTGTTATCTTAATTATTGTAAGTGTCTGGTTGAACCTTGCGAGATTAAACCTTCACTTGACTCAGCACTGGCTCTGGCAAGTGAAGTGTATCGTGTGAAAAAATTCAATTTCAGTGCATGCAACTAGGCGGGAGAACTTGTGGAAGATGAAGTCTTCGTTTGTAGAAAAAATGTCAGGAACTCCATTGGTAGATGACCATCCAAATGACATCAAATCAAAGTCTCTGGAAAGAGTAACTAGAAAGGAAAGCTTCTAGAAGATGAAGTCTTCATTGGTAGAGAAACATTTCAGGAACTCCAATTGTAGATGACCAACAAGGTGACCTCAGATGGAAGTGTCGGAAGACAAAGTGCTGTCCTTTAAGCCGAAACAAAGACGAAGAAAGCCGAAAAGAATATTCAACGATACTGAAGAAGCCGATCAAATTCCAGTTGTGAACCGAAATACCTGCAAAGAAACCCAAACCTAATGGGAGCCTAAGGGGAGGAGCCATCCCATACCATGGGTCTCATTAACTAATCTAGCTACATTAACTAAGCCGAATGAAGAAGCCAATTGACTTCTGACCGAATGCATGTGTGTGCAAAGTATGCTTTGCAAGATTCAACCAGAGCTCGATTATTTTAACCCCCCATACCCCAACCCACAGAAAAGTCGACTTACTGCAGTGATGCATCTTTCATCACAGTGCTGCAAATGACTTGCCTTGGCTGATCAGAAGCAATACGCTGTGTTTTACAGGATACCAAGCCGAAGGTACAGTAAAGTGGATTGGCAGTCCGCAACAATGGTGGAATCTGTTCTGAGTGGAAACTTAAATCGTTCTGTCTAAGGATGTCCACTGGGCTGTCCATCAGTTGAGTTCCTGGTAGGAAGCAAAGGTAATTAATAATAGAGTTTTACTTGTCAAACATGATAATGTAATGGATTTGATGATAAACATTACGGGCAGAAACATACTTATTAAAGACAAAAGATCTGGTTCAATATTCAATCACAGCCAAAGTCAACATCAATCAAGAACAATAACATCTGACATATTTCGCATTCTTAAGAAATGCTCATGCAAATTTGATTGTCTTGTGTATGAAATGTTCCTTATTCGCGAGCACAAACCGTGTATGAATATCCAAAGTGATTCGATAAAGGCAAAACTTTTCACCTAGCCTCTAGGGACTTTGATCTTAATCTTGAACATTAATATTCGAGTTATCTGTAAAATATTATATTTGACCTGATGATGGTGTCATGAGGACACCGAAACGTTGTCTTTAATAAGTTTTACTTGTTCCTGATTAAGATGAGATGAGATCGATATTTTCATGTAAGAAATGAAAACTTGAAGGAATTTTCTAATAACTTGAAGTACATAAGATTTCCATCCATTTTTTTAAATTTAATTTTGAACTTTTACATTGAGACAAGAGTTCTGAATTGTATAGCCTATAGATTTTTGTTGGATTCAATACCATATAGCCAACTCAAAATTTTTTGTGGCTATTTTTTATTATTATGGTCTTTGATTTAGGCTAAGGGAAAAAAATTGTAAGTTAATTATGTTTTTGGAATGTAGTAGGCTTATTTTACCAATTCGGAAACAAGCCCAGCTTTATGTATTTGCAAATGTGTGCCTCTGGCCTTCCAATTTTATCTTTGCATTTTGGCAGAGAAGAAAGCTTTAATGGAGGGTTGGGATTTCTTAAGTATTTTCCTTAAGTTCTTTTCCCATGTTTACCTCCCATTTGGTTCATCACCTTTCTTACTTCAAATTTTACCAACCTGGTTAACAAACCTGCCCACAGCTACATGTGTAAGAAACTAGTTTTTTTAAGAACCTATTTCACTAAAAATCCCATGTACATGTAAATAAGCCATTTGCGAGTACATGTCTGCCTCCTCTTCAAAGCAAGTCTCAGTGCAAAGTTTTTGTTAATTGAAAATTAGTTTTCATTCAGATGTAAAGCAGAACTAATTACCATTACAAAAACTTTGCACTTGGACTCACTTTAAAGAGGAGGCAGACATGAATTTGGAAATGGCCTATTCCCCTTTCCTCATGAACTTGTTCTCGTTTAAAATGTGAAAATGGTTCTTGTTACTGCAGTCAGAACAGTGCAACCAGAAATAATAATAGTGATCTAAATTTGTTTAATGGCTTCTTTTATTGAGAGGAAAAAGGGCTGAAATGCAGTCATTGTAATAAGGAGATTGCAGACCAAGGATTAAATCTCATTATGGTAGTATTTACTAAAACAGTGGATAGCGTTGAACGCGGGCACTGATTGGCTCATCAAACTCCGAACATCTTGTGCTATTTACCTCTGAGTAACTCAAGAAAAAATGGTGTCCCGATTTGCATCCGTGACAAGTGAAGAAAACATCCAAATTATTTTTTTGTGCCGTATATTATCTCACTGTTTTAGTATATACTACAACAGCTATTCACTTCAGTGTCGGTGGCTAGCATTGACTTTGGTGAATAGTTGTTAACTATCTTGGAGAAATGCTTGTTTTTGCATGTGGATTTTCACTTTTATATGTTCTATCTGTCTTCATTTGCAGAAACACATTTCAGAAACTCCAGTTGTAGATGACCAACCAGGTGATCTCAGTTCAAAGTACTCCAGGTGATCTGGTGACGTAATTTGGAGGACTGGGAAGGACAATTTTAACGCCGTATCCCACAACCGCGCGCGGCCCTAGGTGTTGTTTCCAAACTCCCTGCAGTATTGCCATCGCCGAAACTCAACAGATCATTACGTGTCTACCACATTTCCTGTTACTTCATGAACATTCAAGTAGACCGGACAAGATCTAACCTCGCCTCTGCCATGTTGAATTCGAAAATAAGGCCGCCCACGGTTGTGGGATATGCCGTTAAAATTTTTCTCCCCAGTCCTCCGAATTACGTCACCAGATCACCTGGTGGAAGACAAAGTGTGGTCCTTCAAGCCAAAAGAATTAAGAATACTTGACAGGACTGAAGAAGCTGATCAAAGTCTATTTGGGGGACAAATGAACTGCAAAGCAACCCAAGCTTAATGGGAGCCTAAGGGGAGGAGCCATCCCACACCGCAGGTCTCACTAACTAATCTAACTATGGTTAAGTTAAGACGAATGAAGAAGCCGATTAATTTCTGGTGGAATGCACATGTCTGCAAAGTATGCTTTGCAAGGTTCAACCAGAGCTTAATTATTATAATCTTCCAAAGCCCAACTCACATAACAGTGCACTTACTGTTTCAGGTTGGAAAGTGAAGATCTGTGTTGCAGAAGCTGAATTTTGAGTTTGCTGTTTTCAGGTGATAGTGGATGGACAAGCATTTTGGTAGAATCTGGTCTGGCTGCAAGTTGCTGCCTTGTGATGATTTTTTTTTGTGACTTGTGGTGATGATTGGGTAGCCTGTGATCAAAGCTGGAAGTCATGCTGGCTCCTTTGCAGGCAATGACCTGAAAATATAAGGTTAAAATTGTTAAGGTTGTGTTTTTTGAATTAATTTCTATGATGCCAGCCATTGTGCTTTCATGGAAAAGTTTGAAGAAATTGTTGCTTGCAAGTGGCTGGAATGTTTTGCTGTGATAAGCCAAGCTTAAATGATAAATGAAACAAGGCAGAGTTTGCCAAAAGCCATTTCCTTGTTGGATACAAGATGGGATGCAGCCAGCCCAATGTCTTTCTGGCTATTTTGTTATTATTGTCTTCAATAGGCGTTATCCCTTGTTACGTAGTCACTCATCAAAATTCTTTTGTTGAGTGACTACTATAAATACCAGAATGCACTGTTTCAGTAGTCACTCAGCAAAAGAATAATGAAAAGAAAGAATATGATGTGTTTTGTCATAAGGGGTACAGTCTATTCAGGCTCAAGGAAAAATTGGTAATTAATGTTTGGAATGCAGTAGGCTTATTTTACAGGTCACAAGTTATTGTTTTAACAATTTTGAAACAACCTCAGCTATTTACAAATGTTTTGGCAGAAGGATAGCTTTAATACAGGGTTAGGGTTTCTTCAAAAGTTTCCTCCAGTTCTTTTCCAATCTTTTACATGTACCTCCCATTTGTTTCATGACCTTTCTCATCTCAAATTTTACTGACCTGTTGAACAAACCTGCCCACATATAAGAAGCTAATTTTTTAAGAACCTGTTTGGCTAAGAAACCCATGTACATGCAAATTCTCCTTTCCACATGAACTTGTTCTAGTTTACAATGTGAAAATGGTTCTTGTTATCACAGCCAAAGTAGTGCAACCAGAAATAAGTGATCTAAATTAGTGTATGGCTTATTCTCAAGAGATAAAAAAGGGCTGAAATGTCATTGTAATAAGGAGAATGCTGACCACAATTGCAGGTGTGAAATCTGGCTATCTTGGAGAACTGATTGTTTTTGCATGTGGATTTGTACTTTTAATGTTCTATCAAGACTATTAATTTATTCTCAGCCAAAATTTGATTGTTTACCAACTGAAGTTAATTTTTTTAGATTGTTTCTTTATTATTTCAGTGTACTGTATAGGCTACTTTCATAAATGGCGATCATCTTCACATTCTTTTGTGTTTATGTTAATTAGACCTAATGCCCTCATTTTGAAACAAATATTCTTTTGAAAGTTGCGCATCGTAGCGAGGCTAGAAAGGCTTATTGGCATTACAACAAAGGATTATTTCATTTGGCCGCCATTATGAAAGAGGTCTATATCCTCTTGTTATCTCCAAGATGCTGTTGCCGTACAGAGTTATGATTATGACGGTAAAGGTAATTGGCCAAAGTTTTCACTTTTTAAAATAGTGAATAAAAGCTTCTCTTAACAATGTGTGATACGCTTTATTTTGGCTAATTATTTGGTTTTCAATGTAGTTTTTCTCAATAATAGCATGGGTGACAAATTGCTCGTTAATTTTGGGGCAAAATTTCAGCGTTAATTTATGATATCACATGTGAAATTACAATGTTGCCATGGCAACTTTTCCTACAGAGCCAAAATGGCGTCTTATGAACGTTATTTGTTGCTCATGATATTGATGCCTAATCAAATGGTAAACTCTGGAAATCAGGGAATAATTTCACTTGCGTTTTGTTCAAAATCAAATAAATTATTGAACTAATGCAATTTAAAACAGATGAAATAAATTATTGGTTTTGGGTGCATGAGAGGAAAACCGGAGTACCGGATGAAAAACCTCTCCAAGCAGAGTAGAGAACCAACAAACCCATTTGTGGTAGGTGACTGCTCTCACAATTGCGCTAACCATGCTCTCACTTCCACCACCCCCACTCCCCCCTTCCCACCCATCCCAAGTTGAAATTCAAATCTATTTCAAGATAAGGGTGATAAAAGACCATCCGCTGAATGTTTGAGGGTGCGGTATTCGCAAAAATCTTTTTTACAACTCACGAAAATTTGGGAAATATTGTGCAAAAATGAGCTCAAGGAAATAGCTTTGACATTTTATTTTAGAATTGGAGCACAAACAAAAAAATGGAACAAAAGTTAAATGGTCCGTCTATGACATTTTGACAGTAGAGTGAGTGAGCGGCATGTCGAGTCCATTTAAGCGGTAGAAATGCTGATGAAAAGAGATTAACAAGAAATATTTAAGTAACATTATGTGTCCAACATTATCAACGAATTAATTTCGGATTTTTAAAATTGGTTGATATCTTAGAGCTTGTTTTTACAAGTCGAAGTTCTTGCAGTTGTGTTCTGTCGTCTCTCTTAACAATAAACCTTCTCCCGCGAAAACGTCTTGTTTATTTGGTGGCTGAAAGTTGTATGACTTCGCATGGACACGGAAAGCAAAATACATTTTAAAGTGTCATTCAATTGCCTGGCCGTTATTGCCTTAACTAAAACTTGTTGTAAAAACTTAAGAAGTTTTTTTTCTGTCAAGCTTTCAATAATAGCGAAAAAGTAAATTAATTATATTTTAGTGAGATGCTAAGCCAAACGTGAAGGAGAAGATTCATGGAGTCAAGAGTCAAATGTCCTGGGAAATAAATTAATTTTTGTACTTGCGAAACCGTGAATATTCTTCTATCCGTGGTTAGTAGACCATGTTCTATCAATTCTAAATCATTTATCCTGTGTTTTTTCCAGAATTTACGCAGAAATTGTAGGAGGTTTAATTAGCTGAAATCAAGGTTGCTGCACTTTGCCGTTTGAAAATGTACCATTATTCGTCTCGCCCGTAACAAAAAGAAAAAAAAGAATTTTACCTGAGAATTGCTCGGAAGCAGTTGAAGCTTTAATATACAGAAAACTAATGCCTTTCTTGCTTTTATTTGCCGCTTGAAAGAGTTAAAAATCACGAGCTCACGCACTACAAAATTAAGCCTATTGTTTCAATGTCGCGTGTTTGCAAAATTAGTGAATGAGTTTAAATTGCATTTTTCCCTGTAAATTTACCCCACGAACTTTATTTGAACAGGAAGCGAAAGAAAGCACATCATGAAAATAAAAGAGAACTAGTTAACCACTTGAAAAGATCACAAAAAGGGGGAAAATCGTGTCATGTTTGCGAAACTCCTACTCTCTAATGTTACCAACTTTAACGACGTAAACTTACCTCAAGAATCATCTGCCACATTGACTCAAAACTCTTGTAATACCAAGGCTGTTGTTTTTATCTTGCTCGGCCCAAAAACTTGGTTTTATCATGAAAAAAAAGAGGAAAACGTATTTCGTTTCGCATCAGAAGTTGTTCTATGAATTTTTGGTAGCGGCTTGAAAAGCGCGCGGAGCTGCCAGTCAACATCACGTGGGGAAAATACTGATCTTTGGTTGGCTTGTTGATATTGTCTCATGGTATTCTGGTTGGTTACTAGAAAATGGCGGGAATTGCCTGCGGCTTGCATTTTTCTAAATTTGGAAATTAAAAAAAAATCGCAAGGTAAGTTACTACTAAAGAGTAAAAAAATTGTAATTCAGTTTCATTTTTCTTTTTTTCCTCCCCTAAATGCCTTTTTATTTTTGTTCTGTAGAGAGGACCTTACAAGTTCCGAACTGTGTAAGGCCTGGAACTTGGGTAATTAGGATTTGAAAGGAAAACTAAGTTAATCGGGTTAATGAACTGTGTCTACTCGTGCGTACAGCTTTTCAAATTTTCTTTGAAATGTGTCGTTGAGGTTTTAGCTTGTCGTGTTGACACATATTTCTCTCGTTCGCTGCGCTCACTCGTGAAATATTTTTCAACACTCTAAGAGAAATTTCGTATCTCTGCGCGGCCATGTAATATCCTCTATATCTTTTTCCGCAATCAATTCGGGAATGCAAAATTAGTGCCATTGCCTTTCATATTCATGTTTCCAAAACCAGGAATGGTAAGAGGACGTAAATTAAGCACGAGGGAGAATAAAAAATAACGACATCATACCTCCCAAATATTTAATGAGTCTCAAGATCTTTTAACACGCATTCAGGGGACCTTGTGTGACTAAAGGAACTAACCTAGCCGTGATCATTTGCAATCGTGACAACCCTTGTAAAGACATAAACCTATCCCCGGATAGGAAGGCTAAGTTTTCAAGGCAAAAGCGTGACGTACCTAAAGCCGATGATACACGGTTCAACATTTGTTGTTGTTGTCGTGTCATGTTGATATTGAAATATGCTATTCAACACGTTGAATGTTGTTGACCGAAAATAGAGACTAGCTCTATTCCGTTCAACACGTTTGTGCAACATTGTTCAACATTTGTTGAGCAACAAATGTTGCAAGACGTTGAACCGTGTATCATCAGCTCAAGAGAGCAGACAGGGCAACTCGTCTACACTGTTGACCCCTCTATCTGAGGTGAAATCGAGGCGTCTATGGATAGGCGATTTACACCACCCATTCGGGTTACCTCACGCTTCATGTAAACAAGCTATGAGAAAACAATAACAACAGAGAAATGATAGACTTCTGGTGGACCAACAAAAGAAGCTAAGGAGAGATCTGTTTTCGTCCGCCAACGTGGCTGCGATGACTTCACGTGAGCCTCTCCTTAAAGGACAGTTTATGTTATTCTAGAACTTTTCCGTCTTCGCAACTAAATCGTATACAAGGCTGACACATTGACAATCCCAAATGTCTTGTGGACAGCTGGTTGCTGTGTGTGGATCGACAATCATGGTCAAGAGAAAGTTCTGTCTATCGCTGTCATAGGCCGTATTCATAAATGGCGGCCAATAAATTATTCTTTTGTTTATAAGCTAATTAGACCAACTAGCCTCGTTCTAAAATAACTTTTCTTTTGTATTTTTTGTTGTTTGTCCGTGCTAACGAGGCTATTGGGTCTAATTAGCACAAAGACAAAAGAACATTCTTTTGGCCGCCATTTATGCATTCGGTCTAAAGGAAACGACGTCATTACAGATTTGATGATGGAGATAACTGTATCGGAATTGAAACGTATGCTGATGGATCAGCACGCAGTTGACCCCGCACCGGTCATTCTGTTCCCTGGGCAGCCCACCTGCAGCCTACCAAAAAACAAGTACATACTAAGGGTTAAAGTGAGTAATCCTAAACTTGTCATATTGAAATGAGACGTATATTATAAGGACAGTAACAAGTGAACTTGTTATGTAAGGAGTTAACACTTTTAAAGGGTAATTACAGTACTATATTTTGTCCCTTTTGATTCCATAAAAGCGTTAGCCCAACTGATAAACCGCAGGTTGCAGGTTGCAGGTTAAGGGTGAAGGTCATCGTTTCAATATAGCTGAAACCACGTTACCTTTTACTAATGCCAACACTAGACCTCAAAAAAAAAAATTTTGAGCCCAAAGTTAGCATTTTTGGAAAACAAAAAGAAGCATGAGACTGACCCTCATCAAATGGCTGAAGCGCCACCGGATGAAAAAGGGAGAAGAACATTTCTACTGGCCAAATACAAAGGAGTAGCCCTGGTGTGTGTTGTTAATGTAGGCTTTTGATTTCTGAAAAAATAGTTGTCATAGAAATTCGCGAGAAAGTAGTGCTTTTTCGCTGTTATTCTGGTATAAAAAAACTGCGTGGCCTTTCGTCAGTTGTTCTTGTGAAAAAGGCGGTATAATGTAAATAAGAGAATACTTAGATTTACATTTGTAGATTAGTAAACTCAAACTCTGTATTTTTATGCAATAAGCGCATTCAAAATTTCTACATATTACTGTATCAAAGTCTGCTTTGGAATGATTTTCCTGCTACTGCATATGAAAAACTACCGAGTTTTCTCCCCGGTCTTCTTCTCATGATCTTGGCGAAAGTTACATTCTGTCCCCCAACAAACTTAGAACACGCCGTTATGGTGTTCAGTCTTTTTCGTTGCTTATCAGCTAAGTTGTGGAATGCGCTACGTGTGATTTATCCGCACCACTGAGTTAACAGGTTTTAAAATGAGAATCCAGGGCAATATTTTGTATGGCCGCTTTTCTTTTGAATTAATTAATTTTTTCTTTAAATATTTTCTATTAATTTAGTTATGTATCCGTACGTGCTATGTATTTTAGCTGTAAATGCAATGTCTCCATGATAGTAGCTCTTGCAGTTACTCTGAATTCCGGGATGAAAGAACGTTTAATGCATTTGTGTATGTTTCCTTTAGCAGGGCGCGTGCGTACACTTTGTATTCCGCGACTACAGTGCTTACCATATGAGAGGTAAAATGACTTTTGCCTTAAATATATAAGCCATCGAAATCTTACGTTAAATTGTAATGACAAGGGCGGTCTAGAGCTGTGAGTAGGCGTGGGATTTGTCACACATGGTTTAGGGGCCGACATATCTCTCCCTCAATGCCGTACCGGGAGGCAAGGTCGGTAGCAGAAAGCAGCGAAGGGCCAACTGCGTCCAAAAGCGATCGCACGGGCCGAAATCCCGGGATGACTCGTTTGGTACGACGCTCCAGCGCCACGTCTGGAGGTACTGCATTTTTCTCTCTTGCACAAAGATTCCTTCAGCGTATGCGCAAATGATCTGGCTCTCCGATACGTAGCATACCAAAAAAAAGATGCTGGTTTTTGCGAGGAATTGACATTTTAGTTGATTGTACAGGCATAAACGTAGGTGTAGGAACCGCGCGTGTCTGGTCTTCTGGAGACAGAGGTGAGAGATGGTTTCGTGCAGACTGGAACGCGTAAAATGCTTTGTTGTAAACATGGCGGTTCACGAGTGAAGTTGTCTCTCTGGCCTTTCTTTGCACGATTTCCAGGACCTACCGATACAATTTGGGCAAGTTTTGAAAGCTAAAACGTTTAATCGATGCTGTACTCTGCTGGTAGGACTGGGTGGCTCGGCACTTGTAAAATAATCGATGAAATGACAACCGGGGATCTTCCCTTGTCATGGAATGTTAGAATTACCCAGAATTCGTTTCAGCATAAACGAGGCAAATTGAGAAGCACGAGACTGGCCCTCATCAAATGGCTGAAGCGCCACCGGATGAAAAAGGGAGAAGAACATTTCTACTGGCCAAATACAAAGGAGTACCCATGGTGTGTGTTGTTAATGTAGGCTTTTGATTTCTGAAAAAATAGTTGTCATAGAAATTCGCGAGAAAGTAGTGCTTTTTCGCTGTTATTCTGGTATAAAAAAACAGCGTGGCCTTTCGTCAGTTGTTCTTGTGAAAAAGGCGGTATAATGTAAATAAGAGAATACTTAGATTTACATTTG
The DNA here is from genome assembly GCF_036669925.1 of Montipora capricornis. NCBI lineage: Eukaryota > Metazoa > Cnidaria > Anthozoa > Scleractinia > Acroporidae > Montipora > Montipora capricornis. The sequence goes on from NC_090893.1 coordinate 10,451,534, forward strand.
TAGATTACTAAAGTCAAACTCTGTATTTTTATGCAATAAGCGCATTCGAGACTTTTTACTTTTTTACTGTATCAAAGTCTGCTTTGGAATGATTTTCCTGCTACTGCATATGAAAACCTACCGAGTTTTCTCCCCGGTCTTCTTCTCATGATCTTGGCGAAAGTTACATTCTGTCCCCCAACAAACTTAGAACACGCCGTTATGGTGTTCAGTCTTTTTCGTTGCTTATCAGCTAAGTTGTGGAATGCGCTACGTGTGATTTATCCGCACCACTGAGTTAACAGGTTTTAAAATGAGAATCCAGGGCAATATTTTGTATGGCCCCTTTTCTTTTGAATTAATTAATTTTTTCTTTAAATATTTTCTATTAATTTAGTTATGTATCCGTACGTGCTATGTATTTTAGCTGTAAATGCAATGTCTCCATGATAGTAGCTCTTGCAGTTACTCTGAATTCCGGGATGAAAGAACGTTTAATGCATTTGTGTATGTTTCCTTTAGCAGGGCGCGTGCGTACACTTTGTATTCCGCGACTACAGTGCTTACCATATGAGAGGTAAAATGACTTTTGCCTTAAATATATAAGCCATCGAAATCTTACGTTAAATTGTAATGACAAGGGCGGTCTGGAGCTGTGAGTAGGCGTGGGATTTGTCACATATGGTTTAGGGGCCGACATATCTCTCCCTCAATGCCGTACCGGGAGGCAAGGTCGGTAGCAGAAAGCAGCGAAGGGCCAACTGCGTCCAAAAGCGATCGCACGGGCCGAAATCCCGGGATGACTCGTTTGGTACGACGCTCCAGCGCCACGTCTGGAGGTACTGCATTTTTCTCTCTTGCTCAAGCATTCCGTCAGCGTATGCGCAAATGTTCTGGCTCTCCGATACGTAGCATACCAAAAAGAGATGCTGGTTTTTTCAAGGAATTGACATTTTAGTTGATTGTACAGGCATAAACGTAGGTGTAGGAAGCGCGCGTGTCTGGTCTTCTGGAGACAGAGGTGAGAGATGGTTTCGTGCAGACTGGAACGCGTAAAATGCTTTGTTGTAAACATGGCGGTTCACGAGTGAAGTTGTCTCTCTGGCCTTTCTTTGCACGATTTCCAGGACCTACCGATACAATTTGGGCAAGTTTTGAAAGCTAAAAAGTTTAATCGATGCTGTACTCTGCTGGTAGGACTGGGTGGCCCGGCACTTGTAAAAAAATCGATGAAATGACAACCGGGGATCTTCCCTTGTCATGGAATGTTAGAATTACCCAGAATTCGTTTCAGCATAAACGAGGCAAATACTGGCCCTCATCAAATGGCTGAAGCGCCATCGGATAAAAAAGGGAGAAGAACATTTCTACTGGCCAAATACAAAGGAGTAGCCCTGGTGTGTGTTGTTAATGTAGGCTTTTGATTTCTGAAAATATAGTTGTCATAGAAATTCGCGAGAAAGTAGTGCTTTTTCGCTGTTATTCTGGTATAAAAAAACTGCGTGGCCTTTCGTCAGTTGTTCTTGTGAAAAAGGCGGTATAATGTAAATAAGAGAATACTTAGATTTACATTTGTAGATTACTAAAGTCAAACTCTGTATTTTTATGCAATAAGCGCATTCAAAATTTATACATATTACTGTATCAAAGTCTGCTTTGGAATGATTTTCCTAATACTGCATATCAAAAAACTACCGAGTTTTCTCCACGGTCTTCTTCTCATGATCTTGGCGGAAGTTACATTCTGTCCCCCAACAAACTTAGAACAAGCCGTTATGGTGTTCAGTCTTTTTCGTTGCTTATCAGCTAAGTTGTAAAATGCGCTATGTGTGATTTATCGGCACCACGGAGTTAACAGGTTTTAAAATGAGAATCCAGGGCAACATTTTGTATAGCCGCTTTTCTTTTGAATTAATTAATTTTTTTCTTTAAATATTTTCTATTAATTTAGTTATGTATCCGTACGTGCTATGTATTTTAGCTGTAAATGCAATGTCTCCATGATAGTAGCTCTTGCAGTTACTCTGAATTCCGGGATGAAAGAACGTTTAATGCATTTGTGTATGTTTCCTTTAGCAGGGCGCGTGCGTATACTTTGTATTCCGCGACTACAGTGCTTACCATATGAGAGGTAAAATGACTTTTGCCTTAAATATATAAGCCATCGAAATCTTACGTTAAATTGTAATGACAAGGGCGGTCTGGAGCTGTGAGTAGGCGTGGGATTTGTCACATATGGTTTAGGGGCCGACATATCTCTCCCTCAATGCCGTACCGGGAGGCAAGGTCGGTAGCAGAAAGCAGCGAAGGGCCAACTGCGTCCAAAAGCGATCGCACGGGCCGAAATCCCGGGATGACTCGTTTGGTACGACGCTCCAGCGCCACGTCTGGAGGTACTGCATTTTTCTCTCTTGCTCAAACATTCCGTCAGCGTATGCGCAACTGTTCTGGCTCTCCGATACGTAGCATACCAAAAAAGATGCTGGTTTTTGCAAGGAATTGACATTTTAGTTGATTGTACAGGCATAAACGTAGGTGTAGGAACCGCGCGTGTCCTGTCTTCTGGAGACAGAGGTGAGAGATGGTTTCGTGCAGACTGGAACGCGTAAAATGCTTTGTTGTAAACATGGCGGTTCACGAGTGAAGTTGTCTCTCTGGCCTTTCTTTGCACGATTTCCAGGACCTACCGATACAATTTGGGCAAGTTTTGAAAGCTAAAAAGTTTAATCGATGCTGTACTCTGCTGGTAGGACTGGAGGGCCCGGCACTTGTAAAAAAATCGATGAAATGACAACCGGGGATCTTCCCTTGTCATGGAATGTTAGAATTACCCAGAATTCGTTTCAGCATAAACGAGGCAAAGTGAGAAGCACGAGACTGGCTCTCATCAAATGGCTGAAGCGCCACCGGATGAAAAAGGGAGAAGAACATTTCTACTGGCCAAATACAAAGGAGTTATCCAGGTGTGTGTTGTTAATGTAGGCTTTTTCTTTCTGAAAATATAGTTGTCATAGAAATTCGCGAGAAAGTAGTGCTTTTTCGCTGTTATTCTGGTATAAAAAAACTGCGTGGCCTTTCGTCAGTTGTTCTTGTGAAAAAGGCGGTATAATGTAAATATGAGAATACTTAGATTTACATTTGTAAATCACTAAACTCAAACTCTGTATTTTTATGCAATAAGCGCATTCAAAATTTCTACATATTACTGTATCAAAGTCTGCTTTGGAATGATTTTCCTGCTACTGCATATGAAAAACTACCGAGTTTTCTCCCCGGTCTTCTTCTCATGATCTTGGCGGAAGTTACATTCTGTCCCCCAACAAACTTAGAACAAGCCGTTATGGTGTTCAGTCTTTTTCGTTGCTTATCAGCTAAGTTGTGGAATGCGCTATGTGTGATTTATCCGCACCACTGAGTTAACAGGTTTTAAAATGAGAATCCAGGGCAACATTTTGTATAGCCGCTTTTCTTTTGAATTAATTAATTTTTTCTTTAAATATTTTCTATTAATTTAGTTATGTATCCGTACGTGCTATGTATTTTAGCTGTAAATGCAATGTCTCCATGATAGTAGCTCTTGCAGTTACTCTGAATTCCGGGATGAAAGAACGTTTAATGCATTTGTGTATGTTTCCTTTAGCAGGGCGCGTGCGTACACTTTGTATTCCGCGACTACAGTGCTTACCATATGAGAGGTAAAATGACTTTTGCCTTAAATATATAAGCCATCGAAATCTTACGTTAAATTGTAATGACAAGGGCGGTCTGGAGCTGTGAGTAGGCGTGGGATTTGTCACATATGGTTTAGGGGCCGACATATCTCTCCCTCAATGCCGTACCGGGAGGCAAGGTCGGTAGCAGAAAGCAGCGAAGGGCCAACTGCGTCCAAAAGCGATCGCACGGGCCGAAATCCCGGGATGACTCGTTTGGTACGACGCTCCAGCGCCACGTCTGGAGGTACTGCATTTTTCTCTCTTGCTCAAACATTCCGTCAGCGTGTGCGCAAATGTTCTGGCTCTCCGATACGTAGCATACCAAAAAAGATGCTGGTTTTTGCAAGGAATTGACATTTTAGTTGATTGTACAGGCATAAACGTAGGTGTAGGAACCGCGCGTGTCTGGTCTTCTGGAGACAGAGGTGAGAGATGGTTTCGTGCAGACTGGAACGCGTAAAATGCTTTGTTGTAAACATGGCGGTTCACGAGTGAAGTTGTCTCTCTGGCCTTTCTTTGCACGATTTCCAGGACCTACCGATACAATTTGGGCAAGTTTTGAAAGCTAAAAAGTTTAATCGATGCTGTACTCTGCTGGTAGGACTGGGTGGCCCGGCACTTGTAAAAGAATCGATGAAATGACAACCGGGGATCTTCCCTTGTCATGGAATGTTAGAATTACCCAGAATTCGTTTCAGCATAAACGAGGCAAATTAAAAAGCACGAGACTGGCCCTCATCAAATGGCTGAAGCGCCACCGGATAAAAAAGGGAGAAGAACATTTCTACTGGCCAAATACAAAGGAGTAGCCCTGGTGTGTGTTGTTAATGTAGGCTTTTGATTTCTGAAAAAATAGTTGTCATAGAAATTCGCGAGAAAGTAGTGCTTTTTCGCTGTTATTCTGGTATAAAAAAACTGCGTGGCCTTTCGTCAGTTGTTCTTGTGAAAAAGGCGGTATAATGTAAATAAGAGAATACTTAGATTTACATTTGTAGATTAGTAAACTCAAACTCTGTATTTTTATGCAATAAGCGCATTCAAAATTTCTACATATTACTGTATCAAAGTCTGCTTTGGAATGATTTTCCTGCTACTGCATATGAAAAACTACCGAGTTTTCTCCCCGGTCTTCTTCTCATGATCTTGGCGAAAGTTACATTCTGTCCCCCAACAAACTTAGAACAAGCCGTTATGGTGTTCAGTCTTTTTCGTTGCTTATCAGCTAAGTTGTGGAATGCGCTATGTGTGATTTATCCGCACCACTGAGTTAACAGGTTTTAAAATGAGAATCCAGGGCAACATTTTGTATAGCCGCTTTTCCTTTTGAATTAATTAATTTTTTCTTTAAATATTTTCTATTAATTTAGTTATGTATCCGTACGTGCTATGTATTTTAGCTGTAAATACAATGTCTCCATGATAGTAGCTCTTGCAGTTACTCTGAATTCCGGGATGAGAGAACGTTTAATGCATTTGTGTATTTTTCCTTTAGAAGGGCGCGTGCGTACACTTTGTATTCCGCGACTACAGCGCTTACCATATGAGAGGTAAAATGACTTTTGCCTTAAATATATAAGCCATCGAAATCTTACGTTAAATTGTAATGACAAGGGCGGTCTGGAGCTGTGAGTAGGCGTGGGATTTGTCACATATGGTTTAGGGGCCGACATATCTCTCCCTCAATGCCGTACCGGGAGGCAAGGTCGGTAGCAGAAAGCAGCGAAGGGCCAACTGCGTCCAAAAGCGATCGCACGGGCCGAAATCCCGGGATGACTCGTTTGGTACGACGCTCCAGCGCCACGTCTGGAGGTACTGCATTTTTCTCTCTTGCTCAAACATTCCGTCAGCGTGTGCGCAAATGTTCTGGCTCTCCGATACGTAGCATACCAAAAAAGATGCTGGTTTTTGCAAGGAATTGACATTTTAGTTGATTGTACAGGCATAAACGTAGGTGTAGGAACCGCGCGTGTCTGGTCTTCTGGAGACAGAGGTGAGAGATGGTTTCGTGCAGACTGGAACGCGTAAAATGCTTTGTTGTAAACATGGCGGTTCACGAGTGAAGTTGTCTCTCTGGCCTTTCTTTGCACGATTTCCAGGACCTACCGATACAATTTGGGCAAGTTTTGAAAGCTAAAAAGTTTAATCGATGCTGTACTCTGCTGGTAGGACTGGAGGGCCCGGCACTTGTAAAAAAATCGATGAAATGACAACCGGGGATCTTCCCTTGTCATGGAATGTTAGAATTACCCAGAAATCGTTTCAGCATAAACGAGGCAAAGTGAGAAGCACGAGACTGGCCCTCATCAAATGGCTGAAGCGCCACCGGATGAAAAAGGGAGAAGAATATTTCTACTGGCCAAATACAAGGGAGTAGCCCTGGTGTGTGTTGTTAATGTAGGTTTTTGATTTCTGAAAAAATAGTTGTCATAGAAATTCGCGAGAAAGTAGTGCTTTTTCGCTGTTATTCTGGTATAAAAAAACTGCGTGGCCTTTCGTCAGTTGTTCTTGTAAAAAAAGGCGGTATAATGTAAATAAGAGAATACTTAGATTTACATTTGTAGATTACTAAAGTCAAACTCTGTATTTTTATGCAATAAGCGCATTCAAAATTTCTACATAATTATTACTGTATCAAAGTCTGCTTTGGAATGATTTTCCTGCTACTGGATATGAAAAACTACCGAGTTTTCTCCCCGGTCTTCTTCTCATGATCTTGGCGGAAGTTACATTCTGTCCCCCAACAAACTTAGAACAAGCCGTTATGGTGTTCAGTCTTTTTCGTTGCTTATCAGCTAAGTTGTGGAATGCGCTATGTGTGATTTATCCGCACCACTGAGTTAACAGGTTTTAAAATGAGAATCCAGGGCAACATTTTGTATAGCCGCTTTTCTTTTGAATTAATTAATTTTTTTTTTAAATATTTTCTATTAATTTAGTTATGTATCCGTACGTGCTATGTATTTTAGCTGTAAATGCAATGTCTCCATGATAGTAGCTCTTGCAGTTACTCTGAATTCCGGGATGAAAGAACGTTTAATGCATTTGTGTATGTTTCCTTTCGCAGGGCGCGTGCGTACACTTTGTATTCCGTGACTACAGTGCTTACCATATAAGACGTAAAATGACTTTTGCCTTAAATATATAAGCCATCGAAATCTTACGTTAAATTGTAATGACAAGGGCGGTCTGGAGCTGTGAGTAGGCGTGGGATTTGTCACATATGGTTTAGGGGCCGACATATCTCTCCCTCAATGCCGTACCGGGAGGCAAGGTCGGTAGCAGAAAGCAGCGAAGGGCCAACTGCGTCCAAAAGCGATCGCACGGGCGGAAATCCCGGGATGACTCGTTTGGTACGACGCTCTAGCGCCACGTCTGGAGGTACTGCATTTTTCTCTCTTGCTCAAACATTCCGTCAGCGTGTGCGCAAATGTTCTGGCTCTCCGATACGTAGCATACCAAAAAAGATGCTGGTTTTTGCAAGGAATTGACATTTTAGTTGATTGTACAGGCATAAACGTAGGTGTAGGAACCGCGCGTGTCTGGTCTTCTGGAGACAGAGGTGAGAGATGGTTTCGTGCAGACTGGAACGCGTAAAATGCTTTGTTGTAAACATGGCGGTTCACGAGTGAAGTTGTCTCTCTGGCCTTTCTTTGCACGATTTCCAGGACCTACCGATACAATTTGGGCAAGTTTTGAAAGCTAAAAAGTTTAATCGATGCTGTACTCTGCTGGTAGGACTGGAGGGCCCGGCACTTGTAAAAAAATCGATGAAATGACAACCGGGGATCTTCCCTTGTCATGGAATGTTAGAATTACCCAGAATTCGTTTCAGCATAAACGAGGCAAATTGAGAAGCACGAGACTGGCCCTCATCAAATGGCTGAAGCGCCACCGGATGAAAAAGGGAGAAGAACATTTCTACTGGCCAAATACAAAGGAGTAGCCCTGGTGTGTGTTGTTAATGTAGGCTTTTGATTTCTGAAAAAATAGTTGTGATAGAAATTCGCGAGAAAAAAGTGCTTTTTCGCTGTTATTCTGGTATAAAAAAACTGCGTGGCCTTTCGTCAGTTGTTCTTGTGAAAAAGGCGGTATAATGTAAATAAGAGAATACTTAGATTTACATTTGTAGATTACTAAAGTCAAACTCTGTATTTTTATGCAATAAGCGCATTCAAAATTTCTACATATTACTGTATCAAAGTCTGCTTTGGAATGATTTTCCTGCTACTGCATATGAAAAACTACCGAGTTTTCTCCCCGGTCTTCTTCTCACGATCTTGGCGGAAGTTACATTCTGTCCCCCAACAAACTTAGAACAAGCCGTTATGGTGTTCAGTCTTTTTCGTTGCTTATCAGCTAAGTTGTGGAATGCGCTATGTGTGATTTATCCGCACCACTGAGTTAACAGGTTTTAAAATGAGAATCCAGGGCAACATTTTGTATAGCCGCTTTTCCTTTTGAATTAATTAATTTTTTCTTTAAATATTTTCTATTAATTTAGTTATGTATCCGTACGTGCTATGTATTTTAGCTGTAAATGCAATGTCTCCATGATAGTAGCTCTTGCAGTTACTCTGAATTCCGGGATGAAAGAACGTTTAATGCATTTGTGTATGTTTCCTTTAGCAGGGCGCGTGCGTACACTTTGTATTCCGCGACTACAGTGCTTACCATATGAGAGGTAAAATGACTTTTGCCTTAAATATATAAGCCATCGAAATCTTACGTTAAATTGTAATGACAAGGGCGGTCTGGAGCTGTGAGTAGGCGTGGGATTTGTCACATATGGCTTAGGGGCCGACATATCTCTCCCTCAATGCCGTACCGGGAGGCAAGGTCGGTAGCAGAAAGCAGCGAAGGGCCAACTGCGTCCAAAAGCGATCGCACGGGCCGAAATCCCGGGATGACTCGTTTGGTACGACGCTTCAGCGCCACGTCTGGAGGTACTGCATTTTTCTCTCTTGCTCAAACATTCCGTCAGCGTGTGCGCAAATGTTCTGGCTCTCCGATACGTAGCATACCAAAAAAGATGCTGGTTTTTGCAAGGAATTGACATTTTAGTTGATTGTACAGGCATAAACGTAGGTGTAGGAACCGCGCGTGTCTGGTCTTCTGGAGACAGAGGTGAGAGATGGTTTCGTGCAGACTGGAACGCGTAAAATGCTTTGTTGTAAACATGGCGGTTCACGAGTGAAGTTGTCTCTCTGGCCTTTCTTTGCACGATTTCCAGGACCTACCGATACAATTTGGGCAAGTTTTGAAAGCTAAAAAGTTTAATCGATGCTGTACTCTGCTGGTAGGACTGGGTGGCCCGGCACTTGTAAAAGAATCGATGAAATGACAACCGGGGATCTTCCCTTGTCATGGAATGTTAGAATTACCCAGAATTCGTTTCAGCATAAACGAGGCAAATTAAAAAGCACGAGACTGGCCCTCATCAAATGGCTGAAGCGCCACCGGATAAAAAAGGGAGAAGAACATTTCTACTGGCCAAATACAAAGGAGTAGCCCTGGTGTGTGTTGTTAATGTAGGCTTTAGATTTCTGAAAAAATAGTTGTCATAGAAATTCGCGAGAAAGTAGTGCTTTCTCGTTGTTATTCTGGTATAAAAAAACTGCGTGGCCTTTCGTCAGTTGTTCTTGTGAAAAAGGCGGTATAATGTAAATAAGAGAATACTTAGATTTACATTTGTAGATTACTAAAGTCAAACTCTGTATTTTTATGCAATAAGCGCATTCAAAATTTCTACATATTACTGTATCAAAGTCTGCTTTGGAATGATTTTCCTGCTACTGCATATGAAAAACTACCGAGTTTTCTCCCCGGTCTTCTTCTCATGATCTTGGCGGAAGTTACATTCTGTCCCCCAACAAACTTAGAACAAGCCGTTATGGTGTTCAGTCTTTTTCGTTGCTTATCAGCTAAGTTGTGGAATGCGCTATGTGTGATTTATCCGCACCACTGAGTTAACAGGTTTTAAAATGAGAATCCAGGGCAACATTTTAAATAGCCGCTTTTCCTTTTGAATTAATTAATTTTTTCTTTAAATATTTTCTATTAATTTAGTTATGTATCCGTACGTGCTATGTATTTTAGCTGTAAATACAATGTCTCCATGATAGTAGCTCTTGCAGTTACTCTGAATTCCGGGATGAAAGAACGTTTAATGCATTTGTGTATTTTTCCTTTAGAAGGGCGCGTGCGTACACTTTGTATTCCGCGACTACAGCGCTTACCATATGAGAGGTAAAATGACTTTTGCCTTAAATATATAAGCCATCGAAATCTTACGTTAAATTGTAATGACAAGGGCGGTCTGGAGCTGTGAGTAGGCGTGGGATTTGTCACATATGGTTTAGGGGCCGACATATCTCTCCCTCAATGCCGTACCGGGAGGCAAGGTCGGTAGCAGAAAGCAGCGAAGGGCCAACTGCGTCCAAAAGCGATCGCACGGGCGGAAATCCCGGGATGACTCGTTTGGTACGACGCTCTAGCGCCACGTCTGGAGGTACTGCATTTTTCTCTCTTGTTCAAACATTCCGTCAGCGTGTGCGCAAATGTTCTGGCTCTCCGATACGTAGCATACCAAAAAAGATGCTGGTTTTTGCAAGGAATTGACATTTTAGTTGATTGTACAGGCATAAACGTAGGTGTAGGAACCGCGCGTGTCTGGTCTTCTGGAGACAGAGGTGAGAGATGGTTTCGTGCAGACTGGAACGCGTAAAATGCTTTGTTGTAAACATGGCGGTTCACGAGTGAAGTTGTCTCTCTGGCCTTTCTTTGCACGATTTCCAGGACCTACCGATACAATTTGGGCAAGTTTTGAAAGCTAAAAAGTTTAATCGATGCTGTACTCTGCTGGTAGGACTGGAGGGCCCGGCACTTGTAAAAAAATCGATGAAATGACAACCGGGGATCTTCCCTTGTCATGGAATGTTAGAATTACCCAGAATTCGTTTCAGCATAAACGAGGCAAATTGAGAAGCACGAGACTGGCCCTCATCAAATGGCTGAAGCGCCACCGGATGAAAAAGGGAGAAGAACATTTCTACTGGCCAAATACAAAGGAGTAGCCCTGGTGTGTGTTGTTAATGTAGGCTTTTGATTTCTGAAAAAATAGTTGTGATAGAAATTCGCGAGAAAAAAGTGCTTTTTCGCTGTTATTCTGGTATAAAAAAACTGCGTGGCCTTTCGTCAGTTGTTCTTGTGAAAAAGGCGGTATAATGTAAATAAGAGAATACTTAGATTTACATTTGTAGATTACTAAAGTCAAACTCTGTATTTTTTTGCAATAAGCGCATTCAAAATTTCTACATATTACTGTATCAAAGTCTGCTTTGGAATGATTTTCCTGCTACTGCATATGAAAAACTACCGAGTTTTCTCCCCGGTCTTCTTCTCACGATCTTGGCGGAAGTTACATTCTGTCCCCCAACAAACTTAGAACAAGCCGTTATGGTGTTCAGTCTTTTTCGTTGCTTATCAGCTAAGTTGTGGAATGCGCTATGTGTGATTTATCCGCACCACTGAGTTAACAGGTTTTAAAATGAGAATCCAGGGCAACATTTTGTATAGCCGCTTTTCCTTTTGAATTAATTAATTTTTTCTTTAAATATTTTCTATTAATTTAGTTATGTATCCGTACGTGCTATGTATTTTAGCTGTAAATGCAATGTCTCCATGATAGTAGCTCTTGCAGTTACTCTGAATTCCGGGATGAAAGAACGTTTAATGCATTTGTGTATGTTTCCTTTAGCAGGGCGCGTGCGTACACTTTGTATTCCGCGACTACAGTGCTTACCATATGAGAGGTAAAATGACTTTTGCCTTAAATATATAAGCCATCGAAATCTTACGTTAAATTGTAATGACAAGGGCGGTCTGGAGCTGTGAGTAGGCGTGGGATTTGTCACATATGGTTTAGGGGCCGACATATCTCTCCCTCAATGCCGTACCGGGAGGCAAGGTCGGTAGCAGAAAGCAGCGAAGGGCCAACTGCGTCCAAAAGCGATCGCACGGGCCGAAATCCCGGGATGACTCGTTTGGTACGACGCTTCAGCGCCACGTCTGGAGGTACTGCATTTTTCTCTCTTGCTCAAACATTCCGTCAGCGTGTGCGCAAATGTTCTGGCTCTCCGATACGTAGCATACCAAAAAAGATGCTGGTTTTTGCAAGGAATTGACATTTTAGTTGATTGTACAGGCATAAACGTAGGTGTAGGAACCGCGCGTGTCTGGTCTTCTGGAGACAGAGGTGAGAGATGGTTTCGTGCAGACTGGAACGCGTAAAATGCTTTGTTGTAAACATGGCGGTTCACGAGTGAAGTTGTCTCTCTGGCCTTTCTTTGCACGATTTCCAGGACCTACCGATACAATTTGGGCAAGTTTTGAAAGCTAAAAAGTTTAATCGATGCTGTACTCTGCTGGTAGGACTGGGTGGCTCGGCACTTGTAAAAGAATCGATGAAATGACAACCGGGGATCTTCCCTTGTCATGGAATGTTAGAATTACCCAGAATTCGTTTCAGCATAAACGAGGCAAATTAAAAAGCACGAGACTGGCCCTCATCAAATGGCTGAAGCGCCACCGGATAAAAAAGGGAGAAGAACATTTCTACTGGCCAAATACAAAGGAGTAGCCCTGGTGTGTGTTGTTAATGTAGGCTTTAGATTTCTGAAAAAATAGTTGTCATAGAAATTCGCGAGAAAGTAGTGCTTTCTCGTTGTTATTCTGGTATAAAAAAACTGCGTGGCCTTTCGTCAGTTGTTCTTGTGAAAAAGGCGGTATAATGTAAATAAGAGAATACTTAGATTTACATTTGTAGATTACTAAAGTCAAACTCTGTATTTTTATGCAATAAGCGCATTCAAAATTTCTACATATTACTGTATCAAAGTCTGCTTTGGAATGATTTTCCTGCTACTGCATATGAAAAACTACCGAGTTTTCTCCCCGGTCTTCTTCTCATGATCTTGGCGGAAGTTACATTCTGTCCCCCAACAAACTTAGAACAAGCCGTTATGGTGTTCAGTCTTTTTCGTTGCTTATCAGCTAAGTTGTGGAATGCGCTATGTGTGATTTATCCGCACCACTGAGTTAACAGGTTTTAAAATGAGAATCCAGGGCAACATTTTAAATAGCCGCTTTTCCTTTTGAATTAATTAATTTTTTCTTTAAATATTTTCTATTAATTTAGTTATGTATCCGTACGTGCTATGTATTTTAGCTGTAAATACAATGTCTCCATGATAGTAGCTCTTGCAGTTACTCTGAATTCCGGGATGAAAGAACGTTTAATGCATTTGTGTATTTTTCCTTTAGAAGGGCGCGTGCGTACACTTTGTATTCCGCGACTACAGCGCTTACCATATGAGAGGTAAAATGACTTTTGCCTTAAATATATAAGCCATCGAAATCTTACGTTAAATTGTAATGACAAGGGCGGTCTGGAGCTGTGAGTAGGCGTGGGATTTGTCACATATGGTTTAGGGGCCGACATATCTCTCCCTCAATGCCGTACCGGGAGGCAAGGTCGGTAGCAGAAAGCAGCGAAGGGCCAACTGCGTCCAAAAGCGATCGCACGGGCGGAAATCCCGGGATGACTCGTTTGGTACGACGCTCTAGCGCCACGTCTGGAGGTACTGCATTTTTCTCTCTTGCTCAAACATTCCGTCAGCGTGTGCGCAAATGTTCTGGCTCTCCGATACGTAGCATACCAAAAAAGATGCTGGTTTTTGCAAGGAATTGACATTTTAGTTGATTGTACAGGCATAAACGTAGGTGTAGGAAGCGCGCGTGTCTGGTCTTCTGGAGACAGAGGTGAGAGATGGTTTCGTGCAGACTGGAACGCGTAAAATGCTTTGTTGTAAACATGGCGGTTCACGAGTGAAGTTGTCTCTCTGGCCTTTCTTTGCACGATTTCCAGGACCTACCGATACAATTTGGGCAAGTTTTGAAAGCTAAAAAGTTTAATCGATGCTGTACTCTGCTGGTAGGACTGGAGGGCCCGGCACTTGTAAAAAAATCGATGAAATGACAACCGGGGATCTTCCCTTGTCATGGAATGTTAGAATTACCCAGAATTCGTTTCAGCATAAACGAGGCAAATTGAGAAGCACGAGACTGGCCCTCATCAAATGGCTGAAGCGCCACCGGATGAAAAAGGGAGAAGAACATTTCTACTGGCCAAATACAAAGGAGTAGCCCTGGTGTGTGTTGTTAATGTAGGCTTTTGATTTCTGAAAAAATAGTTGTGATAGAAATTCGCGAGAAAGTAGTGCTTTTTCGCTGTTATTCTGGTATAAAAAAACTGCGTGGCCTTTCGTCAGTTGTTCTTGTGAAAAAGGCGGTATAATGTAAATAAGAGAATACTTAGATTTACATTTGTAGATTACTAAAGTCAAACTCTGTATTTTTATGCAATAAGCGCATTCAAAATTTCTACATATTACTGTATCAAAGTCTGCTTTGGAATGATTTTCCTGCTACTGCATATGAAAAACTACCGAGTTTTCTCCCCGGTCTTCTTCTCACGATCTTGGCGGAAGTTACATTCTGTCCCCCAACAAACTTAGAACAAGCCGTTATGGTGTTCAGTCTTTTTCGTTGCTTATCAGCTAAGTTGTGGAATGCGCTATGTGTGATTTATCCGCACCACTGAGTTAACAGGTTTTAAAATGAGAATCCAGGGCAACATTTTGCATAGCCGCTTTTCCTTTTGAATTAATTAATTTTTTCTTTAAATATTTTCTATTAATTTAGTTATGTATCCGTACGTGCTATGCATTTTAGCTGTAAATGCAATGTCTCCATGATAGTAGCTCTTGCAGTTACTCTGAATTCCGGGATGAAAGAACGTTTCATGCATTTGTGTATGTTTCCTTTAGCAGGGCGCGTGCGTACACTTTGTATTCCGCGACTACAGTGCTTACGATATGAGAGGTAAAATGACTTTTGCCTTAAATATATAAGCCATCGAAATCTTACGTTAAATTGTAATGACAAGGGCGGTCTGGAGCTGTGAGTAGGCGTGGGATTTGTCACATATGGTTTAGGGGCCGACATATCTCTCCCTCAATGCCGTACCGGGAGGCAAGGTCGGTAGCAGAAAGCAGCGAAGGGCCAACTGCGTCCAAAAGCGATCGCACGGGCCGAAATCCCGGGATGACTCGTTTGGTACGACGCTCCAGCGCCACGTCTGGAGGTACTGCATTTTTCTCTCTTGCTCAAACATTTCGTTAGCGTATGCGCAAATGTTCTGGCTCTCCGATACGTAGCATACCAAAAAAGATGCTGGTTTTTGCAAGGAATTGACATTTTAGTTGATTGTACAGGCATAAACGTAGGTGTAGGAAGCGCGCGTGTCTGGTCTTCTGGAGACAGAGGTGAGAGATGGTTTCGTGCAGACTGGAACGCGTAAAATGCTTTGTTGTAAACATGGCGGTTCACGAGTGAAGTTGTCTCTCTGGCCTTTCTTTGCACGATTTCCAGGACCTACCGATACAATTTGGGCAAGTTTTGAAAGCTAAAAAGTTTAATCGATGCTGTACTCTGCTGGTAGGACTGGAGGGCCCGGCACTTGTAAAAAAATCGATGAAATGACAACCGGGGATCTTTCCTTGTCATGGAATGTTAGAATTACCCAGAATTCGTTTCAGCATAAACGAGGCAAATTGAGAAGCACGAGACTGGCCCTCATCAAATGGCTGAAGCGCCACCGGATGAAAAAGGGAGAAGAACATTTCTACTGGCCAAATACAAAGGAGTAGCCCTGGTGTGTGTTGTTAATGTAGGCTTTTGATTTCTGAAAAAATAGTTGTGATAGAAATTCGCGAGAAAGTAGTGCTTTTTCGCTGTTATTCTGGTATAAAAAAACTGCGTGGCCTTTCGTCAGTTGTTCTTGTGAAAAAGGCGGTATAATGTAAATAAGAGAATACTTAGATTTACATTTGTAGATTACTAAAGTCAAACTCTGTATTTTTATGCAATAAGCGCATTCAAAATTTCTACATATTACTGTATCAAAGTCTGCTTTGGAATGATTTTCCTGCTACTGCATATGAAAAACTACCGAGTTTTCTCCCCGGTCTTCTTCTCATGATCTTGGCGGAAGTTACATTCTGTCCCCCAACAAACTTAGAACAAGCCGTTATGGTGTTCAGTCTTTTTTGTTGCTTATCAGCTAAGTTGTGGAATGCGCTATGTGTGATTTATCCGCGCCACTGAGTTAACAGGTTCTAAAATGAGAATCCAGGGCAACATTTTGTATAGCGGCTTTTCTTTTGAATTAATTAATTTTTTCTTTAAATATTTTCTATTAATTTAGTTATGTATCCGTACGTGCTATGTATTTTAGCTGTAAATGCAATGTCTCCATGATAGTAGCTCTTGCAGTTACTCTGAATTCCGGGATGAAAGAACGTTTAATGCATTTGTGTATGTTTCCTTTAGCAGGGCGCGTGCGTACACTTTGTATTCCGCGACTACAGTGCTTACCATATGAGAGGTAAAATGACTTTTGCCTTAAATATATAAGCCATCGAAATCTTACGTTAAATTGTAATGACAAGGGCGGTCTGGAGCTGTGAGTAGGCGTGGGATTTGTCACATATGGTTTAGGGGCCGACATATCTCTCCCTCAATGCCGTACCGGGAGGCAAGGTCGGTAGCAGAAAGCAGCGAAGGGCCAACTGCGTCCAAAAGCGATCGCACGGGCCGAAATCCCGGGATGACTCGTTTGGTACGAGGCTCCAGCGCCACGTCTGGAGGTACTGCATTTTTCTCTCTTGCTCAAACATTCCGTCAGCGTATGCGCAAATGGTCTGGCTCTCCGATACGTAGCATACCAAAAAAAGATGCTGGTTTTTGCAAGGAATTGACATTTTAGTTGATTGTACAGGCATAAACGTAGGTGTAGGAACTGTGCGTGTCTGGTCTTCTGGAGACAGAGGTGAGGGATGGAGTTCGTGCAGACTGGGACGCCTAAAATTCTTAGTTGTTAACATGGCGGTTCGCGAGTGAAGTTGTCTCTCTGGCCCTTCTGTACACGAATTTCAGGACGTACCTACCTAATTTTGAAAGCTAAAAGCTGTACTGGTAGGACTGGTTGGCCGGACTCTTAAAATGGCAGAATTACCCAGAATTCGTTTGAGCGTGAAGGAGGGAACTTGAGAAGCACGAGGCTGGCCCCAAATGGCTGAAGCGTGACCGGAGGAAAAAGTGATAAGACGATTTCTAGCCAGATACTAAGCAGTAACCCTGTTGTGTGCAGTTAACGTATACTTTAGATTTCTGAACAAGTTTTTGTTATAGAAAATTCGCGACAAAATTGTCCTTTTTTCTCTGTGATCCTCGTGTCAAAGGAACGGTATAATGTAAGTAAGAGAATAACAGTGTAACCAGAAATAATGATAGTGATCTAAATTTTGTTTAATGGCTTATTTTATTGAGAGAAATAAGGGCTGAAACGCAGTCAGTGTAGTAAGGAGAATGCATACCGAGGATTAAATATCACTATCTTGTAGAAATGCTTGTTTTTGCATGTGGATTTTCACTTTTATATGTTCTATGTTTCTTCATTTGCAGAAGAACATTTCAGGAAGTCCATTTGACGAACCAGGTGACCTGAGGTCAAAGTACTGGAAGACAAAATTGTGGTCCTTTGAGCCAAAAGAAAGCTGAAGAAACTGATTTAGAATACTCGACAGGACTGAAGAAGCCATTTGAAGAAGTCCATTTGGGGGCCAAATGAACTGCAAAGCAACCCAAGCTTAATTAATAGGTGCCTAAGGGGAGGAGCCATCCCACACCACAGGTCTCACTAACTAATCTAACTATGATTAATTGAAGCCGAATGAAGAAAGCAATTAATTTCTGGTGGAATGCACGTGTTTGCAAAGTATGCTTTGCAAGGTTCAACCAGAGCTTAATTATTATAATCTTCCAAAGCCCAACTCACATAACAGTGCACTTACTGTTTCAGGTTGGAAAGTGAAGATCTGTGTTGCAGAAGCTGAATTTTGAGTTTGCTGTTTTCAGGAGATAGTGGACGGACAAGCATTTTGGTAGGATCTGGTGTGGCTGCAAGTTGCTGCCTTGTGATGATTTTCTTTTTTGTGACTTGTGGTGATGATTAGGTAGCCTGCAATCAAAGCTGGAAGTTATGCTGGCTCCTTTGGAGGCAATGACCTGAAAATATAAGATTAAAATTGTGAAGGTTGTGTTTTTTGAATTAATTCTTCAAGTTTCTTATCTCACTGAATCTATGTTGCCAGCCATTGTGCTTTCATGGTAAAGTTTGAGGAATTTTTTGCTTGCGAGTGGCTGGAATATTTTGCTGTGTAAGCCAAGCTTAATTGACAAATGAAACAAGGCAGAGTTTGCCAAAAGCCATTTCCTTGTTGGATACAAGATGGGATGCAGCCAACTTAATGTCATTTTGGCTATTTTGTTATTATTGTCTTCAATAGGGCTTACCCCTTATTAATAATAATAATAATAATAATAATAATAATAATGGTTTATTGAACTCTCTTGCAGTATCAAAACACTGAATTAATGAGCTATATTTACAATATTTACATAAGATAAAATAAAAAAAATATACATGTCTAAAAATATTTGAACATGAAAAAGTTCTGACTGTGATCGGTTCGACAGGCAGTATGATTATGGAACAGATATGTTTCGTCCTGTTTTTCTCTTAAGTGGTAGCCAGTGTCTCTATTATGTTTCCTTGGTAGTAGTTTGTGTAGAGGATGGGATTCTGATGCCTTGATATTGTTCATATACTTGGTACATAATGATATGCATCTACTTGCTAGTGTCTCAAGTTTTGCCACCCTAAGGGACTGGTCATAGCTTTCAGCTTCTGGGTATATTATCCTCAGGGCTCTCCTTTGTATAGACTCAACTCTATCCGACAGATAATCAGGAATTGATTGCCAGATCGGTATAGCATATTCCAGAACAGGACGAATAGTAGACAGATAGACCTTTAAGATGTTTTCAGTTTCAACCACAGATCTCTTTAGTAAGTGTAAGGAGTAAAGTTTCTTTGATGATTTTTTTATAATATAGTCGATATGACTGTATGTAGCCACTCATCAAAATTCTTGTTTTTGAGTGACTATACTATAAATATCAGAATGCAATGTTTCAGTAGTCACTCAAAAAAAGAACTGTGATGCATAAGGGGTAAGGTCTATTCAGGCTCAAGGAAAAATTGGTAATTAATCTGTTTGGAATGCAGTAGGCATATTTTACAGGTCACAAGTTATTGTTTTAACAATTCTGAAACAACCCCAGCCATTTACAAATGTTTTGCAGATGAATAGCTTTAATACAGGGTTAGGGTTTCTTCAAAATTTTCCTCCAGTTCTTTCCCCATGTTTTACCTCCCCAGGGTTTTCAACAGTTTTGGTGCCACAAGGCGCCTTGAGAGCGCCAAAGGCACAAGCTACATAGGGGGGGCTTGTGGCATGCCCCCCCTCCCCCCCCCCCCCTGGAAATTGTTAAAAAGAAAAATCAGAAACGCTGTTTCCAGTGTTTCTGGAACCCAAGAATCAGTTTTCCAGGCAAGGCTGGAGTTGACTCAAATTCTCTTTAAAAAGTAAGTAAAAAATTATATTATAATATATGATAATAAATTATAATAATAAATATTGATATTATGATAAATTATTAATAAGAATTTATAACAAACCCCTCAAATATTGGCATCAAAGTACTGGACATGGAAAGGGAAACCACCGGACAAAATGTCCGGCCATTTGTTTCATAACCTTTTCTCATCTCAAATTTTACTGACCTGGTGAACACACCTGCCCACATATAAGAAACTAATTTTTTAAGAACCTGTTTGGCTAAGAATCCCTTGTACATGCAAATTCCCCTTTCCTCATGAACTTGTTCCAGTTTAAAATGTGAAAATGGTTCTTGTCATCACAGCCAGAGTAGTGCGACCAGAAATAATAATGGTGATCTAAATTAGTTTAATGGCTTATTCTCTTTAGATAAGAAAGGGCTGAAAGTGCGGTCAGTGTAATAAGGAGAATGCAGATCAGAGTGAAATCTGGCTATCTTGGAGAACTGATTGTTTTTGCATTTGGATTTGTACTTGTAAATGTTCTATCAAGACTATTAATTTATTTATTCTGAGCAAAATGTTTACCAGCTTAAGTTGATTTTTTTAGATTGCTTATTTATTATTTCAGTGTACTGTATAGGCTATTTTCATAAATGGCGATCACCTTCACATTCTTTTGTGTTTATGTTAATGGGCCATTTCGGAGTTCATGTCTGCCTCTTCTTCGAAGCGAGTCTAAATGCGAAGTTTTCGTAATGGTAACTAGTTCTACTTTACATATGAATGAAAACTAATTTTCACAACAAAAACTTCGCACTTAGACTTGCTTATTAGACCTAGTGCCCTCATTTTGAAATGAATATTCTTTTGAATGTTGCACGTCATAGCGAGGCTAGAAAGGCTTATTAGCATTACAACTGAGGAATACTTCATTTGGCTGCCATTATGAAAGAGGTCTATATCCTCTTGTCATCTCCAAGATGCTGTTGCCTTACAGAGTTGTGGTTATGAAGGTGAAAGTAATCTTGTATTTCAAGTGGCCAAAGATTTCACTTTTTAAAATGGTGAATAAAAGCTTTTCTTAACAATGTGTGATACGCTTTATTTTGTCTAATTATTTGGTTTTCAATGTAGTTTTTCTCGATATATAATAACATGGGTGACAAATTACTCGTTAATCTTGGCGCGAAATTTCAGCGTTACTTTATGATTATAATGTTGCCATGACAACTTTTCCTACAATGCCAAAATGCCGCCTTATGAAGGTAATTTGTCGCTTATGATATTAATCACTCATTAATTAACCCTTTAACACCCAAACCGGCCTAAACCGGCCAGACTTAGTATTTTACTCTGTTTAATGCCAGACGATTTTACTCGTCAATGGGGAACCCCTAGGAGTCAATGGGTTAACCCATTCACCCCTAAACCAGCCAGACTTAGTATTTTACTCTGTCTAATGCCAGACGATTTTACTCGTCAATGGGGAACCCCTAGGAGTCAATGGGTTAACCCATTCACCCCTAAACCAGCCAGACTTAGTATTTTACTCTGTCTAGTGCCAGACGATTTTACTCGTCAATGGGGAACCCCTAGGAGTCAATGGGTTAACCCATTCACCCCTAAACCAGCCAGACTTAGTATTTTACTCTGTCTAATGCCAGACGATTTTACTCGTCAATGGGGAACCCCCTGGGAGTCAATGGGTTTTAATAGCTAATCAAATGGTATACTCGTGAAACTAGGGAATAATTTCACTTGCATTTTGTCCAAAATCAAATAAAGTATTTGATTTTGGACAAAACGCGCGTCAAATTATTCCCTAATTTCATTCGTCACCATTAGATTACCCATACAAATATGGTAGGGGTCGAACTAACATATTTACAGGTGCAAGCCTTTATCCTTTTCTCCAGCCACGCCCCCTTCTAATGCAGATAAAAAACCTCAATAATAGTAATAGTGATAGTAATGATGATGATGATGATGATGATGATAATAATAATAATCGTAATAATAATAAATAATCACTATATTTATCAAGTCTCAGTTTCACTAAGCTAAGAACAGGTGCTCCACCGAACTAAATCAATTTAAAGCAGATGAAGCAAATTATTGCTTTTGTGTGCATGAGAGGTCAAAACCGGAGTACCGGTTGAAAAACCTCGAAGCAGAGTAGAAAACAGACAAACCCATTGGTGGGAGGTGACTGCTCTCACAATTGTGCTAACCCTGCTCTCACTTCCCCCGTCCCCACTCCCCCTTCCCACCCATCCCAAGTTGAAATTCAAATCTTTGCTGTATATTATGTTACCGTATATTTCAAGATAAGGGTGATAAGAGACCATCCGTTGAATGTTTGAGGGTGGGGTATTCCCGATATTTTTTTAAGCAATTCACGAAAATTTGGGAAATATTGTGCACAAATAAACTCAAGGAAATAGCTTTGGCATTTTATTTTAGAATTGGTGCACAAAAAAAATGGAACAAAAGTTAAATGGTCAGCCCATGACAGTAGAGTGAGTGAGCCGCATATCGAGTCCATTTAAGCGGTAAAAATGCTGATGGAAAGCGTTTAACAAGAAATATTAACAGCAAAGTTATGTGTTCAACATCATTATCAACGAATTAATTTCCAATTTTTAAAATTGTCGAAGTTCTTGCAGTTGTGTTCTCTCGTCTCTCTTAACAATAAAACTCCCGCGAAAACGTTTTGTTTATTTGGCAGCTGAAAGTTGTATGACTTCGCAAGGGCACGAAAAGCAAAATTATTTTATAGTGTCATTCAATTGCCTGGCCGTTATTGCCGTAACTAAAACTTCTTGTAAGAACTTACGAAGTGTTTTTCTGTCAAGCTTTCACTAATATCACCGAAAAAGTGAATTAATTATATTTTTACTGAGGTGCTAAACCAAACGTGAAGGAAAAGATTCATCGAGTCAAGAGTCAAACGTTCTGGGGAATAAATTTATTTTTGTACTTCCGAAACCGTGAATATCCTTCTATCCATAGTTGGTAGACCATGTTCTATCATTGAATGCTTAATTATTTATCCTGTTTTTCCAGAATTTACGCAGAAATTGTTGGAGGTTTAATTAAAGAAACTGAAATCTCGTAAAAAAAAGAATTTTACCTGAGAATTGCTCGGAAGCAGTTGAAGCTTTAATGTACAGAAAACTATTTCCTTTTTTGCTTTTATTTGCCGCCTGAAAGAGTTAAAAGTCACGTAATAACAAAATTAAGCCTATTGTTTCAATGTCGCGTGTTTGCAAAAATTAGTGAAAGAGTTTAAATTGCATTTTTCCAAGTGAATTTACACCACGAACTTTTTTAACTAGAAGCAAAAGAAACCACTTCATGAAAATAAAAGAGAACTGAGTTAACCACTTGAAAAGGTCACAAAAAGGGGGAAAATTGTGTCATGTTTGCGAAACTCCTACCCTCTAATGTTACCAACTTTCACGACGTAAACTTGAAAGAAACTTACCTCAAGAATCATCTGCCATATTAACTCAGAACATTTGTAATACCAAGGCTGTTGTTTTTATCTTGCTCGGCCCAAAAACTTGGTTTTATCAAGGACAAAAAGAGTAAAATTTATTTCGTTTCGCATCAGAAGTTGTTCTATGAATTTTTGGTAGCGGCTTGAAAAGCGCGCGGAACTGCCACTCAACATCACGTGGGGAAAATACTGATCTTTGGTTGGCTAGTTGATATTGTCTCATGGTACTCTAATTGGTTACCAGAAAATGGCGGGAATTGTCTGCGGCTGGCATTTTTATAAATTTGGAGCCTGAGATTTAAAAAACTCGCAAAGTTTACTACTAAAAAGAAAAACATCGGAATTCAGTTTCATTTTTCTTTTTTTCTGCCTTGAAATGCCTTTTTATTTTTGTTCTGTAGAGATGACCTTAACGCCTGGAACTTGGGTAATTGGCTATAATATTTTGGTAAGTTTTCCAGGCAAAAAGGTGGCCAACTCAAGAGAGCAGACAGGGCAACTCGTCTACACTGGTGTCCCCTCTTTCTGAGGTGAAATCAAGGAGTCTATGGATAGGCGATTTACTCCACCCATTCGGGCTACCTCACCCTTCACTGTAAAAAAGCCATGAGATTTTAATTTCATAACTTTCAAATCAAACCCAACAAGATCGAATTTTACTTGAATTTAAGTTGCTGCTATCTGCCAGTTTATACACCACAGCTGTCCGGTGCGATAGGGTAGCAGCCATAACCCGGGGTCGGGGTGTCGTTTTTTCAATTTTTGTCGTCATTCTCCTGAACTGTTATTTTTTTAATATTCGGCGTCTAATGTTCATTTATGGTGGAAATTAGTAAAAAACATTGAGGAACCTACGGAAGCGACGAAAGGGACATCTTAGTCTGTTTTTCGAAACATGATTACTTTTTTTCCGCTGGCTTTGTTTCTTTTCAACTGAAATGTTGGCAACAGCATTTCGCAGGGCAAATATCGACGCAAACTGGTTTACTGCATGATAACTGTCTCGTGAGTTTGGACCGCGCGACGTAAATTAGCCAATAAAATCACCCGAAAAGTAATGGATGGGTTATAATTTCTTATCACATTCGGGGCAAAATTACTGAATGCTGATTGCCTGAGACGGTGGGCATTTTTCCTTGATCACGAAGACACTTCTGGTAATCAAGAGGGCATTATTACTTGATCCTGATTGGTTAACAGTTGCTTATCCAGAGCAAGCAAATTTACAAGAGAATCTTCTTTCAGATTTAAACTATTTTTTTGTCCACAATAAAATACATTTCAAAGGCTATTTGTGTTGACAGCAACGATTATTGAATTGAACTTTAACCAAATAGGAGCGTGTTGATTGGAATTGTTCGCGGAACTGAACGGGTTTCCCTCAATAATTTTGAAATGGTCGGGGATAAATCAACAGTTAACGCAAATCAAGTCAAATTTGGTTTTTGAGGAGAGGGGAAAACCGGCCCGGAGTACCCGGAGAAAAACCTCTCGGTGCAGAGTAGAGAACCAACAAACTCAACCCACATATGACGCCGACTCTGGGGATCGAAACCGGAGCACATTGGTGGGAGGCGAATGCTCTCACCACTGCGCAATCCCCGAACCGTTCCGTTGCATAGTTGTGAGACCTCCTTGCTGAAGTTGACAGAAGAGTGGAGGGCGATGCGTGATAGAGGTGAGCTTCTTGCGATTGTCTCTATGGATCTCTCTAAAGCGTTTGATGTAATTTAGTATCCAGTTCTGCTCTCCAATATTAAAGCTTACGGTATGAACGATGCAAGTTGCGCTTTACTGAGGAACTATCTCTCTGGCAGATCTCGGAGAGTTAAGGTTGGGAACACCTGCTCCAGCTGGGAAAGAGTCAGGCGTGGTGTCCCGCAGCCTTATTACTCCCACATCGATTCAATAGTTTTAGATACTTGTTTATTTCATAATGGCAGAGAAGCCAATCAGTGGTACATACATAGAAAATGGTTTGTTGGTTAATGAGAGCAAAAACCAGGGTCTATTACTTGGTGATAACATAACTTTTCATCCCCTGTAAAGGATACATTAGTGATCTTTGCGAATGGAAATGGACAATAATCTGGATTTTTCTGGTCATATATGAAATGTCAGCAAAAAGATTAATAATCAATTTAACGTTATGATGCGTTATACCTAGGGACACCTTATACTTAAGATTTACAAAGCGTCTATTTTACCACATTTTGATAAATGCTTCTCTGCCTGGTATTTTTGTGGTGCGCGCAATACGGCAAAACTATAAGGGCTAAATTAGGGGGTGTTCGATTGACCGTATTCCGGAATAAGAATACATGGAATAGGAGTCAGAAATCCTTCGTTTTTGCGGACATTTACATTAAAATTGTCAAACACCCGCTAAAATGCTATTTTAAACATATCTTTATCATCCTTGTTGCTTAAAAACGCCAAAACGTAAGGTTTTAAATCATCACTCCACGTGTTCTTATTCCGGAATACGGTCAATCGAACGCACCCCAAGAGAATACTGAGATTACCTGTCCCCTTACGATGTTGTTCTCACAAAAGTCAAACTCTACATCTCCATGCAATAAGTGCATCCAAAATGTCCTCATATTTCGGTATAAATTAAGATCTGTTTTTTAATGATTTTCCTGCTTATATAAAAAATTGAAGTTTTTTCTCCGGTCTTCTTCTTGTGATCTTCGGAAAATTATATGATTCTGTCCTTAGAAAACCTAGAACAACCAGTTATGGCCTTAATTAGTTTTCTTACTTATCAGTTAAGTTGTGAAATGCGCTACCTGATTTTATCCGTACCACTGAGTTTACAGGTTTGAAAATGAGAATCCAGGGCCGCATTTTGCATAGCGGTTGTTCGTTTTAATAAATTAATGTATCTTGAAATATTATATATTTAGTTATATATCCGTATATGTGATGTAAAGGTAAAGGTAAAGTCTCTGCTTACGAGCCAGAAGGCTCATCAGGCCGGCGCTTATCTCCGGTTTCCGTAGCATCAAGCGACTAGGAGTATTTACACTCCCCCCTGGATGGAATGCTAGTCCATCGCAGGGTTACCCCCAGCATTACGCCGGTACCCATTTATACACCTGGGTGAAGAGAGGCACCCTGAGAGTAAAGTGTCTTGCCCAAAAACACAACACAATGTCCCCGGCCAGGCCCCGAACCCAGACCACTCGATCCGGTGTCGAGCGCACTAACCATGAGGCCACCGCGCCTCCCACATATGTAATTTATTTTAGCTTTAAATGTAATGTTTCGAAGATATTAGTTCTTGTGGCTACTCTGATATTCGAGATGAAATAAGTTTATGTATATATGTACGTATGTTACCGTTAGAAGGGCGAGAGCGTACACTTTGTAATGCGCGACTCCAGTGCTTACCATATGAAAGATACAACGACTTTTTTCGAAGAATCTTTAAGCGATCGAAATCTTACGTTAACTTGACAAGGGCGGAACTGAGCTGTGTGTAAGAAAGAGATCTGCCTTATATGGTACAGGGGCCGACATTTCAAACCCCGCCTTCCGGGAGGAAGGCCAACCGCGTCCGAAAACGGTGCGCGGGTCGAAATCCCGGGATGAATCGTCAGGTTCGACGCTTTGGCGCGATGTCCAGAGGTAATGCAACTGGTCCCCCTTTCTCGCTTGTTCAAACATTTCGTCTGCGCATGCGTAAATGCTCTGGCTCTCCGATACGTACCATACGAAAAAAAAAAAGATGCTGGTTTTTGCAAGGAATTGGCATTTCAGTTGATTCTACAAGCATTAACGTATTTATTTATTTTAATTATATTTGTTTGTCTCCATAACCGTTACATTACAAGACTGTATAAACTAAGACGACATAAAGAGGGAGAAAAGCACAAAATAGTTCAGACTAATACTAGCCTTACGTTATAGATTACAAGATTTTTTATCTTTAAGGGAGATATATTTTTTATTTCGCGGGAAAAGAAAAGAAAGAAAAGAGCAAATACAAAATAAACTTTAACTTTAAAGACATGCAAACACAGGGTACCCACGCAGTCACAAGATAAAGCAATATTGTGAAAAGTACATGCGTCTGAGCAAAACAATCATATTTGGTTATAATTCGAACAGATCTTTCTTCAAGGTTTCTTGTTTGGTTTAGTTGGAATAGAAATAGGAACGTCATTCCAGAAACAGTGGGAGTCGGACAGAATTTTCGGATATTGATTCGAAAAGATGGAATTTTAAGATGTGTTGCTCAGATATTAGGGGGTTAATGTGATTGATACGAGCATAAACGTAACATAAGAACTGTGTCTAGTTTTCTCGCATAGGACACAGATCATCCCGCAGTTTATTTAGAATATTTAGCCTGGTCATCGAGGCTTGGAAGAATAAAGAAGACTAAATTGAATAATTTTGGCAATGGCATCAACGATTTAATGTGCTCGTTTCTAATTTAATAGCAATATCTTTCCTTAATCATGTTCTGTAACTCTGTTTCAGCCACTTGTTCAGCGTTGTTATCCCATTCATTTATTACGTTCCATTCACTTGTCAAGGATTGAAGTCAGAACATGGGACAATTTTCTCAGCCAGTATTTATTTTCAGTTCGAAATTCATCGAAAGGAGCTTATATCAGTTGCAAATCATCGTCCAAGAGTATGGTCATTTTTAACATATACGTCAAAAATTTGACTGGGTTGAATTCATTTGGAATCAACGATCATGAATAGTAAATTAAAATCATGAGTTTGTAACTCAACGGTTTGCAACGTCAGTTCTGACGGTGCCTTTCAGTTTTTCTCCAACAAAGTCCTTTAAGTCTTGCCATGAATCACTGATGAATGGATGGTTCACTTCACTTGACACTCAGCAGTTAACTTTGATGTCATTTTTTTCTGATTGGCATGAGAAGGGCAAGAAATTCTACAAAATAAGAACAAACAGGCAATGAGAAATTACCTTGCGGCCGTAGACCGGCAGCTTTAAGTGCGATAGGTTTCACGGAAGTCGAAAATTATTGTTACTGATTTAACAGTAAGGAGGCATTGTAGCCCAGTGATTACGGCGCTTGCCTTGGTTTGTGGACATCTCGGGTTTAAGACCCGTTTTGACCACTCGTTGAACTTCATCCAGGTAGCCTCTATTTCAACATCTCGGTTACACTTGTAATGGGCTCTTTGCACGATACTGTCACATTGTACAAAATCCACCATACTAGATGGCAAAAAGGTATGCAACAGCCTCCAAAACAAAACAATTTCAACCAGCCAAGAATGACTTTTCTATGTTTTGGATGTCCCAGTGCGTAGCTTGCCATCCAGCAGGGCATATTTTATACCATGTGACAGTTTCATGCAAAGGGCCCATTAACCAACTTGTTGCGGCCTCCGGACAGATGGGATTCATAAAGCTTTTTGTTGTTGTTGTTCTCTAATTTCGTTTCATTGGCACTGAAAAGCCTCTACGGAGATAGGGTAATGAACTATGTATTAATTAATTAACTAATAATTAATTAATTAAAATTGGCTTGAAAGTTTCCTGTAATCCCATTGCTTAACTTTACTTGAACAGTGTTGGTATATGATTCGACTTTGATAACTGACATTATTTATCGTCATCATGAATCCTATTAAGAAACCTTTTTTGTCTGTTTCAATAGTGACAATAGAACCGTTTGTCTCACCTTGGTATGAGATCTTTTTATCTTGATCCAAATTGGAACTTTTTATTAATTCATTCAGCTCATCTCGTGGTATGCTGTAGTCCATATTTAATATTATGAAACGTAAATCCGCTGATTCAATGTATCCTTTGTGGTCAGTATCGAAGACTCTAACTGCAAGCGTCATATCAATGAGAAGTTCATCTGTGGTTGTCTCAGTGTCTTGCACACAGTCAGCACACCCTGGAAAGACGATTACTCGGTTTCTTAACAGGCATCTAAATAAGTAAGACTTAAATTGCGATTACGAACACTACCACTTTAATTCCCATGCTGTCATATTTTATATGCTAAAGAGATGACCATTCAAATGAAAGCTACTAAGCAGTACTTTCCTGTGGTGCTATTTATTATGATGTACAAGGTGATTCTATCTTTTGACTCTGTGTGGTAAATCCTAAAGTGTGACCATTCAAATGAAAGCTACTGAGCAGTACTTTCCTGTGGTGCTGTTTGTTATGCTGTGCAAGGTGGTTCTATCTCTTGACTCTGTGGGTGAAATCCTAAAGTGTGACCATTCAAATGAAAGCTACTGAGCAGTACTTTCCTATGGTGCTGTTTATTAGGCTGTACAAGGTGGTTCTAACTTTTGAGTCCGTGGATGAATCCTAAAGTGCGACAATTCGAATGAAAGCTACTGAGGAGTATTTTCCTATGGTGCTGTTTATTATGCTCTAAAAGGTGGTTCTAACTTTTGAGTCTGTGGCTGTAAAATCCTTAAGGGTGACCCCTCAAATGAAAGTTACTGAGCAGTGCTTTCCCTTGGTGATGTTTATTATGCTAAACAAGGTGGTTCTAACTCTTGAGTCTGTGTGTGACCATTTGAATGAAAGCTACTGAGCGGTAAGCCAGAGTGTGTGCAACTTTTGAGGCGGTAAGAGTGTGCTGGATCATTCAAAACTGCTAAGTGGTATGATACTTTAAAGTTGAAGACCACACAACTTTTCAATTCGTGCAAAATTATTGGGGGTTTTCATGTTTCTCACACAAATGGCCATTTAATATCTCATTGTCTTTCAATAAAAAAAAATACTTCATTCCGACCGGCACATTTTAGTGACCAAGCCAAAAAACTCGCCTAATTTCACTAAATTGCCTTTTTTCTGTGCGGTCTTCGTTGCTAATCATAATCTATGTGTTGTAATGACTTCTTGTTTAAGAGCATGGTTTTTCTTCATCTTTGGCTAGGTGACGTCACAAGCCAGTAAGTCAAATCGGTTGTGAATAACATTACAATCGAGCGCAAAGCTTTTTCTGATATTAGAAAAAATACGTCAACCAAACTCACCAGAGTTCACTTTTCTCTGTTTCTTTGCCATGTTTTCGTTGTAGTGGAAAGTTGTCATCGAAAGCTCTGTTTCAATTAAAGTGAGTTTGATGTTTTGTATCGGCCATTTTAAAGTGTTTTTCAACGGGTTTCTCCCTTCATCTGCCGTAATGCTCACTGACGTCATAAGTGATTCCAAATAGACGCCCTCGGCTAATCCGGTGACGCAATCACTTTGAGGCAGGTGTGTTTGTTTTTACACCTCCTCAATCACGTATTGGATCCCACAAATTATTATGCGAAAGTTAACTAAGCTTTTGCTTTCAAGACGCTAAGATCAGATTTTATCATGACGCGGCGCAAGATTTTTAAACTAAAACTGGATTACTTATACGAATAATTTATTCTCATTTGATAAGGCATTCAGCTCGGACAGGAATTATTGAAGGAAAATAGTCATAATCGAACCAATAGGCGTGGTCAAACATTTCATTTTTATTTTGACATCAGAAAACCCGATTAAAAAATAAACGATGTTTTTGCTTTGAATGTCCCCGCTAACGGACTGCCGTGCGTTTCCAACAAAAAAATGTTGACGGCTTGGCAGTGATGTCTCAAAGATCTTTGTGGTGTATGAGGACACGAATGTAAAACCAAACATAAGCAAAAGCTAACTAAAGGAGACTTTGCCGAGTGCTGGTGCACGTAGATGTAGATCATGATGTTATTGCCGGGCAAATTTCGAGCGACATAGTTTTCTCTGTATCTTCAAAAGGGAGGGGTTGACCGTATAAAACTTTTTATTTTACTGTTTTTGCTTCTTTCTAAAGGTTAACAAACCGACTTTTCAAAGTAAGGGTATCGTGGTTCCACATCGTTGGTTGAAAAGACAGGAAAGACTCCCTAACCTTAGAGAAGAAGCACCTGTCCTGGTCATCAATGAATTTCGTATGTTGTCCACACGGAAAAATTCGGTCCGGTTTCCGGGATGAAAAAACAGCTATCAAGAATGGACCAAATAAAAAAAACCTCAATCTGTTCAAATGGCAAAATTTTTGACTGGGCTACAATGGTCTTCGTCGGCGTGGCGTTCTCGGTAGCTTCCTGTTGCTATCATAGTGAACACAGGGAATTTGTGATAAGAATCATGATTTAAGGATTTAAAGGTTTCAGCCTACTTCATTAAACAGCGGATGTCATTGCTTTGTATTTTTAATTTAGTTGCATTTTAATTATAGGCTCCATGAAATAAAATCAATTTTAATCGCAACAGTAGGTCGCAATCCTACGCAATGGGGCGGCTTTAGAAGCTAAATCGCTGTTTAATTTAAGCGAGGGCGCCGATTGAATGTTGTTTTTATAATTTAACACCATTAATATCTACGAGTGTATAATGTACGTATTACGTACCAAAAATACAACAAGCTCTGGTATTGCGCGCGATAAGGATTTATCAGATTCAGGAAAGAGCCTTACGCCGACAGGGAATTTTGCTTCAGTCTTGTACTTGAACAACATGAAAGAGCCTGCCTAAGAAAGCATATTGGGATAACCTGAGTATTAGCTCTTCCTGAGGGGTAGGGGATCAAAGAAAAGCCTATACAGATTGGAATTGAACGTTCAAGGGGATCTCCCATTCAAACCATTTATAGAATGCGGCCTTTGCTGGATCTTTCTATTCTTTTTTTTTTCTCGTGGTACAGGAAAGCCAAGAGAAGTGTTAAAATGTACGACACATGTCGTTTGATGATGTGATGATAATAATAATGATAACCAATAATAATGATAACAATAGACCACTTTCATAAATGTCGACCGCCTTTACATTATTTTGTATTTACGTTAATTAGATCTACTACCCTCATTTTGAAATTTGCTCGTTGTAGCGAGGTTAGTAAGGCTTATTAGCGTTACAACAAGGTCGAGAAGAAGAAGAAGAAGAAGAAGAAGAACAATAACAAGAACAAGAAAAAGAAAAGGAAAGAAAGAAGGAAATGAACTTACAGATAAAGGCTGAATTTTGTTTGTTAAAGTAGGTTTTATTAACATTATAGCCAGGTAATTTTAATTTAAGCATTTGCCTGGTACAGTATTCAAAAAATGAAATAATTTTGATGATACAACACTTTTTCCTCGGTCATCTGAAACAGAGACAATTAGCATCGAATTAGTACAAAAATAAGGTAATTAATTAGCTTAATATAAGTGTGAAGAGAAAGGTGTAAGCTATCAACGAATGAGACACTAATAGCTCCAATTGGTATATCAAGGCTGAGGTAATGTTTTCGAGTATAAGGTGATCTATGTTGAATTCAAATTTCCGTACTTTTTGTTGCAGTTTTTTCTATTAACTACATTAAAGACAGAATAAATGACATTGGATTTTAACTATTTTGGCTATTAGTTGTGTGTGTCTGTTTGTTGTTGTTGTTGTTGTTTTATAGAGGATTCAGAACTACCTTTAAAAAATCACAAAATTAAGGTGGCTCTTAATCCAATGGACAGAATTTTTTTAAACTTTGCCGAAAATTTCACCATGCTATTCTGATTACTTTTCAGAAATAAAAAATGGGGGCTCATCAAATTTGTTTTGAGATATAAGCAACTAAAGACAAAATAAAGGGTGTTTTTGCAGGACGTTCCCGTTGCCATGGTAACTTATTACATCACAATAATGATCGCATCTTGTTTGGAAATAATCGGTGTTTCATATGGTACCATAACATTACTGTTACGTGATACAGTGTTGTAGCGTTACTCGATCTAAACAGAGAGTCTTCTAAGTGTTGAAACCCTTTCGAGCCTCCTTAAACTAGATCAAATCTTTTGCAACATCCTAACCTGTTATTAATACTTAGTGTCTGAAGAACAGCGTTTGATCCGGGAGACGTGAGCAATGTTCCTTGAAATGTCCTAAAATGCAAGATTGCACAGTAATAAGAAATTGAACTGGAGATGAATGATACGAATATCTCAAGTCGAGGTCATGCAGAGACTCCGTGAAGTTGCAAGTTGCATACCAATAACGGGACATATTATTTTTCAGCTGAGGTGAGATAAAACTCGACGATATAAAGAAATGAATCAATAATCAATAAGTACATAAATTAAAGTTATTTTATTTTTAGGATTAGTGGGATAAGCAACTATTTGAGTCTGGTGTTTAAAGTAAGCAAGAAACTTTATTTAAGTGTCTAGTCTTCTACCGCGGGAGCATTAATTAATTGAGGACACTGTAAATTGAAATCAACAAATTAACGCAAATCCAATCAAATGTTGGTTTTTGAGAAGAGATGAAAACCGGAGTACCCGGAGAAAAACCTCTTGGAGCAGAGTAGAGAACCAACAAACTCAATCCACAAATGACGCCGAGTCAGGGAATCGAACACCGGACAGATTGGTGGGAGGCGTCGGAATGCTCTCACCACTACGCAAGTCCTGCAACCCAAAGACAATCTCTAACCTTTTAATTTCATTAAGGAAAAGGAAGATGGACTAGAAATCGACAAGGAAAGAACACTACATGCCTCTCTGTATGAGGGATCACGGGATCCGTGAATTACATTTACTAGCGAGGTGTCTAGCTTTTTAATTTCATTAAGGAAAAGGAAGATGGACTAGAAATCGACAAGGAAAGAACACTATATGCCTCTCTGTATGAGGGATCACGGGATCCGTGAATTACATTTACTAACGAGTTGTAGGTGAATATTCACCTTTTCCCCGTGCACTGCGGTAAATAATTGTTTACTTGGATGGCATAAACTGATTTACGATGTATCAATTTTTCACTTTAGACAAAAAAATTATGCAAGTTATGGATGAAGATTAAAGGCGAAACCTTGTCAAAGAAGGTGGGCGCGGATTTAAATTGATTGTATCATTGAATGTGCGTTTGATTATTAGTAGGACGAACCGGGTAGTACATCAACATTTTATGGGTGTGTCTCGCTCGAAGAAAATCACAAGCATAAACGAGGAACACACATAGCATGCGCGTGCACTTTTAAACCGGAAACCGCTGACCTCACTTACCACCCATGTCATAGTCGTTGAGAGCTGATTTGTTTTCTTGTCCCTTTCATCGATTCGAACAAGTCTCCAGATTCCATCCAATTTCGGCTTCGGTGGAGCAGGTGGTAACATATAAACCAAAGAATCACGTTCGACTTCGTCCCTTTCGATCAGTTTTTGAGACAAAATAAAGTTATTGCCTTTACAGTTTTTAAGACAAAATAAAGTTATTGACTTTAAAAGTTTGAATTGATGGTTTCCATCTGACCTCACGTCGGCTATGTTGGTGTACAGGACCGTGCATTAAAATGTCTATTGGGAGTTCGACTCTTTTATTATACAAAACTTGTGGGGCCATTTTCTATTGTTCTGTTCACCAACATGACCGTCTTTTCACGAGGATGCAAACCATGCAAGAATTGTCCGGCCATCTAATTGACAAATTAAAGCAAGATAGCGATTCCCTGGTTTTGCATGCATTGCGCAACCCTACTGCGTATAATTTCTTGCAACATTAGCGCGGGCACATCGATAAAATGGCGGATTTTCATTGACGCCAAGCCTAATCCGTCAAGGAATGGCCATTTCTCCTGAACGAGTAAGGTGACCCCCATTTTTTATTTCATACATTTGCTGAGAATGGAGTCTTCATGCAGTGAAAAAATTAGCAAAGATCTATGGCCAGTTTTTTGGCAATTTCATAAAACTGTACGGAAGGAGACATTACGAGTCGAACAGCCCATACTAAAGTTAAGTTAAATCTATTTTGGAGTGTCAAGTACTCACGAAGACATTGAAATAAAATTTTCCGTTACGTACTTGAATTAACCATAGAATGACACAACGCTCTGTGTTATACGTTGGATTACATTTA
Source organism: Montipora capricornis (assembly GCF_036669925.1). NCBI lineage: Eukaryota > Metazoa > Cnidaria > Anthozoa > Scleractinia > Acroporidae > Montipora > Montipora capricornis. The sequence continues at coordinate 10,486,183 of NC_090893.1, forward strand.
TAAAATCGAGCTAGAAATGTCCAACATTGGGGGGTGCGCGGCAATTGTCAAAGTAGCTCAAATAGCCGTTTTATTCAACCAACCATTTTAGTTAAGCAAAGTCTCCTCCCATTACTAGAAGCAAGACTTTGTAAGATATTAAGTTTGTAAGTACTCCTTCAAGCTTCCAAATCAAATTTGTGAATAGGGCGCAGGTATTACCCATTACCATGGCTGTCGAGGTTGGATCAAAATACACGATTGGGCGGCTGCGTCTTATATAGATCAAGAAATGATGAGCTATCTGCAATTTTGAAGTTCATAGCTCAAAGGAGTAGTTAACGAAGCCGTCGAGTAATACAATCATTCTTTTCATGTAACGAGAACATTCTTACTTCATTATTGTTGTAAGACTTAGTGCATTGCTCTCCAGTTGTTCCATGGCAGTTGGACCAAAATCTTACAGACGAGTGCTGTACCGATTCCTAAATGGCTTACAAACGTCATCAATCGTGTATTTGTGTTGCAGACGACAAACCCTCGCGCTCGCGCTGTGTATATCGATGAAGTAAATATGCTCGCACTCTGCAGAGTGAGAGGGTTTTGGCCTTTTCGGTTGTTCAAAAGATGGATAACAGTATCCACAGTATAAATCAATGTCCAGCTGATGATCAAGCACCGTCTAAACCAATCACGTTGTACAGTGGACATCGCTAAATTTAGCCTGCTTCATTGCTTGTCGATTTTTATGTCTCTAGATACAATTCTTTGGTCCATATGAGTAGTGTGTTTTGGGAGGTACGAGGTACGAAACTATATTCAACATCATTGTTTCTACATAGTACATACTCAACCCCCGGTTATTCCGTTTCTAGCTTTCTGATTGGCTCGCCAAATCTCGGATCTCAGCGACTAGTATAAATACACAGGTGATTATACAAAATCGCGCGCTCTCATTGGCTCGCTATCTCGGATTATCAGCCGCTAATCACCTCGACGGACGAAAATGGCTGCCAGTTGTCGTTTTGCCACTATAAGTGAAGATGATTTCGCGTTGAAATGTTTTTTTTTTCTCTTTTTTGAAATAATCACCTGTGTATTTGTACTAAAACAATTATTCGCCTCAGGCTCAGTGATTATCGGTGAATATTCAACTGTGAAGTTCAAAAGTTCATTCTCGCTGTCGATAATTTTCCCCATTTTACGATCATGTAATAACAACACAAATGTTTACCTTAATGTTTTAATTGTGAAGTATATACTAAAACAATTATTCCATTCGTACTTATATTGGATATGAGGCCCTTATAGCCAACTCGGCGCTATGCGCCTCGTTGCCGGGCTATTCATCACCTCATATCCAATGCGCACTCATGGAATAATTGTTAATTAGCTGACATTGTTCTCAAATTCGAGAGGCTTTCATGATGAGCAACCAAAACTGATAAAGTAAGTGTGTTCAATCGCACCTCTTGATGTGAAGCAGATTACTCCTTTTTATTATATAGAGCGAGTTTCAAAACCAAAGTAATTACTTTGGCCAATCAAAAAGGACGGAGACAATCCAGTAAACCAATCAAAACTCGAAGTAATTACACGTAACCGACACAAAGCGCGGGAAAATGTGCACGCGCAAGCCACGATTGGTTTTGGTTTCACCTCTGATTGGTTGAAAAAATGGCGCGAGAACTTTGAACCAATCACTGAGTGAAGTAATCATAAACCAAAGTATATAAATAAATGTTCTATTGAGGCCTTAAACTGCTGACACTCAATTGAAAACTGCTCTAAACACCAATGAAATACCAATTGAGCTTACGCGCGAAAACATGATATTCTGGTTTCTATTCTACAGTATGTTTTGTATTCATTATTTTGTTAAAACAATATCGTAAAATTATCCTAACTTTATGTACATAATATTCTGCGTGAGTTGCATAAAATTGACTTGACTTGACTTGACTTAATGTCAGGTCACATTAGTGAGTACTTGTTGCCAGGCTGAGGTTATTCCACACTTTTGGTCATGCATTGACTTTGACGAATTACCATTTTGACCACTTCTTTTTCTGGTACCTCACTGAGTTGTTCCTAAATCTGAATAAAAATCGTGTCAAGGATTCAGAACGCACATTAACTTATGATTACATTGAATTCAGATACTTATTTCTCTCTATCAACCAATTACGATATCAGCTTTATAGAGAAAACGTACGGAATCTGGTTAACAACTTTTGTCGCCCTGCGATCCCGGGTTTTGATCTCTTTTGTTGCTTTGGCCTTGCTTTTTCCTTCAAGTAGAAGAAATTGAAATTTGAGACAATTATCGTCGACGGAATCGCTAAAATACAGCAGACACCGCATACAGCGCAAAGGGCGCTGAAAATTTTTCCTGCTATTGTCGTTGGCGTGACGTCACCATATCCCACGGTTGTCATGGTAACAATGATGAACCAAAATGTGTCTGGAATACTTGTGAATATGGTCGACTGGTCAGTAGTCTCACAGTAATAGACCATGGACGAAAATAGCACCAAGGTAACTACCACGCAAAGAAATAAAAAGGCAATTTCCTTGACGCATGCATTTAAGGTTTTGAGCAGTATTTGAAGGCCCAACGAGAAACGTGTTAACTTGAATATTGAGAAGACCATCGCAAATAGTAGAATACGCTTTAGAACATTTGTTTTTGTATCGGTGGATATTAACTCTAAGACGATGATGAGAAGAAGATAAGGCAAGAACGACAGTAAGTCAAAAATACCTTGCACTGAAAACACATACATTTTCTTGTCAAGTGCGCAAAACGTTCTAATTACATATTCCAGGGCAAACCAAGAAACGCAAAGTTTTTCACTGAAGGACAAAAAGAAGCTGATCTTTTCCACGTCTTCTCCTGTTTGATTACAGCAGCTGTTGAGAGTAAGGACATTTCTGACGTAAGGAATCGTTTTAATGCACAGCAAAGCAACGAAAAAAACTGTTATAAAAATTGTCCAAACGTCTATCATTCTGTAGAAAAACGAAGGAGACCGTCTTCTGCCTGGTTCGAAGAGATCTGCGATTTTTGACAAAACGTTTTGGCAACACGACGAAGATCTGCCGGTCTCAAACCCAACATGATCAGAGCATCCTATTTCTGCTTGTGATTCAGCTATCTTGTCCTCGGCCTCTTGACCAAGTTCAAAGAACTTGACGTCATCTTCAAATGTCTGCCATGGTATCCCATCGGGCTTAACAAGAATCCCGCCATCTGTTGCTCCTGATTGGTAGTAAAACAAGATGCTGTCGAATGCATCTCTGTTTCTCTCAAAGAAATATTCGTTGCTCGAAGATCGGTAGTATGGCGCCCTCTTTGTTGGTGAACCAAGAACAGAATGGGGAAGCCTCGCTAACGTATTCTCGTACGTCTCGAATTTTATCCCCGATACATTAATCACGACGCGGTCGAGGTTCTCAAAGTCAGCTATATCTTGAGTCCTAGACATCACCTCTACCTCTTCCATTTCGATACTAAACATGTGAGCTCAATAATCCTGTTTGACATACACGCCTCGCTTTTGTGATTGCTCGACCTTTTCACTAAGTGGACTTGAAATTTTCTATTTTTTTATCACCTTCACCTTGCTTTGTAAAAGACTGATCCTTGAGTCATTATCAAACATATGAAATCATTGTATTTCTGTGAAGTTCGCCGAAGAGGAGGATTTTCGTTGAGAAAGTTTTTTCCAAGACATTCACAACCAAGGTAGGGATTGGCACGGTACCATTAAATAATGTAGCTTCATGCTGCCCATCCGTATGTTAACCGTGTTGACACCAGCTTAGCAACAACAGTGCTTCCAAACGGGTCTCCAAAGATATTCACAACTGTCGACGCTTGGAGTTCCAAAGTTCACTTTTTGAGATTATTCGTCTTGGTTGCAGAAAGGTCGATTGAAGTCAAGTTACATGAATGTACAACAAGTGTTAAATTATTTCTTCGACAGACGTGCCGGAAGATCACACTTCCATGTATCGATAGAAGGATACTGTATCCAGCGCAAAAAAGCAAATTTTGTTAATCCAATTTCTCCTCCAAAACACACAAATGTAACGGAACTAACTCGCCTATTTTGATCCGTGCAACTCAAAACGTACAGAGAAGAATTATGAACAGATTCTCTACTCCAGTGGAACTGTGCGACTATACAGAGTATAATTCATGCACTTAAGTCTCAGGTCACGCGTTCGAATTAAATGTCTAAAATGTCATATCTCAGGGATTAGTATTTGACATATTCAAAAGATCTTGTTTACTTAAGTTTGAAAATGATCTATAATACAAGAGTAGACTGCAACTGAAAAAAGTAAACAAGTCATCATGTCTTCTGATGAATACAGAGAAATTGAGCAGAATTTTCCCTACCGTGGAGATTCAACACCGACGTGCAAGGATTGAAATTATCAGACCTTGACGTCTTGGGTACAGTTTTGACCATTACTCACAAAACTATTTGCCACTGAGCCGGCCCACACGTTAAAGGAAATCCAAAAAATCCAATCTACTCAACGTGAAAGACGGGCCTTCAAAGTCACTTGTAGCTCCCGAATTGGCTCCTGCGCCAGGGCCAGTTGCCAGTTTACATCGAATTTAGTTTTCAAATAAAATGGAATATTGATTTGATAAAATACAGTATTAATTTGGAAAATTCACAAGAGATCAGGTCCCAGTCGCTCGAACGATGGATAGCGCTATCCGCCGGATAAATCACTATCCAGTGGACACGTGGTAGCGAAACCAATTGCCCCGGGGGGGGGGGGGGGACTCCCATATGAAACAGATGGGGATGCTCGTCGGAAATTTTGAATTTAACCCCTAAAGGAGACCAATCTAGGCGTGGCTTAAGCAAATTTTGACCCCTAAAAGAGACCGTTTAAAAATACAAAAATACGACACGCAATGAGTTTTAATGATAAAAAGGCATAATCATCGAATGCTTTTATCTAAAAAGAAAATTTAAAAGGAAATTTGACTTCTGTTTCTCTTCGCGTAATTCTGTGTTACTTCGCGGAACCCTAAACGAGACCTTGGTGGCATAAAATATTGGCGCTTTGCCCGGAACACCCTAAGCGAGACCAAAATCCAAAATTTACACCCCTAAGCGAGACGACGAGCATCCCCGTCTGTTTCATATGGGAGTTCCCCCCCCCGGGCCAATTGCGCTATCATGATCCAGTGGATAGTGATTCATCCGGTGGACAGCGTTATCCACCTTTTGAACAACTGGGGCCAGTGATATAAGCCGGGCTTTATCATTTATGATTTATATGTTGTTACTTGGTTTCAAAGTCTACGCAAGACAGCAAAAATGCGGCCCTGTACAATATTTTCCACTTCATTTATATTTATTTTAGAGATAATTTATTTGTATTGATAGTTTCGCTTAAAGTTGTTCTTTAGATCATTGATCTCGAGTATTTTCGGACGAATTCACACGTTCACGGATGTCGAGCAAAATTGCCGCTTTTTTTCCATATTTTCACTTAACATCTAACCTGATTTATGACACCGAATTAATTGTATGCCCCTGCAAAGTTGTATAGAAATCTATTACCGCAATTAACATAAACTTGGAATCTCAAACTCGTTAAATTCTTCCAGCAAAGTTGTGCTCTCCATGGCTACACTTTTTTATGTGTAAAAAAATGGTTTCTCAATTGGGCCCAATATTTTCGAAAGTCAAAACATTGGCAGTACGCTAAATTTAACGCTACCGGCTAAGGAGGTCTTTTGAACAAACTGTCAGTTTATGTGAAGTGCATCAGTAAAATGTTGGTTTTATCCAGAAAACGTCAGGGTTTTAGTATAAAGAGAGATCATCACTCCACAAGCCTCCTCCGTGCATTAGACAGTTGGGTGGTACACATAAGTTTAAACAGCTGTGATGTAAATATAACATAACATATGAGGCTTACTTCTAATGATTGCTCAGCTGTTACCCACTTTATTTTTTCGCAGAGTTAAACTGACAATGCAAAGTATATATCTAGGTGTTTAAGGATTTATGTTTTGTACCTCCCCTCTCACTTCGATTACTTTCTTAATGACTTGCGGGGCTCCTGCTGCGTATAATTTTATGCTGTTGATTGTCTAATAAAATTATTAATGCTATTCGCGGAGGCTCGAGATCGTTTTGCTCGGCAGAAATTCAATAAAATGCTTCGGCAAGTTCGAGTTTTTGAAAATTCGACATCCGAGAACCGGCTTCGCAGTCGAACGGGACAAAAAGTGGGAAACTGGGCAATCAAAGCAAGCCGACAACTTTTTGTAGGTGAATGGAGCACATTTTCAAACTTATTTCAACATTTATTTTAGCGCTAAAAGATGGATTTTTTCCAGTGGTATTGCGCAATAAGCAATGTGGAAGACCTTAGACAGCAATGACCAGAACCAGTTGCTTACCAGCGGTTTTCGTTAAAGTAATGGTTTGCTGGGGGTGCTCAGTCTCGCGGGCTCAGAAAACCTGGTTGTGGTCATTGTTATTTTAGGTTTTTCAGGCAATGTGGCCCAGTGGTTAGGGCGCTTGCCTTGAGATCCGGGGATCCCCGGGTTCAAGAAACGTTCTGACCACTGGTTGAATTTCTTCCTGGTAGTCCCTGGTTGGACTTCTCGGCTGCACTTGTAAATAGCCAAGTCAGTGAGATTCTTAACATCTGTTGTTGAATGTTTTGTTCTGCCGTGATTGTGTTCATTGGCCTTGAAAATCCCCACCCCTCCCCCCCCCCCCCCCAATGTGTGTGTATGCGGGTGTGTAAGTCAATGTCCAGACTGACTGTGTTACCAAAATAACAAAGCAAAAAGTTGCCCAAGATTTCCGGAGATAGATAGGTAGCTTCGAACCTAGCCTGCGAACGCAGACGTATTTTCGGCGGAGAGAAATGACCGCCGGAAATACGTCTGCGTTCGCAGGCTACTTCCAACCTTGCTGAAAGTCGAAACTCGCTTCGTTGTTTTGCATAAAAATAAATTTGGTACGGAGAAAGGTAAAGAAATGTGAACCTTGTTTATTTATTTCCATGTTTAAGCCTTTTCACTGGTTATAATAAAAATTTCTATACTATACTTGTGACCGATAAAAACATGTCTTGGCACCGACTGCAGTAAACACCCGCATATAATAACCTAGATTTTTCCAAGTTAGCCAAAATAGGTTCTAATAAAAAATGGTATTTACAGTAGTCTTGGGCTATCTAGGTTCTTAAATTGATTATTATTTCCAGGAAAGATACATAGTCTATCATATGGTAAGACTGATTTCCTCTGATGAGCACGCTGATACCTTTCTATTTCATAACAATGAAAAATACGTTTTGAACAAGATCTGTGTAGTTTAAATTTGAACAGACTTAACTGATAAGAGTGTAAAGTGAAGTGCTACTTTTCTACCCCATATGAACCATGTGAGCGTTACCCTTCTAATGGAAATAGCCCCACACAAGGACAGAGAAAAGTAAAAAAAAAGTAAAGTGGTGCATTTATATAGCGCCCTTATCATAACGTCTCAAAGGCGCTTTACAATGATCAATTTACCCCCAGCGGACTGGAAGCATATACAGGCGCAAATTGCAGCCGCTTCTAAGCAGTCCATGCATGCTGGTACTCATTTTACCGACCTCGGAAGGATGGAAAGCTGAGTGAACTTTAGCGGGAAAGAAGGTCGCCAAATATTCCAGTCTCGGCAGAACCGGGAATGGAACCCGGGACCTTAGGGTTGGAAGGCAGAGATCTTACCACTGCGCCAACCCCTCAGAGAAAAACTTTGACCAGGGTGGGAAATGAACCCACGACCTTCGGGTTAGATCACCGCTGCTCTACCGAACCTGCTCTACCGACCTCTTCCCACCCTGGTCAGAGTTCTTCTCTGACCTTGTGTGGGCCCATTTCCATTAGCAGGGCTAACGCTCACATGACTCATATGGGATACAAAACTAGCACTTCACATTACACTCTAATCAGTAAAGTCTGTTGAAATATAAGTGCTACACGGCCAACGTTTGCAAAAAAAAAAAAAAAAACGTAACCCTTCCTTGCAGTTTAAATTTGGTCCAGTCGCCTTATCGCCTTAGCCTGTTCCAGGTTCCCAGATGGTAGGGAAAGATAAAAAAATGCGTGCGAAAAATTATTGGCTATCTGGGAGCCTGGAATGGGCTACATTCACCTGAGATTTCAAGGCCATTTTCTAAAATAGGAACCTGGTTAATTCTGTAGGCTAAGCTGGTTCTTAAGTAAGGGGGGTCTAACTTGAAAATGAAATCTTTAGCCTAACAGGTTCTTAAATTCTAGGTTCATATATGTGGGTGTTTACTATATGTAATCGCATGGGACCGAGGGCGATTAAGGATTAATTTCTCTTGTATTTTCAAAGTTTTCACAAAATTGCCCGAGTTGCGAGGCAACAAGGACAATTTGGAAAACTTTGAAAATACAAGTAAAATTAATCCTTAAGTGCCCTCGTGATTAAAGAAAAATGCCCTCCGTCTCTGAGGCAATCAGCATAATATTTTGCCCCGTGTGTGATAAATGTATTCATACATGGTCTGGCAGATTTACATGACTGTTGTTACTTTAATAAGCACTCAGTCACCGTAATGTGTATACTTAATAAAAAAAAAAAACAACATTTACACTTCAACTCACCATGCATGCATACATTAAAGCTAGCGCGCGCCCCGGCACTGAAAGTCTTAGAAAGGAAGAATATTTCATTTCAAGTTCGATTGTTTTGTGTGACAATCGTTGTACAACATCAAATGTAAACTATATATTTAACGGAATTTAATTATTGTAGGATCAAGTTCTTCAAGGGTAATATCAATCAAAATAGGTAATAATCAATAAATTATCAATAATACCATATACTGTTTTT
>NC_090893.1:10500070-10505070 GCF_036669925.1 Montipora capricornis
TATTAAATTAATAACAAAACATTGTGAAGTACGTGGATTCCCTTAATCTTCTATGCCATTCAAGAAGACCAAAAATGACAAACACCAATGAGATCTGTACTTTTAGCATAACCCATTTCATTGGCGATCATTTCAACTCTTTTGACAGCAAGGAAATCCACTTTAATTGTTTCTGCTTAGCCAGGTCTATGGTTTGAGACTGCAGTTTTGTAGCTGTAAGATACGAGACTGATATATGTTGCAAACGTAAGTGCTAAATTAAAACCTACCATAACGAGTTAATTGCAACAGCCAGATGTTTCGTCGGTCTGTCTTAAGGCCGAAAAAGCTTTGCAAATAGGCAATGAATATTAAATATGTAAAATGCTGGTGTTCTTACTTAGGAAGGTTTCTAATAACAGCTCGTAGGGCCGGTTTTAATGGAAAAAACACATTGGCGCATGCGCGCTGTTGATATAAGCCTTGATGCCCAGCTTCTCATTTTTGGTATCCTTTTTCCTAGAGACCCGTCAACCCAAGGCCTTCGCCACCTAACACTGGAAAAACTTCGAGTTTTGGGGACCGCCTTTTAATCCTTTCATTCTCAAGATCGAAACGTTCATTCTGCTAACTGGTACCTTATATTTCTTCTTTGATAATTATCTTGATTCTCAATACGTGTCTGACTTACATTTTCATTGAAATTGTGAAGACAATTTACACATTGATCACGATTGGGAGTCAAAGTGTTAAGTTTCTATCTCGTTCACCATTCTAGTCAGCTTCCAGTGGCCTTTAATTTTCTTAATCAACAGAACATTGGAGAGTTTCCTTAAAAATTTACAAATATAATCAAATCCTAAGTGAGGCCTTCCTTAATATGTCTTATTTCGTTTCTCAGTAATGCTGTTGGCTGGCTGTAAATCAAACAGCCCATCGTTTTTAAGGAGGAAAAGAAAAAAAGTTCCGGAATGTATCAGCTACATAGTTCCCATCTCCGATTTTGTGTGAGTCTTGCACCAGAAAATTAAGACCTTTACTAAGCAATTTAACGACATCATTTAACTTACATGTAAAGCATTTGAAAAAAGGACCCGTCGCAATTTATGCTTGAAATTCCAAGCTTATTGGACCTGAAAAAGTTCCCTTTCATAAAAACCTTTTATGAGGATCTCTTCCGAATGGCATATAGCTTAAAGCACATGATTTACGTCAGAAACTTATGAGCCACCCTTAATCACGATAACATTTCAAGAAGTGATTTGTCTCAATACCCTGGTACTGCATAGCTCTTGACTTTCAATAGTGCACTTTCCTAACGAAACAATATGGTGAGTTTATTCTGATATCAAGACAATGATATCAAGTGTTTTTAATGGCAAGAGTTTTGTTTCGAATTACTGAGAATCGCGCAAAATCGATGTATAAAATGTAAGCACAATTTCAGTGAAGAGTCGAGCGTTAACTCTACAAACAAAACGCTGGGAGGCATCCACTGTCAATAGGTATGACAAAATATCATTTCCTTTCAATCGGAAAAAAAATATCTTCAGTTAGGCGAAGAAGTAAGTTGTCTTTAGCGAACTTAAACAAGCACAAGGTTGATTTTCTTTAGTATTTTTTATGTGCACGCTTGTTTTTCCATATAAACGTTCAGGCGCGCAACTGAAAAAAGATCGTTTCCTATCGCTAGCAGAATTTTCTTTAAAGTCCGTTTGTACCATTTCAGTCACCCCTAAAGCATATGAATTCTTATTTTTCTGGATGAAAGTTTTTCTCGCTGTGCAAAGAGTTTTCCATATTAAAAAATCATTCCTTTCCGTAACTCCCTTAACTCACGGACAAAAACAATGACAACCGATCGGAAGTTTTTGGCTACGAGAACATTAAAAATTATTCAAGTAATATTGTCCATTAAAAATTGATCGAGTTATTACTTTAAGAGTCGACTCTGTGTCCTCTCTCTCTCAAAATGAAAACCGAGTCTAATTTTGTTTTCTTTCATCTCCTTTAGATGAAACTTTAATGTCGGCGTAATAATTTATTGTTTAATCGATTTATATACAGGAGAAACTTACAAGTGACGAAATAAAAGGTAAATGATTTAGCTAGTAGGGCCCTTTTTCCTTTCATTTTTGTCGAGAAGGTAAAGCCTGATGATCATGAGACAAAGTATTTCGTACAAAGCTCCTTTAGTTGATAAATCTAAAAAAATACAGATAAACTGAATAAATATAAAACAGGTAAAGATTCCTCTATTTAGCAGTGATGAAGAAAAAGTCGCAGTGGGAAAGAAGTAAGATCTCATCGACTTGTAGCCTGCGTAGCATGGCGGTTTTTTGTCGAGCCGGGCGAACGAGCGGCGAAGCCGCGAAATTCGCGCGCGAAGCACGCGAGAACGAGCGGCGAAGCCGCGAGAAAAATAGTTGCTCCTGCCCCAATCTCCTCGCGGTTTTTCTGCCCTCGCCCGCCTTTATTACTTGGCAACCAAAACCGCCATGCTACGCAGGCTAATCGACTTGAAGGGTTTTTTTCTTTTCAATCTTACATCATGTTTTGCGGCAGGGAAAATCAGCATCTTCAAGGCGTACGCAGAAATTCTTCAATGTAATAGAAAGATTAAGCATTATGTTTACCGCAAACGGCGAACTTCAGACTAATATTTGCGTTTTGCCAAAAATGGAAGAAACTCGTTTGATATGAGCTCATTTCTTGCGTGTTAGCAGCAGGTATCAAGCAACTTTTCAAAGGAGAGAGACGAGTTAGAAAAACATCATTTTTATGCTGTTATGACAGAGAGCAGCCTACTTTTTCGCGTTTGCCGCTTCATGTAAACGTCATGCTTAATTCTCTCCATTAACCGCTTAATAACCGAGCGCTAGGGCCAATATTCCCCTATACGGCTCGAGCAAGTGAGGTTAGTAAGTTATTTATTATATGGCATTATTTGTTTGACAAAAGGTGGTCAAGCTCGGACGCAGGGGAGCTTTCAATTTTCTCATTTTTCATACTACTAGCTTCCATATAGCGGAGAAGAGTGTTCAAATCAGTAGCCATCTTCTTATTTGTGTTTGCACTTTTCTGTTGGTTGATAAAATCGTCTCTGGCCTCCAGGCTTTCGATGATGCCTGTTTCAGTTTCTTCATCAAAAGTTCCCAGATCTTCAGGACAATAAAATGTTCGTCTGAAGTCTTTATCCATCTTTGAAACCAGCCGTGAAAAATTTCAATATTTTTAGCTTTTTCTGGTGGTTTCGCTGCGAAGAATGACAATATTCACATTTTTTTCGCAGTCTTGCTTTCAAATAAAGTTGTTTCAAATTATGAATTTGCCGACTTTGCTCCAAAACAAAAATACACGGCTTGGAGCGTTTTAACGGTCCGTACTGAAAAATCCCGACCAAGAAAGAACCAATCAGAGCGTCCGGGTTTGCCAAAGATATAATAAAGGTATTTATTATATCTCTCAGATAGTACGCGCGCTGTAATTGGCTAAATTAGGGGGCCATATTCTACGGTACGGCCCGCTGTACAGCCCGCTAAATTTAAAATTTCGACAAAACATCATCTAGCGAGTTTTTCATGTCATTTCTGTTGCATAAACTTGTACTGAAAACTGTTTGAATCTTGCAAGCAACTATTTCAAACTTAACAGCCAAGAAGATTTAGTTTTTGGGATTTTGGCATGGCATTCTTTGTAGCAGTTGAACCTTCCGCTTCACTTTGACTAGTTTCCTTGCCCGCGCGCCGGGTAACCTCAGAGATATAATAAATATCTTACTAACCTCGTTTTCTCGGTCCGTACTGTAAGTTACGGATCCTCGTTTTTTCCCGTTGATTTATGGCCCGCGCGCTTCGCGCTTGGGCCATAAATTAACGGGAAAAAACTCGGCCCGTAACTTACAGTACGGACCTCGAACTCGGTTAGTAAGAGGTATGTATGATGAGATAAATTTGCGTAAGAAATACCACCTACTTCTTGTACCGAACTCCATTTAGACTTCATAGTTTTTCCTTGATTTGCTTCTTTTATTTCACAGATCCACTATCATCGAATTTCTGTGGACAGGACGTAATCTACTCAACAAACCATATTTTGAGGGAACTCAGTGAAACTATTACTTACAAAAAAAAAGTTATTTGGGGCCCAAAAAACAACATATCATATTTCTTGGTTCTCTTACTCTTCAGTTTTTAATCAAAATCTAGCTTGTTAGAACAAAACTGAACTCAACCGCATTTTGCGCAAGCTGTACAAGCATTAGCCCCTTACCCCTCCCCTCCCCCTCTCAGGGCATTAGCTAATCTGATATCTAAATCAAATGCACGTGCCGTCGTGTCAACTGCAATGTGTAACGAAGACAAAGTCGTGCAATTCCTAAAACCTCATCTCTTCTTTTACGGCAGAATACGTTGAGGTTTTCGAGGTTTTTGGTCAAGATGAGAATGGTCGCATATCAACTAATCAGCTGCGACAGGCCATGCAATTAGTGGGTCTTAACCCAACAGACACACAGATACAAAACCTCATCAATGAAAGGGAGTATGATGGTGAGCCAGTGTGTTGTTTAAAGCTTGTAGGAAAAATCTTCAGTACCAAATAAACGATAGAGAACTGGCACTGAGGAGAGAGTCATTTGTCTTGAAGTAGTTATAGTGGATAGTAAAGTAGCTATAGTAGAGTTGAATGCTGGACAACGAGACTTGAAATCCCAGGTGGTCGGCGGTTACAGCGTGACTTCCACACAGGCCATTAATTTGCAAAATATACTCCCTAGTCAGCAACGGAGCCATTTCACGGCGCTTCAACATGGATCACAATTTGTGTTGTCGTAGAGCAATGACCAGACACATGGAAAAAATACTGAAAATGTCTGCATTGTCTCATGAATTAAGGCACGCAATCTTCGGAGCTGTGCTCTATATCTCATTCTGTTCTGGGCATGCTTATACATCAAGTCTTTTGCCATCACGCAGACTGGCCGCAAAGTCGCCCACTATAAAGTTCAGTCTCTGGTGCAT
>NC_090893.1:10510070-10515070 GCF_036669925.1 Montipora capricornis
ATAAGTAATACTGCTTCTATAGAAGGAACACATTTACCACCAAAAATTCAACATATTGTAGAAAGGCAGGAGCTACAAAAGATTGATACTTACAGGTATTTTAAGTTGGTAAACTGGATAAAAGTTTCTTTTGGAATGATAGTCGTTTTATCATCTATGACTGTACTACAAATAAAAACAAGAGTTAAAATTACTATCATCATTATAATCATTATCGTTGTTAGTAATTTTCGTTACAGAGTCTTAAGAAGTGATTGGTTCAAATTTCTCTGGCCATTTTTTCAACCAAACAGAAGTGACACCAAAACCAATCGAGGCTTGCGTGGTCACATTTTCCCGCGCTTTGTGTCGGCTACGTGTAATTACTTCGAGTTTTGGTTTACTGGATTGTCTCCGTCCTTTTTGATTGGCCAAATTAATAACTTTGGTTTGGGTTTTTTACGACACTCGATTGAAACTCGCTCTAAGTGCCCCCATCGCCAAATACATTTGACACTTCAATAAAGGTCATTATTCTCATTTGAGGTGAAAACACACTGAGTTGAGTTGCGAACTCCTTGCATTGAATGGCGAACAGTATTATTGGCTTTATTGGCTTATAGATTGAAGTAAACAAATCAGAAAGTATCTTAGTAGTAATCAAAAGATTCTAGTCATTAACTTACAAGGCACCAATCAGCTTTGGCCTCTTAATGTAACTGCGCAGGTCATTTTTCAAATCCGTTGTGTGACAAGTGGCCGTCACGTTATACACTGGATCAGAAGAGCATGAGCACATTGGCGAGACACAGTTTTCCGGAGGAGATGATGAAAGAGAAGGTGCGACAAGATCGACGACGATAAGTAATGTCAAGGACAGTATATCCATGCACCTGTAAGACACAAAGTGGTTTTCTTAACTGAAATATGAAATTAACAGATTAAAGCAGAAATAGGAATTGAAGATATGTATTTTTTCAATGCATGATGAATCCGCGTTTTTTGATTGAAAAGGATAGGAAATAACATCTTAAAAGTTAAATTAACGATAAAACATGACGTTTGGGCTAATTCCTGTCGCCATTATGCGATTGTTTTTTTCAATTCTCATTTCAAAATGTACAGTGTAGAACAGTAAGGGTTCCTAACAGAAGTCTTAAACCAATGAACTCACGATTACCAGTTCGGAAACGTTACGACAGAGCCTACCAATTTCTTTACTGCAATTGCGAGAGTGCCACATTTTGTCAATTTGACATCTAACAGAATAGCCCCGCAATTGTCCCCTGAATGGCCTGGGTCCCACGAGCCTCCTATAGCTCCGAACATGGTTATCGGAAGGTCCGAGTAGCTTCGACTTCTGCCGAGGAACACTCGGATGTTTCCGATCATCCCTTATTAGCTCTGTGGTTGAGCTGCCGAACCGGTTATCGGAAGGTCGTAGATTTTGACTCAAGTTCTGCCGAGGAACACTCGGATTTTTCCGATCATCCGTTATTGGTGGGAATTGAGTTTTTCTCTGTCCTTGCGTGGGTCCAATTCCATTAGTTGGGCTAACGCTCATATGGTTTACACGGGTAGAATCAGAAACCCATAAGGGTTGAAACGTGTAACGGCCCCTTGCGTGCTTGGAAACAAGCTTCTGAATATTCGATTTGCTAAGTACCATATTTGGAAACAACATTCCAAATATGGTACTTAGCAATGAAACATTAAACCAATCAGTTCGCACTGAATATTCGGAAGCTGTGAACGCACGTTACACGTTTCAACCTTATGGGTTTCTGGTAGAATATAGCACTTCACTTTACCCTCTAATAGTTAATTCTGTTGAAATATATTAAGTTCTACACGGCCAACGTTTGCAAAAACTTAACCCTTCCTTGCATACGGGACAAGTGACCTTTGCCACGAAAATAATGTAAAATTTCACGTAACCCGCTTAGTTCTAGTTTTCCTACAATTCCTAACCTGATATTGATTAATTGCTAACATGTGCATTTGAGCTATATGATGAAATGCGCAAACACAAAATAATCCCTTGTCTTTATTTCTAATGAAGTAATAAATGAAAAAACAGTTCATTATCAGTGTATGAACCTATAAAATTCTTGGAAAGCGTGTTAAAGAGAAACCAAAAATAAATAAATAAATAAATAAACTGAAGAAAAACAATATCCAAAGAAACACCTTTGTGCAAAGAAATGCTTTCCGGTTTTTAGACAGAGGTAACCAATCGCGGCCGCTGTTCAGCTTTTCAGCGTTTGCTTTTTTCGACCTCAAGCATCGCTAAACATCAAAAGTCAGTTTATGGCCTTATTATAAACGGTCGGAACCCACGAGTAACGACTTCAGGTCGTTAAAAAAAAGTAGCTGATTTTGTCTTCGCAGTAAGTATGGATGTTTATGATCTGTAATGCCCTGCATGTTGCAGTGTCGTGTTAAATGGCCAAACCATTTTTTTTTGTTACAAAATCTAGTTCTGCTTGCGAGGCAAATCACAAGGACGGTACAGCGAGAACATTAAGGAAAGGCAAATGGTACGTACTTACATTTGTTTGGAACTAGTATGACCTTGAAGTTATCCCATTTTAGTACTTTCAAAGCAGTTGCTATAATTCATTTTCAAAGAGTTGGTTCTGCCAACTACCTGCTGTTTTGTCATTAGTATGACTTGAAGTTATCCCATTTTCGTAATTTCAAAGCAGCAGCTTAATAATTTATTTTCAAAGAGCTGGTTCTGCCAACTACCTGCTGTTTTCTCATTTGCATTTTTTTGTTTGATTTGAATTATTGCTCATTACTAGACCTGAATTATTGTGTATTAATGCTGCCTGCGGGCGAAAATTTAAGTCGTTTTCCACCGTTTTATGGAAATAGCAATATTCTGTCAGACTCACTGAAACTGGCGACAAAAGGAGCTTTAGAGAGTAAAAAAAACTCGTCAGCTGAGTTTCAAAAACAACTTTGCCCAAAGTCTTACAGGTACGCTAGCAGATTTTTTTAAAGAAGATCTTCGTCATCATTAAAAATTTTAGATATTTTGATCATGTCTCATAAGAGAGCAATGAGGTCTGTTAGTAATGAACTTTTAACGCAACCTAGATTGCCCTTATACCAAGACAGATCTAGAGAAAGACCTTTCGCTGTTCACGCACAAAGAGAATGGAACTTAATACCCTATGAAATTCGGACGTCTAATACCATACTCGAGTTTTAAAAGATCACTTAAGACATACTTGTTTACTAAATTTAAGTAATAACAGATCATTATTTCTATAGATTTGCATGATATTGCTTTAGTTGTTTAATTTTCCTTTTTTAATCATTGTAAAATATAATAGGATATGGCTGTAAATTACTCCCCACCACAAACACGCCAAAAACAAATACAGACTAAAGCCGGAATTCCAAAAGACAATGAATCGAAAACACATTGAAAAGATTTCTCAACCATTTCCAACCTACGTTCGCAAGAGACAATATGTGACAAGCCGTCAATTTGTAGGATTTGTTTCGTTGATATAGGCGTCACCACACTGTTGGGAAAATCGGGACATTAAGGGCTTGTTTATATGGTCTCGCTTACCCGAGACAGCCCTCCTTCCCGAGACAACTTTACCGAGCGTCTATATGAGAATTGCGTGAGCGAGACAAAGTTGACCTTACTTAATTATGCATGTATTTTAAGACGCATCGCATCTTCAAAAAATGCGTATCATCATTTGCCTTTCTTTTTTGTTAAGTATAGTTGCGTTTTCACATTCAGCAAATGGACTGACAATCTTAACGCAGCATTAATATGTAGTTTAAATAAAGGCTGTTTATGAATCGAGAATTTTCCGTTGACAGCGTTGAGAATTATGGCGGGAAAAAACTTTTTCTTTCGAAAGTAAACTAAAAACATGTATAAGCTCCCCAAATTGTTGCTTCTTTGATTTTTATTTTGCTGTCTCGTCTCGGGTGGTCGAGCCAAACGGTTTACATGCGAACAAGTTGTCTCACCTGCCAGGGTTACCCTACCTGCCGGGGCGAGAGACAACTCGCCTCCCCGAGTTGTCCCGCCACCCGAGTTGTCTCTCGCCACCTCATGTAAACGGTTGATATAATTTTTTAAACTAATGAGTGGGTAACTCGGGGGGAGGGTTGTCTCGTGTACCCGCGACCATATTGTAGCGACTGTACCCCCCTTAGGAAAGCTTGTACCAGTCCCGCGCAAAGTTAGTGTTGATGTCGGATTAAAAAACACAGAAAGAAACTACTACTCGCTGTGTTGTATTAAAGGAAAAACGGCCTAGAAAAACCGAGACGAAGTTGCGGGACCAAGTGAGAAATCCCGAGCGGGCAAGATAGCTCCATCTTGCCCGCTCGGGTAGCCAATCACAGTGCGGGATTTGGTTCATCTTGCCGCTCATGGAGCTAGTCATATAATAATCCCACTGCAGTTAGTTGGTTGCGGACCAATCAGAGGCGTTGCGGTCATCAGACCCAATTCAATTCATCTTCCAAATCGGCACCCTTAATCCTCACGGTATTAACGAACGCTTTTAATTTAAACTAATATATTCCTATTTTCACGTTGCCATGTTACCACCAATAGCGTAGCTCCTACTCTACTATAAAAACTACACGTAACCCACAATTCCTCGATTCGCTCTGACGAAGGGCTAACGGTCGAAACGTCAGCTTTTAGGGCCGATTTACACGGTGCGATTTTTGTCGCATGCGACAAGCTCACGACAGGCCATAAGACATGACTTACGATTGTCGTAGCGTTTTAAAACATGTTTTAAAATGCTACGACATTTTTCTGACGTACGCAACAATCGTAAATCATGTTGTGGGCCTGACGTAAGTCGTTGTCGCATGCGACAAAAATCGTACCGTGTTAATGGGCCCTTAGAATCTATGTACGGTGGCCAATTTACATTATCAACTCCGTTGATAAAACCCCACTTTTGTATATCAAATAAACCTGTTGCGCGGTCGATTTTTGGCGCATGCGACGTGAAGCTTTACAA
>NC_090893.1:10522570-10530070 GCF_036669925.1 Montipora capricornis
GAAAATCGCTCTAAGTGTCTCTAATAACGGTGCATGCGCATGAATGACTTCGGGTCATGTGGAGCTGCAAGAAATGAAAATATACCAGCCAATCTCGACCCCAGAGCTATTCTCCTGACTGAGGGAGAGAAGAACTCTGGGGAACCTTGAAACAAAGTGTCTTCTCATTGGTTTTCGTGAAGAACAATCAAAAGCGTACCTAATCGGTGCTTTCATGTTGTTGAGCAAGAGCAGTGAGCAGGCGCCGTAAGGTTCAAATAGCCAATTTTTGGCTATAAGAACCCAACGGCGCATGTTTATCTACATAGAGTTTCCAGAGCTTTGGGTAGATCCGAGGCTCTGGTGACGAGAATGTGTGCCTGCGTAAAACCATCTCACCGAGGTTCTTTTGCGTCGGCCACACCCTCCGCTTTTGGTTTTTGTTAATGGAATATTTATTTGAGCGAATCAGTTTCTACCCTAAATATTCAAGCGAGCTATCATGTACGAGTTGCAAATTGAAGTGATTTTATTAATCCCTTCATTTCTGTTGCATTTTCAGACATTAATTCTCTTATGAAGCAAACGCACTGTTAATTTAAGGACCTGTTACGGCAATTAATTATTAATACTCACACAGAGATAATGAGAATGTAAAATGTCAAGTAACTGCGTGCTGATGCTTAATTGTTATGAAACATAATTCGTTGGGAAGAAACGACGTAATTGAAAACTGAAACGATAACTAAATATTTTTGTGAACTTAAATAAACCCGATGGATTTGAAAATAAGCGGGACAAAAGCAGATTCAATCGATCCAATTCGTTTTGCACCATGACTCATTATGCACACATTCTACATCTCTCTAGCTGTAAGCCGTATTGTTTACGAAAATCAAGGTAATTTTAAAATGGAATATAACGACTTATCATGTGAATGTTAAAACGTCAGACTATCGACTACTAAACTCGAGGTCTCCGACAAAACCAGTAGCTCTGGGTCAAAGGCAATGCATGGTGTTTCAAAACAAAATTCTCCTCAAAGGGTACATTTCATTCTGAGCGGGCATAAGAGCATAAAATTATAAAGTGAACGACATTCTATTAAATTAATAACAAAACATTGTGAAGTACGTGGATTCCCTTAATCTTCTATGCCATTCAAGAAGACCAAAAATGACAAACACCAATGAGATCTGTACTTTTAGCATAACCCATTTCATTGGCGATCATTTCAACTCTTTTGACAGCAAGGAAATCCACTTTAATTGTTTCTGCTTAGCCAGGTCTATGGTTTGAGACTGCAGTTTTGTAGCTGTAAGATACGAGACTGATATATGTTGCAAACGTAAGTGCTAAATTAAAACCTACCATAACGAGTTAATTGCAACAGCCAGATGTTTCGTCGGTCTGTCTTAAGGCCGAAAAAGCTTTGCAAATAGGCAATGAATATTAAATATGTAAAATGCTGGTGTTCTTACTTAGGAAGGTTTCTAATAACAGCTCGTAGGGCCGGTTTTAATGGAAAAAACACATTGGCGCATGCGCGCTGTTGATATAAGCCTTGATGCCCAGCTTCTCATTTTTGGTATCCTTTTTCCTAGAGACCCGTCAACCCAAGGCCTTCGCCACCTAACACTGGAAAAACTTCGAGTTTTGGGGACCGCCTTTTAATCCTTTCATTCTCAAGATCGAAACGTTCATTCTGCTAACTGGTACCTTATATTTCTTCTTTGATAATTATCTTGATTCTCAATACGTGTCTGACTTACATTTTCATTGAAATTGTGAAGACAATTTACACATTGATCACGATTGGGAGTCAAAGTGTTAAGTTTCTATCTCGTTCACCATTCTAGTCAGCTTCCAGTGGCCTTTAATTTTCTTAATCAACAGAACATTGGAGAGTTTCCTTAAAAATTTACAAATATAATCAAATCCTAAGTGAGGCCTTCCTTAATATGTCTTATTTCGTTTCTCAGTAATGCTGTTGGCTGGCTGTAAATCAAACAGCCCATCGTTTTTAAGGAGGAAAAGAAAAAAGTTCCGGAATGTATCAGCTACATAGTTCCCATCTCCGATTTTGTGTGAGTCTTGCACCAGAAAATTAAGACCTTTACTAAGCAATTTAACGACATCATTTAACTTACATGTAAAGCATTTGAAAAAAGGACCCGTCGTAATTTATGCTTGAAATTCCAAGCTTATTGGACCTGAAAAAGTTCCCTTTCATAAAAACCTTTTATGAGGATCTCTTCCGAATGGCATATAGCTTAAAGCACATGATTTACGTCAGAAACTTATGAGCCACCCTTAATCACGATAACATTTCAAGAAGTGATTTGTCTCAATACCCTGGTACTGCATAGCTCTTGACTTTCAATAGTGCACTTTCCTAACGAAACAATATGGTGAGTTTATTCTGATATCAAGACAATGATATCAAGTGTTTTTAATGGCAAGAGTTTTGTTTCGAATTACTGAGAATCGCGCAAAATCGATGTATAAAATGTAAGCACAATTTCAGTGAAGAGTCGAGCGTTAACTCTACAAACAAAACGCTGGGAGGCATCCACTGTCAATAGGTATGACAAAATATCATTTCCTTTCAATCGGAAAAAAAATATCTTCAGTTAGGCGAAGAAGTAAGTTGTCTTTAGCGAACTTAAACAAGCACAAGGTTGATTTTCTTTAGTATTTTTTATGTGCACGCTTGTTTTTCCATATAAACGTTCAGGCGCGCAACTGAAAAAAGATCGTTTCCTATCGCTAGCAGAATTTTCTTTAAAGTCCGTTTGTACCATTTCAGTCACCCCTAAAGCATATGAATTCTTATTTTTCTGGATGAAAGTTTTTCTCGCTGTGCAAAGAGTTTTCCATATTAAAAAATCATTCCTTTCCGTAACTCCCTTAACTCACGGACAAAAACAATGACAACCGATCGGAAGTTTTTGGCTACGAGAACATTAAAATTATTCAAGTAATATTGTCCATTAAAAATTGATCGAGTTATTACTTTAAGAGTCGACTCTGTGTCCTCTCTCTCTCAAAATGAAAACCGAGTCTAATTTTGTTTTCTTTCATCTCCTTTAGATGAAACTTTAATGTCGGCGTAATAATTTATTGTTTAATCGATTTATATACAGGAGAAACTTACAAGTGACGAAATAAAAGGTAAATGATTTAGCTAGTAGGGCCCTTTTTCCTTTCATTTTTGTCGAGAAGGTAAAGCCTGATGATCATGAGACAAAGTATTTCGTACAAAGCTCCTTTAGTTGATAAATCTAAAAAAATACAGATAAACTGAATAAATATAAAACAGGTAAAGATTCCTCTATTTAGCAGTGATGAAGAAAAAGTCGCAGTGGGAAAGAAGTAAGATCTCATCGACTTGTAGCCTGCGTAGCATGGCGGTTTTTTGTCGAGCCGGGCGAACGAGCGGCGAAGCCGCGAAATTCGCGCGCGAAGCACGCGAGAACGAGCGGCGAAGCCGCGAGAAAAATAGTTGCTCCTGCCCCAATCTCCTCGCGGTTTTTCTGCCCTCGCCCGCCTTTATTACTTGGCAACCAAAACCGCCATGCTACGCAGGCTAATCGACTTGAAGCGTTTTTTTCTTTTCAATCTTACATCATGTTTTGCGGCAGGGAAAATCAGCATCTTCAAGGCGTACGCAGAAATTCTGCAATGTAATAGAAAGATTAAGCATTATGTTTACCGCAAACGGCGAACTTCAGACTAATATTTGCGTTTTGCCAAAAATGGAAGAAACTCGTTTGATATGAGCTCATTTCTTGCGTGTTAGCAGCAGGTATCAAGCAACTTTTCAAAGGAGAGAGACGAGTTAGAAAAACATCATTTTTATGCTGTTATGACAGAGAGCAGCCTACTTTTTCGCGTTTGCCGCTTCATGTAAACGTCATGCTTAATTCTCACCATTAACCGCTTAATAACCGAGCGCTAGGGCCAATATTCCCCTATACGGCTCGAGCAAGTGAGGTTAGTAAGTTATTTATTATATGGCATTATTTGTTTGACAAAAGGTGGTCAAGCTCGGACGCAGGGGAGCTTTCAATTTTCTCATTTTTCATACTACTAGCTTCCATATAGCGGAGAAGAGTGTTCAAATCAGTAGCCATCTTCTTATTTGTGTTTGCACTTTTCTGTTGGTTGATAAAATCGTCTCTGGCCTCCAGGCTTTCGATGATGCCTGTTTCAGTTTCTTCATCAAAAGTTCCCAGATCTTCAGGACAATAAAATGTTCGTCTGAAGTCTTTATCCATCTTTGAAACCAGCCGTGAAAAATTTCAATATTTTTAGCTTTTTCTGGTGGTTTCGCTGCGAAGAATGACAATATTCACATTTTTTTCGCAGTCTTGCTTTCAAATAAAGTTGTTTCAAATTATGAATTTGCCGACTTTGCTCCAAAACAAAAATACACGGCTTGGAGCGTTTTAACGGTCCGTACTGAAAAATCCCGACCAAGAAAGAACCAATCAGAGCGTCCGGGTTTGCCAAAGATATAATAAAGGTATTTATTTGACTAGTTTCCTTGCCCGCGCGCCGGGTAACCTCAGAGATATAATAAATATCTTACTAACCTCGTTTTCTCGGTCCGTACTGTAAGTTACGGATCCTCGTTTTTTCCCGTTGATTTATGGCCCGCGCGCTTCGCACTTGGGCCATAAATTAACGGGAAAAAACTCGGCCCGTAACTTACAGTACGGACCTCGAACTCGGTTAGTAAGAGGTATGTATGATGAGATAAATTTGCGTAAGAAATACCACCTACTTCTTGTACCGAACTCCATTTAGACTTCATAGTTTTTCCTTGATTTGCTTCTTTTATTTCACAGATCCACTATCATCGAATTTCTGTGGACAGGACGTAATCTACTCAACAAACCATATTTTGAGGGAACTCAGTGAAACTATTACTTACAAAAAAAAAGTTATTTGGGGCCCAAAAAACAACATATCATATTTCTTGGTTCTCTTACTCTTCAGTTTTTAATCAAAATCTAGCTTGTTAGAACAAAACTGAACTCAACCGCATTTTGCGCAAGCTGTACAAGCATTAGCCCCTTACCCCTCCCCTCCCCCTCTCAGGGCATTAGCTAATCTGATATCTAAATCAAATGCACGTGCCGTCGTGTCAACTGCAATGTGTAACGAAGACAAAGTCGTGCAATTCCTAAAACCTCATCTCTTCTTTTACGGCAGAATACGTTGAGGTTTTCGAGGTTTTTGGTCAAGATGAGAATGGTCGCATATCAACTAATCAGCTGCGACAGGCCATGCAATTAGTGGGTCTTAACCCAACAGACACACAGATACAAAACCTCATCAATGAAAGGGAGTATGATGGTGAGCCAGTGTGTTGTTTAAAGCTTGTAGGAAAAATCTTCAGTACCAAATAAACGATAGAGAACTGGCACTGAGGAGAGAGTCATTTGTCTTGAAGTAGTTATAGTGGATAGTAAAGTAGCTATAGTAGAGTTGAATGCTGGACAACGAGACTTGAAATCCCAGGTGGTCGGCGGTTACAGCGTGACTTCCACACAGGCCATTAATTTGCAAAATATACTCCCTAGTCAGCAACGGAGCCATTTCACGGCGCTTCAACATGGATCACAATTTGTGTTGTCGTAGAGCAATGACCAGACACATGGAAAAAATACTGAAAATGTCTGCATTGTCTCATGAATTAAGGCACGCAATCTTCGGAGCTGTGCTCTATATCTCATTCTGTTCTGGGCATGCTTATACATCAAGTCTTTTGCCATCACGCAGACTGGCCGCAAAGTCGCCCACTATAAAGTTCAGTCTCTGGTGCATCGAATGATGTACTCATAAAAATGTGCAATCTTCTTGCTACATCAGTTTTATTATTTGTCTTCTTTCATCAGGCGATGGCTTTTTGGAATTCCCTGATTTTATCAAAACAGTAGAGGAATACAAGAAACCAGGTGACAAAGCTGACCTAATAATGCTTTTCAGAGTTTTTGATCCTGAAAATAAAGGCTACGTTGAAGCGGAAGAAATTAGAGATGCTCTGCACAGACTAAAAGATCTTTCCAAGGAAGAAATTGAGGACTTATTGGAAGACGCTGATCTTAAACAAAATCGACTCGTCTACTTTGACGGTGAGTTTTGTTAAACCTTCTGTAAGAAAGTGTATTGGAAAAAGGACTTCCTCGTGCTGCTGACCTCGAAGACAATGTTTTGTCGACTTTTGTCGCAGAGAAAGGATGAAGTAAAGTACCGCACTCACGTTGTGCCCTTCGTTAATTGGACCCCGCTAAAAAAAGCAAAATTTGAAGTTTAGGTGATAGAAAAGATTGCTGGTTTTAATCGCCGACCGGTTGGCTCGGTTTGTTGAGCATCAGACCACCATGGGGGAGGTCGCGAGTTCGACTCCGACCGGACCAACTCTCAGCGTCTTAAAATAACTGAAGAGAAAGTGCAGTCCTTGTAATTACATCCGCAAACGGTTAGACTTTCAAGACTTCGCGGATAAGGACAATAAACCGTAGGCCCCCTCTCACAACCTTTCCTGTTAATCAACACTGTGAGAGTTTAAAGAACCCACACACTGTGAAGAGTAGGGGAAGACCCCGGGGGGTTGTGGTCTGACCTCCTTTGACATACATCCTGGGTTGGGCTGGGTGGGTGGGTGAGATCAAATATGGACTGATAGCGGCTGCCAGAGGCGCCTTTAAAAGCTGACTTCCGATGTCACCACCAGCAAAATGTAATTGGCTTCGCAGTGGTGGCTCAAAAAGGCGCATAGTGTATGAGGCCCTAAGCAAAAAGAGCCACAAGTGTAAAGGTAGTTTGCCGAGTGATGGAGCATGCAGGGCTGTAGTCATTAAGAGGCAAACCGAGGCACTTGCCCCAGTCATTTTTTCGTGATTAACAAAAAAAAGCGTGATTCCAGTGTTGTCTTTGAATGTAGTCATCATAAACACCACTAAAACCTACGAAGAGAATTTAACCATGGACATTGCCTCAGTTATAATTTTTTTCTGGCTACGGCCCTGGCATGTAGATGTAGACCAACTGTAATATCATAGCTAACACTTTTTCTAGGATATAATTTCCCTAAAGGCGTTATAATTGCCTAAATTTTTCTTTTAGAATTTTCAAGACTTCTGGTTCCACTAATCAACAGAGACTTGGATATCATCTGCTTGTGATGAAAAGCAAGGACTAAATGTCCTATAATTGACATTCTTTCCAGTATCATCAATTCAAAAGATGAAAAGACAGAATCATGCTATAATAAAGACGAATAAAGAGGAATTTTGATTGGTTGTCAAATCTAGCACATATGTTACTCTACAGAGAGTTTAGTAACAGGGCCAAATTCGTTTTAGCTCAGTCACGTACCGTTTCTGGCCTCCCAACTCAAATACGTTTTCTGATTGATGGAGAACGTGTCACGTGTCATTGGTCAAAACTTCATGACGCCCTAGGGCAACAACAACTTGAACTTTCGACTCACACGTGATCAGGTCGTGC
>NC_090893.1:10532570-10535070 GCF_036669925.1 Montipora capricornis
AATTGTCCAAGACATAATGATACTCAATAGACACGCCTTGAATGTAAACTTGGCGTTCGGTCTCATAGCAAAGATAATGGCTACGTATCGTTCAGTTGTTAAAAGAAATGACGATGAAGCGGCGATGAACTGCCCAAAACACCACAAAAATCCGAGTAATGGACATAATTGGTCCATTGCGCTGGAAAATACGTGATAAGACAGCGCATGACGAAAAGAGGTAATAGCCAGAGAATAAACTCCCAGGAAAAAGTCACTGATTGCTAAATTGGAGACAAGCAGCATCGCAGGTATCTTTTTTAGAGACTTGTTTGTTATCGTTGTTGAAAATACAATAAAGTTAAATAAAAGTATTAATGGGGCAAAGAAGAATTCTACGAAGAGAACGCTATTGGCACTTTTCCAGCATCGATGCATAGGCGTAACAGTAATCTGAGAAGAGAAACACTGTTGACTTTCCAACAAACACGTCGGTAAAAACCCATGCGCGGCAATTGTGCGTGACACATTATGTACAACGTATCGTGACCCACGACAGCGTAACGGTGGATACATGTAATACACTCCTTGTTTTAAATGCGTTACGTTGTTATGAGTATCATTCTTGACCAAGGTACAGTTGATGCACGCCTTTGTCCATGTTAGCCCAGTTATCCTTTGAAGCTTTGGTGATTGAAGGACGTGCACCGGAAGTATAAAAAGACTGCGAGTTTCAAACGAAAGAGCCTCAAGCGAAGGCACTTCACGCGAGAGATCTCCCCTCCAGACCTTCAGGTATTGTATTCTAATTTCCCTTGAAAAAAAGGTATATAAAATAAGTAATACTGCTTCTATAGAAGGAACACATTTACCACCAAAAATTCAACATATTGTAGAAAGGCAGGAGCTACAAAAGATTGATACTTACAGGTATTTTAAGTTGGTAAACTGGATAAAAGTTTCTTTTGGAATGATAGTCGTTTTATCATCTATGACTGTACTACAAATAAAAACAAGAGTTAAAATTACTATCATCATTATAATCATTATCGTTGTTAGTAATTTTCGTTACAGAGTCTTAAGAAGTGATTGGTTCAAATTTCTCTCGCCATTTTTTCAACCAAACAGAAGTGACACCAAAACCAATCGAGGCTTGCGTGGTCACATTTTCCCGCGCTTTGTGTCGGCTACGTGTAATTACTTCGAGTTTTGGTTTACTGGATTGTCTCCGTCCTTTTTGATTGGCCAAATTAATAACTTTGGTTTGGGTTTTTACGACACTCGATTGAAACTCGCTCTAAGTGCCCCCATCGCCAAATACATTTGACACTTCAATAAAGTTCATTATTCTCATTTGATGTGAAAACACAGTGAGTTGAGTTGCGAACTCCTTGCATTGAATGGCGAACAGTATTATTGGCTTTATTGGCTTATAGATTGAAGTAAACAAATCAGAAAGTATCTTAGTAGTAATCAAAAGATTCTAGTCATTAACTTACAAGGCACCAATCAGCTTTGGCCTCTTAATGTAACTGCGCAGGTCATTTTTCAAATCCGTTGTGTGACAAGTGGCCGTCACGTTATACACTGGATCAGAAGAGCATGAGCACGTTGGCGAGACACAGTTTTCCGGAGGAGATGATGA
The DNA here is from genome assembly GCF_036669925.1 of Montipora capricornis. Classification (NCBI taxonomy): domain Eukaryota; kingdom Metazoa; phylum Cnidaria; class Anthozoa; order Scleractinia; family Acroporidae; genus Montipora; species Montipora capricornis. Next base: position 10,534,195 of record NC_090893.1, read on the forward strand.
AAGAGAAGGTGCGACAAGATCGACGACGATAAGTAATGTCAAGGACAGTATATCCATGCACCTGTAAGACACAAAGTGGTTTTCTTAACTGAAATATGAAATTAACAGATTAAAGCAGAAATAGGAATTGAAGATATGTATTTTTTCAATGCATGATGAATCCGCGTTTTTTGATTGAAAAGGATAGGAAATAACATCTTAAAAGTTAAATTAACGATAAAACATGACGTTTGGGCTAATTCCTGTCGCCATTATGCGATGTGTTTTTTCAATTCTCATTTCAAAATGTACAGTGTAGAACAGTAAGGGTTCCTAACAGAAGTCTTAAACCAATGAACTCACGATTACCAGTTCGGAAACGTTACGACAGAGCCTACCAATTTCTTTACTGCAATTGCGAGAGTGCCACATTTTGTCAATTTGACATCTAACAGAATAGCCCCGCAATTGTCACCTGAATGGCCTGGGTCCCACGAGCCTCCTATAGCTCCGAACTGGTTATCGGAAGGTCCGAGTAGCTTCGACTTCTGCCGAGGAACACTCGGATGTTTCCGATCATCCCTTATTAGCTCTGTGGTTGAGCTGCCGAACCGGTTATCGGAAGGTCGTAGATTTGACTCAAGTTCTGCCGAGGAACACTCGGATTTTTCCGATCATCCGTTATTGGTGGGAATTGAGTTTTTCTCTGTCCTTGCGTGGGTCCAATTCCATTAGTTGGGCTAACGCTCATATGGTTTACACGGGTAGAATCAGAAACCCATAAGGGTTGAAACGTGTAACGGCCCCTTGCGTGCTTGGAAACAAGCTTCTGAATATTCGATTTGCTAAGTACCATATTTGGAACAACATTCCAAATATGGTACTTAGCAATGAAAC
>NC_090893.1:10545070-10560070 GCF_036669925.1 Montipora capricornis
CGAAGATAATACAATACAATACAAATTTTATTAGCACTCCCCAGGGGGGCTTTTCAGTACTAATACTACTAAATACTGTAAGTTACATTAAAAGTAAAATCAATTAAAATTGTCAATAAGAACTTGTAGAAAGGGAAGATAAAAGGCATATCAAGAATTTACAAAGTTGATATGGAAGAGGGTAAAATTATGTGACATATTGTGCAATGACGATAAAAATTCACGTAAGAGTTTACCTCGTAATGTTCTTTTTCTGTTCGATAAAAAAAGGTCCTTTGTCCTGTAGTGGTTTTTAAAAAGAGGAATATGTAATAGTTGCGAATTGCGAGTCTTACGGCCACTTATCTCCGCTCGCTTTAAAAAAAGCGAGGAAAGGTAAGGGAGAGCTTGTCCATTCATGCATTTGAAAGCAAGCACAGCATCACGATTGCGATTTAACTGGCAGCCAGTGTAACTCCTTGTAAGACTGGGGTCACGTGATCGAACTTTCTGGTATTACTGATAATTAGGGCAGCGAAATTCTGCACTGCTCGGAGCTTGAGAGGGTGAGTAGTTGCTGCGTTTGACCAGATCGACGAGCAATAAAACCATTTGCTGAAAACTAAGGCGTTGATTATTATTATTATTATTATTATTATTATTATTATTATTATTATTATTATTATTATTAGAGTGTTTTTATCAAACATATGCTTAACATGGCGATGTCTGGTAGTTTCTACAGTAAAATATCATGTTTTATTAAAAAACTGGATCATTGGATAATGCAATTCGAGAGTTTTGATTGGCTAAGCCATCATGGGTTATGAGCCATTATACCATGATCTACAAACACGGCAAGCATACGTGTGATTTTTTGGGCCTTTTTATTTTTATTGTAGTCTAGTTTTCTATATTTTGGGGGCGTTTTTAATAAAACAATTATTCCACTCGCGCTTGTCGGATATGAGATGATTATAGCCACCTCGGCGCTACGCGCCTCGTTGGCTATCTATCATCTCATATCCAACGCGCACTCATGGAATAATTGTTAATTATACTGTCGAAGGCCTTACTCATATCCAATAATACAACGGAGGTTAGTTTCTTTTGATCTATTCCACCCAAGATGGCTTCAGTCGTGTAGATTAGTGATGTCTCTCTCGAGTGGAATTTTTTATTTCCACTTTGCGTTGCAGACAGTCTTTCATTCGACAACAAGTAAGGCATTTTAAAGAAATTCTCTCGCATATCTTTGACATAATGGGCAGGGGAGAGATGCGTCTGTAATTGTTAGGATCCTCGAGGTCTCCGTCTTTTAAAAGTGGTGAAACCTTAGCCATCTTCCAAGAACATGAGAAGATTCTGGTGGCAAATGAAGTGTTTATTATTGACGTTAAGGTCGGCAGTGCAAATTTCCCTTTCGTAAACGGTCGTTGCCATGTAAAACGGTCGTTGCCATTTCTCAGAACGGTCGTTCCCATTTGAAAAGGTCGATGCCATTTATAACAGTCGACTACACACTTCACTTCAAAGAAAATTAAAAGAAACAAACTAAGAAAAAATATTAACAAAAATTAAGACAAAAAAGGAAAAAAAACATTTATAAAAGAAAAACTGGAGGAAGAAAAAGTCCGAAAATTTCAAGACTTTAACTCGGGTTCTTAGCCCTCACCCTAAACAGAACCCTAACTCATATGACCAGCGAGACACAACTCCCAGTAGCCGCAATCTTTTGAGTTCTTAGACCTATTGAGTGTCATTCAGAGCTAAAAAATGGCATCGACCGTTTCAAATGGAAAAGACCGTTCTGAGAAATGGCAACGACCGTTTACGAAAGGGAAATAAGCGTCGGCAGTACAGCTGGGAGACAATATGCGATCACGCGGGCAGGAATTTTGTCATTTCCGACCGGACAACACTTGTGAATTGATTAGCCTTGGGGTGTTTCCTTGGAACAAAGACCAGCTTCGAATGATTATAATTACATTGACTGGCAAGCGAATTAATTTTGTGAACAGTAACTCGTCCAACCAAGTTGCTCTGCTATAGGATCTCTAAACATAAAAACAATGTATGCAAATTGTGCAAACTGATGTAAGTTGATGTAAATTTGAGTTTCCTGTGGAAAGATTAGTTCTAGAAATAGAAAGATACGCGCAAAGGTTGACTCAATACAATACAATACAATACAATACAAAAACTTTATTTAAAGAGAGAGACGTAATAACCTGTTACAGCTTTCTAACTTACGACCCTCCCACCAATGTGGCCTGGGTTCGATTCCCAGACTCGGCGTCATATGTGGGTTGAGTTTGTTGGTTCTCTTCTCTACACCGAGAGGTTTTTCTCCGGGTTCTCCCCACTCCTCAAAAACCAACATTTTTATATATCGTGTTTCCATTGAAGATGGCGGGGTTTTAAATTGGATCGTTGACAGTTATTTTAACAAGAACAGAAACATTGCATAAAAGAACACCCGTGTGCCACATTGCACATTGTCAATTTTAAAAGTAATGAAAAAATCGGGTATTGGCTGTAGAAGGATGTCTTAAAATTTGCTTCTTTAACAGTTTGCTTTATTTTCCCATTCCGATATGTGTCAAAAATGTTCAGGAATATTCTGCACGTATTACTCAATACAGCACAAAAGCACCTTATAATGAAGAGGAAGCTCGCGTTTTATTGGCTAATCGTATTCGTATTCTCACATGTGAAAGATAAAAATGATTTGTTATACCTCCCAACTCAAATAGGTTTTCCGATTGAAGGAGAACGAGTCACGTGTCATGGGTCAAAACTCACTATCTCCCAAGGAAAACAACGACTTGAACTTTCAACTCGCACGTGATCAGGTGAAACAGCAGCACATTCCGTGTAAAAATCCGTGTATTGTTCTATTGTGAGTTGGAAGGTATAACAAAACACTTAATGACTGGCCCCATGGGAAACAGTGAGTTTTGTTTCCCCGAGACCCTCAATGTTCCCCGAGGCGAAACAAAACTCACTGTTTCCCGTGACGCCAGTCATTAAGTGCTTAATGTTCACTGCGCGCGGTGAAGATATGATTTTTTAGTAACAGGAAAAATCCTGGTACTTCATCGGTATATATATAATAAAGTTCTTTGTTCTCTTACTATGTTGTAATATTGAGACTTATAAGTGTATGAATACAGAAACCGATAAGATGATTATACGAAACATTACAAAGATGTGTTGATATGGGTAAGACAGAGCTTGATGGAAGGTATAGTCCTTTCTGGGGGGTTGATAGATGTTTTAAACTAGGTCGAGTGCATATTCAACCATTGTAAGTAAAATGAGGATCACCGATTTAACCTAGGGAAAAATGGATTCAACATGAGACTGGATTTTACCGACAACATATCCACGAGACCAAGAACCATTTCAATAAAGTGTCTAATAGTGTCTAAGCTAGAACATTTTCAACACTTGAGAAAAGATGCAGAATGCATTTCCCGCAACAGAGAAATTTATCTATAGATTTGCAGTATCTTCTTCCATGTGAGCTTATATCGTACTATTGTGACGGTAAGTGACTGTGGCAACAACCAGACATTTCAGTGTTCTTGGTGGTTAGTCGTTTTATGCCCTGGGGATCATCCTAATAATCAAAGCCTCTGTGTTTTTATGTACATATCTATATAGTAAATGGATGTGACTAGACGAATAACTGAAAAATAACAATGCCTGTAACTGTAATTAATAAACTGAAATCTAATACGTTTCTTCGCGGATATTTATACCGTATTTATATCCCTGAAGAAACATATAAGAAATATATATACGCGTATACACAGGGGCACCCAACGTCAATTTTCGGAAAATATCTGTTCGGAAGACGATTTGAGATCTAGAATTTTCGGAACATTTGTTGTAAAATTTCTTGCTTGCCTGCCTCTCCTAGGATTTTCGAACATCTGAAAAATGGTATAATTGCACATTTTTAACGGATTTTCACCTTAAAAAGGTCACCTAGAATTTTCGGGAGCCCTTTTTCTGGCTGAAAATTTCGAAAACGTAAGTTTTGAATCCTATATTTTTCGGATCACTAGACTTTCAGCTAGGAAATCCGAACAGATGAAAAATTTTTAGGGGATACAAATATGCCTATATCTACCGTTTAAATACTAAAATACGTTTAAAAATGCTCTGTTTAAGTGGTTTTGAACTATGTTCTCGTTGGGTGCCCCTGGTATACATAGAAGCATTCCAGTGTAAACTGTCATTGTACCCGAAGAAGGCTAGTATAATAAAACCTACGTTGTCAGGTTGTATCGGCTCTTGCTAAAAAAATGAGGGTTACAAAGAGGCAGAGGGCCAGTCAAACCCTTGAGATATACTTTACTTTTTACTTTACTTCAATACTTTCCAGCAACCTAAATACAGTAGCTGAGGAAGCCCCGGAAACAGAAAAATATTTTCGTAACCAAGCCAGATTTACCAAGCTAAATAAGTTAAAATATGTGGAAAAACATATACAATAATAAGAAAACTTACAAAAAGAATTAAAGCGCTTGCAGAAAATGATAAATACTATAAAGATGTGTGGATTTAAGTTCAGTCATTTTTAGACAAAACAGTAAGAGACGTGTATCGATAGGCAGATGGCACGCTCAAACAAAGAAAATTAAAACTGGCGTCCCGTTTGCCGAAAAACCTCAAACTTAAGGTCTCTGATGTCATGTCACGGTAGTGCTCTGAGGAGGACGTTGGACGTCATATCAATGCGGACGATATGGGTAACTGACTTGGTGAAATTGACAAATCCAGGTCCTATTTCCTCATTCATCTCCTAGTATATCTTGATTTTCTCTTAGAAAGATCAGACAAGAGACAACAATGATATGCTTTTAATTACAAAAAAACCCCAGAGACACAGGTTCCCCCTGACGGTATAGGGGAAGTCAGTAATTACATAAATGGCTGTTCAGAGACGCATGCGCAAGTCTCAAGTGGGGTGAATTCAGGCCTATGAACAAGATGTTGCACTGATTTATTAATTGAACACGGCTGATTCGAACCCAGAGTGTCCGAGTCTCTCCCTGGTCATGCGCGGAAAAGATCATCTTGAGAATGCACAAGAAAACTTTCTTTACTCATCGCCGTTGCATCATTTCACGAATATTGGATCTTTCCTCAGTTCCTGATTTGAGGCTGGCATTCAGATTCTCGACAAAATTGGGATGAAAAACCTTTCGATATCTTCGTCTGATTACAAACCGAAATCTCCTGTCTCTGAATGCGTAAAGAAGAGGATTAATAAACGAATTGATGCTGAAACACACAGTTGTAAAAGAACCCACAAGAATCTCCCTCGTGGTCAGAGGAATATTGTCGAAAGCTCTGGTAAAAAGCCATACTAGACCGATAAAAATTGGGAGTAGAAAAAACATCATGTTGCTAACTACCAGGACGGAAATCTTCTTAGCCAGTTTACCATCTCTTTTGATTCCCATCTGATTTCCAGAACGCCTGACATGTAGAAAAATGTGCAGATACATTGGCAATGTGATTAGATATATCACAACTCCAATAGCCACCAGGCTCGCGCTGTATGCAAATGAATAGGGAATTTCCTTGGCTGGCTGTATCGGAAGGCAGAATGTTGTGGTAGTGTAGGTGCCAATGTGAAAAAATGGAAGAGAGGCCATCAGTACAGCAATTGTCCAAGACATAATGATACTCAATAGACAAGCCTTGAATGTGAACTTGGCGTTCGGTCTCATAGCAAAGATAATGGCTACGTATCGTTCTGTTGTTAAAAGAAATGACGATGAAGCGGCGATGAACTGCCCAAAACACCACAAAAATCCGAGTAATGGACATAATTGGTCCATTGCGCTGGAAAATACGTGATAAGACAGCGCATGACGAAGAGAGGTAATAACAAGAGAATAAACTCCCAGGAAAAAGTCGCTGATTGCTAAATTGGAGACAAGCAGCATCGCAGGTATCTTTTTTAGAGACTTGTTTGTTATTGTTGTTGAAAATACAATAAAGTTAAATAAAAGTATTAATGGAGCAAAGAAGTATTCTACCAAGAGAACGCTATTGGCACTTTTCCAGCATCGATGCATAGGCGTAACAGTAATCTGAGAAGAGAAACACTGTTGACTTTCCAACAAACACGTTGGTAAAAACCCATGCGCAGCAATTGTGCGTGACACATTATGTACAACGTATCGTGACCCACGACAGCGTAACGGTGGATACATGTAATACACTCCTTGTTTTAAATGCGTTACGTTGTTATGAGTATCATTCTTGACCAAGGTACAGTTGATGCACGCCTTTGTCCATGTTAGCCCAGTTATCCTTTGAAGCTTTGGTGATTGAAGGACGTGCACCGGAAGTATAAAAAGACTGCGAGTTTCAAACGAAAGAGCCTCAAGCGAAGGCACTTCACGCGAGAGATCTCCCCTCCAGACCTTCAGGTATTGTATTCTAATTTCCCTTGAAAAAAAAGTTATATAAAATAAGTAATACTGCTTATATAGAAGGAACACATTTACCACCAAACATTCAGCATATTGCAGAAAGGGCTAAAAAGATTGATACTTACAGGTATTTTAAGTTGGTAAACTGGATAAAAGTTTCTTTTGGAATGATAGTCGTTTTATCATCTATGACTGTACTACAAATAAAAACAAGAGTTAAAATTACTATCATCATTATAATCATTATCGTTGTTAGTAATTCTCGTTACAGAGTCTCAAGAACGGATTGCGAGGAGCAGGATTGGCGCTGTGGTGAGAGAATTAACTCACCTCTCACCATGCAATATGATCCAGGGGCTTGTTTCTCGAACGTCCCGTAAACTTTTCGGGCGCCAGAAGCGATTTACAAAACCGCCATTCGCTTGTTTTTGACAAGCTGTTCTGTGGCCATGTTTTCAATGTCTTAAGATCCCTTCGTTCATAAGATACAGAGAAAATTGCGACACCCGAAAAGGGACCAAAAAGTTTCGGGACTTTCTAGAAACGGGCCCCAGTTTCGATTCCCAGACTTGCCGTGACATGTGATTTTAGTTTGTTGGTTCTCTACTCTGCTTCGAGAGGTTTTTCTCCGGGTTCTCCGCTTTTCCCTTCTCCTCAAAAACTAACCTAAGATCTGATATGTATCAGGCATGATATGTATCCTTGATGAACTCCTGTATGTAGTGATTTGATTTGTGTACAATGTCCCCAATAGAGCGGTTTTCAATTGAGTGTTGAAAGTAATTGGCGAATTGCTTTGGTTTCGCATTACTTCACTCATTGATTGGTTCAAAGTTCTCACGCTACTTTTTTAACTAAACAAAAGTGACACCAAAACCAATCAAGGCTCGCGCGTTCACATCTTCCCGCGCTTTGTGTCGGCTACGTGTAATTACTTCGAGTTTTGATTTGTTTACTGGATTGTCTCCGCCCTTTTTGATTGGCCAAAGTAATAACTTTGGTTTGGGTTTTTACGACACTCGATTGAAACTCGCTCTAAGTGCCCCCATCGCCAAATACATTTGACACTTCAATAAAGGTCATTATCCTCATTTGATGTGAAAACACACTGAGTTGAGTTGAGAACTCCTTGCGTTGAATGGCGAACAGTATTATTGGCTTTATTGGCTTATAGATTGAAGTAAACAAATCAGAAAGTATCTTAGTAGTAATCAAAAGATTCTAGTCATTAACTTACAAGGCACCAATCAGCTTTGGCCTCTTAATGTAACTGCGCAGGTCATTTTTCAAATCCGTTGTGTGACAAGTGGCCGTCACGTTATACACTGGATCAGAAGAGCATGAGCACATTGGCGAGACACAGTTTTCCGGAGGAGATGATGAAAGAGAAGGTGCGACAAGATCGACGAGGATAAGTAATGTCAAGGACAGTATATCCATGCACCTGTAAGACACAAAGTGGTTTTCTTAACTGAAATATGAAGTTAACAGATTAAAGCAGAAATAGGAATTGAAGATATGTATTTTTTCAATGCATGATGAATGCGCGTTTTTTTTATTGAAAAGGATAGGAAATAACATCTTAAAAGTTAAATTGACGATAAAACATGACGTTTGGGCTAATTCCTGTCGCCATTATGCGATGTGTTTTTTCAATTCTTATTTCAAAATGTACGGTATAGAACAGTAAGGGCTCCTAATAGAAGTCTTGAACCAATGAACTCACGATTACGATTTCGGAAACGTTACGACAGAGCCTACCAATTTCTTTACTGCAATTGCGAGAGTGCCACATTTTGTCAATTTTACATCTAACAGAATAGCCCTGCAATTGTCACCTGAATGACCTGGGTCCCACGAGCCTCCTATAGCTCCGAACTGGTTATCGGAAGGTCCGAGTAGCTTCGACTTCTGCCGAAAAACACTCGAATGTTTCCGATCATCCCTTAAAGCTCAGTGGTTGAGCTGCCGAACCGGTTATCGGAAGGTCGTAGATTCGACTCTAGTTCTGCCGAGGAACACTCGGATTTTTCCGATCATCCCTTATAGCTCAGTTTTAGAGCATCCGAACTAGTAATCGGATGCCAAAATGGCGGATGCTCTGGTTGATTTTGATGCTTACGTCGACGTTCGTTTTCACTGGCATAAGCTACTTAGTAGCGTAGCAGCGTAGCCAATCAAAATGCAGGATTTGCATTAGTCCACTAGTTGGGTGATACTAATGTAAATTGGCCACCGTACAGAGATTCTAAAAGCTTTTAGAATCTCTGTACGGTGGCCAATTTACATTATCAACTCCGTTGATAAAACCAAATTTTTGTATACTACTTCCCCACCGACGCAGCACCACAGTTTCTTTAGAAACTACCCTTTTCGTACTTAACATAGACTTAAACTGGAAGTTATGCTCGGAAGTACTCCATTACTTCTGCAGTACCAAGAAACATGGTTTAATGCTGCTCCGGTTTGAAGACCAATTCTACAAAAGCAAGAGTGTCGAAAGTTGGTACATGAATCATAACTTTGTAAGTTTGCTTCATTAATCTTGAAAACTGGGAATCATGAAACAATGTCAGCAAGGCTTTCAGCTAAAGTCACTGTTCAGGTGGCCCATGATTATCAACCCTCGTTGCCAGAAGTTGCAAGATACGACAATTTCTTCAATCGCCTTCGCCGGTCAGTAAATCAGGAAAAAAACCCCTCGGGTTACACAGGATGTGGCGCTGCTACTAAGGCCCCAACAACATGTTATCTCGGCGAAAACGCAGCAAAACATTTCCTATCCACGAGCAAAATAATTCAGTCTATTGAGTTTGTTGTATTTCTGTTCTGCTAAGAGAGGTTTTTCTCTGGGAGGGCTCTGCTCTTATCAGCCTTAATACGAGTTTCATGTGATTTAATTTGATTTCACTTATAACTCTCTCCGATTATCAGAGCTCTTGTGCTTTGCAAAATAAGCTTTAAAATTAGTAAATTGATTATCAGAGCTCTTGTGCTTAGCAAAAAAAGCTTTAAAATTAGCAAAGTGATTAACATTTACGATAATTACTATCTACACTAGCATCTTTGTATCCTATCGCTTGACCAACCAATACCTCGACTCAGTTCTACAGTAATGCATTTTCGCTCGAAAACTTATACTTCTTCAGTGATTCGTTATCGCTTATCGGCTCCACTACAACAGCCGCGGAAGCGCCGTCGAAAACCAAAGATTTTAGGAAAAGATAGCATCACAACCTAGAGAACTTTTGGAAACGCATTTGTGTGGATAGGGTAGGCCGAAAAAAAACATTGAACCATATGTTCAAACTTTACGAAAGGCTTAGTTCTTCCCCCCCAAAAAAAAATGAAAAATAGCATTTGTTTGTCTTATCACAATGATATGCGACGTGTCACCATCATAACATATGCATTTGCTGACTTATAGAACACCGGGAAGGAAGAACTGCTTGCTCATACAAACAAAACGCACCTGTACCTGAATACACATTAATGATATAGAAAAAGAAGTGAAGAAAAAGCCGAAAATGACGCCATTCAAATCCAAAAAGCCCAGAACATTACTTTGTGAACACTTACGCTCTGTATCGTAATCTCAAGATTTTTCACAGCCTTTCAAGAAATATACACGGCACACGACTTGAGAGAAGTAAAGCTGTTGACAAAATCGATTGAATAAGCGGCACCAGGGAGGGCCCCTTGTGTCGGTTACGTGGAACTCCCTGGAGTTTTGATTGGTTTAATTTGATTGTCTCGGTCGTTTCTGATTGGTCAAAGTAATTACTTTGGTTTTGGTTTTACGACACTCGATTGAAACTCGCTCCAATATTTTTGATAACGCACTCTATAAAAGAATATTTAACAGTTATTCCATTCGCACTTGTTGGATATGAGATGGTAAATAGCCAACGAGACGCGTAGCACCGAGTTGGTTATAACCAGTGTCATATCCAACAAGCGCGAATGGAATAATTGCTTTATTACATTCACATTTAAATTTGAACTGATTTTAATTACAGAACGACAGGATGTTGTCTCAGTTTTCACAAAACGACCGACACAATCAGTTTCCATATAAGGTCATTACGGTATATGAGCTGATAACCAAGATTGCGTGAGCCAATCAGAACGAAGATCCGCAATATCCGACATTGAAAATTTAATCAATAGCGATATCTCTTGTTTACAAACATTGATGTCACATTTCTTTTGACATTCAAATTTGCCAAACACGGAACAAAAGAAGAGATTGTTGCAACAGCCAATTAGGTTCTTGTTGGCATATTAATAACAATGGGTGACGTTTCGAGAAACATCGCTATATATCTCATTAGATGTTTTGGTGTGTAGTATCGCTGAGTATTTTTACGACTTATGCTGTATTTTAACGAGCCCGCTACGGAGAGTCAAAATACAAACAAAGAGTAGAAATGCTCAGCGATACTACGCACCAAAACACCTAAGAACCTATTTGTTATCCACCTTTTTTGCATTAAATTTTTAGCAAATGAATTGTAAACAACCGATAACGTGTGACAGATTGGTGCGTATGGGGAAACGACTGTACAATAACTAACTGTACAATACCGCGGAGTATTCGTACTCGTTTCGTGCATTTTCTTTACTGTAACTAATACAGTTGGATAATATTTTCGGGGAGGCATTAAATGAAAGACTTAAAAAAACTGAATGAACTAAAAACTCTCAACGTTACTAAAAAATTCCACTTGCGCAAGGCCAGTGCTTTCTCTAGCAATAGTAAAAACAACGTTTCGCTCCTCAAAAGCCTAACTTTTCTTCTACTTGGCTATATTCCACTGGCTACACTACACAGCGATCATATCAAAATACTACAAGACGCTCAAACTCTTCCCGTTGAATAGACCAATTTCGATATATTAAAATTCAGGCCTAAACAAAAGGCATCATCTCGAGGCTCTGAAGAATAAACTCGTAAAGATCCTTATATTTATTCCCCAGAACCTCGAGATGATGCCTTTTGTTTAAAACTGAATTCTAATATATCGAAATTGGTCTATTACGCCACCAACTATTCGGGAGTCGATTAGTTGCTGTCGGTTCTACGGGTGTCTCAGCCATTGGAGAAGTTTTGATCTATGTTCCCCGCCTAACTCAACCATATGACAAGTGAATTAACTATTAGAGGGTAAAGTGAAGTGCTATATTCTACTCATTTAAACCATGTGAACGTTAGCCCTACTAATGGAATTGGGCCCACACAAGGACAGAGAAAAACTCCGACCAGGGTGGGAATTTAACCCAATTCCCTGGTCAGAGTTTTTCTCTGTCCTTGCGTGGGCCCAATTCCATTAGTTGGGCTAACGTTCATATGGTTTACATGGGTAGAATATAGCACTTCACTTTACCGTCTAATAGTTAATTCTGTTGAAATATATTAAGTTCTACACGGCCAACGTTTGCAAAAACTTAACCCTTCCTTGCATATGACAAGTGACCTTTGCCACGAAAATAATGTAAAGTTTCACGTAACTCGCTTAGTTCTAGTTTTCCTACAATTCCTAACCTGATATTGATTAATTGCTAAAATGCGCATACACAAAATAATCCCTTGTCTTTATTTTTAATGAAGTAATAAATAAAAAACCAGCTCATTATCAGTGTATGAACCTGTAAAAGCCTTGGAAAGCGTGTTAAAGAGAAACCAAAACAATAAATAAATAAACTGAAAAAAAACAATATCCAAAGAAACTTTTTTGCAAAGAAATACTTTCCCGGTTTTTAGACAGAGGTAAACCGACAATTACCTACAACCAATCGCGGCCGCTGTTTGAAGAAAGTCAACGTGTCAGCTTTCTGATGTTCAACTTTTTTTTCGACCTCAAAGCACCGCTTAACATCAAAAGTCAGTTTATGGCCTTATTATAAACGGTCGTAACCTACGAGTAACAAGACTCCAGGCGCCAGTTGTTCAAACGATGGATAGTGCTATCCGCTGGATAAATCAATATCCGCTGGATGACTCAATGGGTTTTGCTAGTTAGTGTTTATCCTCTGGATAGCGCTATCCATCGTTTGAACAACTGGGGCCAGGTCGTTAAAAAAAGTAGCTGATTTTGTCTTTGCAGTAAGTATGGATGTTATGATCTGTAATGCCCTGCATGTTGCAGTGTCGTGTTAAATGCCCAAACCATTTTTTTTTTTTTAATTACAAAATTTAGTTCTGCTTGTGAGGCAAATCACAAGGCCGGTATAGCGAGAACACTAAGGAAAGACAATTCTATACGATTTCCAATTTAGGCGACATACTTGGAAATAAGCGCACCGAATCCTCAAAAAAGGCAAATGGTACGTACTTACATTTGTTTGGAACTAGTATGACCTTGAAGTTATCCCATTTTAGAACTTTCAAAGCAGCAGCTATAATTCATTTTTAAAGAGTTGGTTCTGCCAACTACCTGCTGTTTTTTCTCATCTGCATTTTTTTGTTTGATTTGAATTATTGCTCATTACTAGAAATTGGATTATATAGTGATCTCAATTATCGTGTATTAATGCTGCCTGCGGGCGAAATTTAAGTCGTTTTCCACCGTTTTATGGAAATAGCAATATTCTGTCAGAATCACTGAAACTGGCGACAAAAGGAGCTTTAGAGAGTAAAAAAACTCGTCAGCTGAGTTTCAGAAACAACTTTGCCCCGAAGTCTTACAGGAACGCTAGCAGATTTGATGATCCTCGTCATCATTAAAAATTATAGATATTTTGATCATGTCTCATACTACAATACTCGTCACATTTGTTGGAACACCCATCCCCGTTTCCCCCTTCCTCCAATGTTGATTTCCACAACTACTAGTAGTCGCCCGAAAAATTCTCACACAACATTGAATTGGGGGGAGGGGGATATGGTAAAAGCTACGATCTTGTAACACGATGATTCTGGACCATTCGCTAAGTGTTCCAACTAAATATGTCTAGTATTGTCTGAGTATTGGTGTGCGTTGGTATGAAGCCGTGCGATGCAATATACGCCGTGCAATATTCCAGCAGTTCCAAACTCGTGTGATAAGTACATTTTGTCCTCTGAACACTTTAATAGGCTCTATTCCCAGACGGACTGACACAATTATCAAGTGCAACGGTCGGCGTTGATTGACATATTTTATATACCAAGGAGTCAGAATAGCTATGCAAATATATTACAGCCCCTGAAGACGTTTCTTTCTGCGATAGGACTGACTAAATCTGTTGTAGGAAAATAACAGTTCATCGGCAATGCTTGGTGCTCCGCTTTTGAAAAACTCAGGCTGAAACCCTGAAAATATATAGCTAATGAAAACGACACCTGTTATTAATTAATGAAAAACGACAAATCTGTTATTTTTCCTGTTAAAGTGCAAAACGAGTCCATTGTTTGCCATACCCGACTTTTGACCATACCACTGTTTACCCTCATTAATTAGGTTAATTTATGTATGCACAATGGTGAAATAACTCAATGAATGATTTACAAATTCTGCCCCTCTAATGCTTGTTTTAAGGAAGAAATGTATAGGCATGAAAATATGACAACGTAATTAGACTTTTGCAATCGCAGGTCTGTGATGACATGGCTTCGAATCGTGAATCTCTACGGTTCACCATGGTGAACCGTCGGTGAGCTGAAAGATAAACAGGTCATTTCTTTAAACAAACGATTCACCATGGTGAACCGTGCCGCAATAGCAGGAAATGTTACGGGATTTTTATTATTTCACATTTACAAACTAGTTTAGATTACAACCTCGGGATACGATGGTTCTTATGCCCGGAAACTCTTCCCCCCCTTACATATCGAGCTAAAGTATCTGGTGAATCGCACGGTGAATCGTTGACAATCACATCTCAATTGCAATTTGCACACATTAAGTCCATTTTAATTGAATCATCCTGTAAATTTTTCTTGAGTTGGTACCGACTCCTCATCGGCACCACTCGATATATTATTAAATACACACCGAACCTCTCAAGACGTCAGCGACCCCACCTCTCTAGCGTTATTCCCTTCGCTAACCGTTGTCACGCCTTCAAATGCCAACATCAGTACCACCCTTATTTCGCTCGATTCTCGTCTCGATAATAATTGAAGCCCCCGATGTCATGTGTACGCTACGTTAATCAAAGTACACAGTGTCAACTACTTTACATGGAAATGCGGTACACAGCGTATTGAAGATGTTCCTTTACACACCACATAGTATTTATAAGTCAGGGGCACCCAACGAATCTGTTCCTCACATTATCTGTTCCCCAGAGGAATCTTGCTGGCTGGCAAAAATACAGGTGTTTCGATAAGCTGGCTGGGAAATTTTGTTATTGATAGAGGTTTTGCCTGGGAATTACAGACTTTTTGTAGCATTTCAATCCGAGCTGGCTGTAGAAACTCTGAAGACTGAGGACAACTAAGAAAAAAAAAATAAGAAAAAAAAAAAAAGAACCTCTCCCCTCTCCCACAGAGTAGTCACAAACATACGACGGCTGGTCAGAGTGATTGCGCATGCGGAAAAAACCTGTTTTGTCCTGGTTTTGTCGCTTTTGTTCG
>NC_090893.1:10575070-10592570 GCF_036669925.1 Montipora capricornis
TCTGATCTTCTAGTACAATATAAACCACCTAGAGCTTTGCGTTCTTCTGATAGGAAACTGTTACAAGTTCCTCATTTCAAGCTTAAGACTTACGGAGGCAGATCGTTTAGTTATATAGCTCCATATTTGTGGAACCAGCTTCCAGACGCCATACGGCAAGCACCGTCGCTTGCAACATTTAAATCCAAACTGAAGACTTATCTGTTTGATAAAGTTTTTAATTAGTTATTAGGTTTTGTTTGCTTAATACTTTAGTCTTTTTTAGTCTTTTTTATCTTATTTCTCTATTTACATAGCTGTACAGCGCTCTGAACTCTAGCATGGGCGCTATAAAAGTCTTATATATTATTATTATTATTATTATTAATAATGCTGAGGAAATAAACTTGTATGTTGGATCTTATCAGTAGCGCCAGTTTGCTAGTTTACTATACTAGGTTATTGGATAATTCAGCACAAATCACGGTTCAAGAAACGACAGTGGCATCGATTGACGATATAACACGTGTAAAAAAACTGTGATAAACAAAATTGTGAACAGGGAATGCCCTCGTTGCCCGTATTTAGCTCTCAAAATCTGACATTTTAAACAAATTGAAAAAATGAAGGGCGATATCGATGCAAAAACGAGTTAGTTTCTAAGCAACGAAAGGGATTGCAATAAGTAAAATAACCCCGCAAAGGCTTGTGTTTTTGCCACTTCCACACACAACGCTCATAAAGAGACCCTTGAGTGTAAATTTTGGATTTCACGGTCCGCCATTAATCACGTTCCAAACTGACCGCTTGAACCTCAGAGGGTTGGGTCTAGGGGAGAGCGACGTTAAACGGACCTGCAACAATGTGAAGATCTGTTAAGACACGCAATGGGAAATTCCAACAAACAATGTTGGAAGTTGTTGCTCGGACCTTCAAACTATCGAGTCTTTGACCTCAATTTCTCCTTGATCCGGCTCTCTCAAGATTTTAAAGTTAGTAATGGCGGACCATCAAATAGAAAAATTCCAGTTAAAACAAACAGCCGTCTTTTTTTAATCAAGGCTTAAAACTTGGTTCACGTACTATTTACTTGACATAGTTTTGAAATCCAGAGAAAAATAAAAATCCATTTGTTGGTCATAGTAGCGCTATAAACAAAAAATTTCGGGATAAATATAAAATTAAAATAATTGGTCCAGCGAATAAGAACGATGCACTTTTCATGAAAGAGAAAAAGCGAACATTCTGCTTCTTTCACTAACCTTTTTCACGCGGTAAGGAACTAACCATAAATGTTTTTGTAGTAAATAAATTTTTACTTTTTCAGCGTTCATTTTGTACAGCTCGCGAAACAAACTACAAAGCAAATAACTCTCGCATTAGTCTACTTCAAACCGCAAACTAACACATCACAGGCAGCTTTCAATTAACGGGCCTAGATACCCGTTAAGCGGGAAACGTCTAAAGCCCGAATTTTTCACGCTTTCCTATAGTTATTGCTCAAGAAACATTCTTAAATGCGATGACCAAAACGACCGAAACGTTCATTTTACTAACTAGTTTGTTGGGTAGTCATGAGAATTTAGTTGTATCAAGATCACACCTCTTAAGCTGATAATATTGTTTACTCTCATCTAGGTGCCTGACCGACATTTCATTGAAATTGAGGAGGATTTACGTACCGATCACCCCTAGCCTGAGAGTCAAAGGGTTAGACGCTTCTATAGTCTTTCATAGTCTCTTCGTTCCACATGTTGCAGGTTAACATGTTTACTTTCAGAACGCCCCTCAACAGACGTTTGAAAATTACATGCGGCGGTAAAAAAATTAATATTAAAAAATTCTGGATGGGTGGAAAAAACAGTAAAATTTTACGCGAGCAGAGAGTGAAGTAGCATGACGTGAATCAAAACTCAAATGAAACAAAGAAAAATAAAATCACCTTATATTGGAAAACCACACATACTTCCTTGTCTGGAATCAGTAGACAATTCACTATTGTAGTGATCTCCAAAGGGAAGAAAACCGATGTCCATCGAGTGGAAAATCAAGTGATTATTACCGGTAGCAAATTGTCAGTTCATCCACAGTTCATGCATTGAGATGATTATGAAACTCGACAAATCTTTTTGTTTCATGTTTTTGTCTGTGTTTTTGGTCTTGACGGTGCACAAAACACACGTTTTTTCGAGAAGATAACCAATCAAATCTCTCGATTAAATTATGCGCAACGAAAAAACGAGCCCATGGTCGCCTATGCAAAGCGAAAACAAAATTAAGATAGTGCCCTGTCACCGTCAATTCAACATCGAATGCGACATTGTTCCGGCTTTCAAAGGTTTGAAAGTTTCATAACAAGTCCCTCAATTAACTATGGTTCATCTACAGAACGGACAGCAATTCTCATTTCCTTCGTTAGTCATAAAACATGCATTTGCTTTTACACTTCAAACTGCGCTTATCGAGAGAAATGGGAAACAATAAACTCATCAATAGAAAACCAACCGGTAATGAGTACATTACAATATTAATTCTACTTTTCTCCTACTAGAACTACATTCGGAAAAAAAGACAGGTGCTTGTCGGTTTGTCAATAACGTCCGTTCATATTGGTAAATTATGTAAGATGTCGCAAATGAAACGTTTTATCACAAATTTCGGTATTTTAGTTATTTAGTTGAAACGAAACGAACTTCACACCTCCACAAAATTTAATATTAAAAGGATCGTAAAAAGTATCGAAGCATTTCTATATGCCGTAATTCTAAACACTACGATATTGCCAATAGATATTTTTAATTAAGGAGCACAAATTAAATAACCAGCCAGGTGTTCAGAGTAGAGTGAGCCCCAAACCAGTGAAGTCACGGTATAGACTTAAGTCTGTTATAACCATTCTCATTTCAACCACTAATCGTTTTAATTAAATTCTCATTATTTATGAACGTTTGGATACTAGAAAATCTCGCTGCCACCTCACATTTTTCAACTACCAAGCAATAGTTGGCCCTACTATACAGTCCATGATGCTCAAATTCATCACTGTAGCATAATTCCATTAGGGTGCGATGATGGCTAAATCCGACTCTACGATTTTAGATTCTCCTAATTTTTCGAGTCTACAATTCATCCGATTTCCCCGACTTCAGTTCCAAGATTCCTCATTCTTCCAATTTTTTGGACTTCAGTTTCAAGATTATGCCATTTTGTCGATTTTTTGGACTTCAGTTCTACGGGCGCTTTCCTTTTGTCAGAATTCGCCGGCCAGACTCGTCCGTTTGCAAAGAAAATGCAACAATTGAGTTGATCATCGAAAAAAGACGGGAAGAGACGAAAAATCGAGCAAGTGCCCCATACTTTACAGTGACTTTGAGCCCCGTTCGTAGCCCATGCATGGCTTATGTATGCCCCGTTCTCGAAACACGTGCAAGGAAGATAAATTCCGTCTAGCATAGAATGATCGTAATATGAAGTGGTAAAATGGGAGAATCGTACAATCGGAGACTTTTTCCTAGATGCAGAATCGGAGACGTTGGTAAAATCGAAGAATTTTTACGCTTCAATCGTACAGCATTCTCTATGGCTAAATGGGAAAATAGCACCCCTAAATCGACCGTAGTATTCTTCGATGTAGCCATTATTAGAGAACGTTGTGGAGGGAGGTTCACCGGTAACTTGACACAAGCGTCTGTTGCATATTAGGCATGGCCCGGCGGCATGGGTCAACTTGATTTCTCTCAATCCCACTCATCCACTCTTTGCAAGTAGCCCATTTTTATGCCTTCTTCCAGTCCGGCTTTTGACTCGTTGTTGCGTCAATTTGTAAGACTGGGGAGCTTTAAGCACCGAACGTTTTTGAGCCAAGGACGAAAACCTGAAGTGAACATTTCAATAACAAGGACTGTAGTCTATCTAAGCGTTTGTAATAGTGAAAAGATGCTTAGTAAGGTATTTGTGGTGGTAGTGTCAACGCAACTCGTTTCACGATTTGAGTCCAGGAATGGGCAAGCCCCCCCCCCCCCCCCCAACAAAAAAAAAACAAAAAAAAAAACAAACAAAAAAAAAACCAAACAAAAACGAAACGAAACGAAACAAACAAAACAAAACAAAACAAAAACAAAAACAAAAACAAAAACAAAAACAACAAAATATAAAAATAACAACAAATGTTTTTCTGACCATGTGCTCTCTTTAGGCCGCTGACCAATCATAAGATATAATTACAGCTGTATTGCAAGTGGCATTCCGGAGCTAAGGGCAATAACATACTTAAAGATCTCCCTGCCACTTGCCAGTATTAATTTGAACAATAACTATGACAATGTGGCATACAGTGAAGTTAAACCACATTGTAAATCTGATTGTACGAATGATAGCATTTACATATTTGTTCATATATATTTTTCTTCCTTTTCCTGCGCAAATTATAACAACTAAAACTTGTTAGCTCGAACAAAATAAAAACAGAATAGTTGCTCGAATTAAGAAAGTGAAATACCCGAGTGAATTAAAAAGAGAAATAAAGATTTCAAATAAAAATATAACATAAGAAATTGCACTAAAATGAGAATAATTGACGGAATTAGCAAAAATACCACAAGAACAATTTGCTGGCTACCATTTATGCTTATGGTTTACGCATATCTGCGTGAAATGTTGATGCATTCAAAAGTGAAATAACAATCTTCATTCTCCAGTGCCATTGATTGCTAGGTTCATAGACTAGTTAGCCTGTTTCAGGTTCTCAGTGGGTCGGGAGGAGTGAAATTGTGGCAAGGGCAGGAAAAAGTCGAGCGAAGACTGGGGCCTAGTCTTCACTCGACTTTTTCTTGCCCTCAACACAATTTCACTCATCCCGACCCAACTCGCTCGGTCCGTACTGCCACGACCTCGGGCCAATATGCCCCAGTACGGCCCGAGCAAGCTCGGTTAGTAAGCGGTTATTAATCTAAATAATTTCCATATTTCATTTAAAATCCAAGGTGTAATACGTTACAAATAATGATAATTGTAATAATCTTAAAAAAGGGCAAAATAATAATATTAATTTTTAGTATAAACACACAGGTGATTATACAAAATCACGCGCTCTTATTGGCTCGCTATCTCGGATTATCACCCTATAATCACCTTGACGGACAAAATGGCTGCCAGTAGCCGTTTTGCCACTGTAAGTGAAGATGATTTCACGTTGAAATGTTTTTTTTCTCTTTTTTGAAATAATCACCTGTGTATTTATACTAAAACAATTATTCGCCTCAGGCTCAGTGATTATCGGTGAATATTCACAGAGACGAAGTCAGCGAATAACAATGTTCAATAATCCTAAAACGGGTCCATGCTGTTGCTTCTGGAAAAATTTCATCTAAAAATCGCCTCAGTCCAATGTATGTGGCTGTAACACCAGTGAGAATAAGAGGATGAGAGGGGGGCAAAAAGTGTACACATTGCAACTTTGATCAAGGGTTAGATGACTGGTCATGCAACTCCCAAGTTCAAGACAACTTCCCATGTTACTGTGTCTACCCTGAAGAGCAACTGCATCCAATGCACAGACAATGTATGGATCATCAAAACCACCAGAAATTTAAATGATTTGAGTCATAACATTCTCTGTCACGAAATTTCATCATCTTGCTTCCTGTCTTCAGAGTCTTGTTGCTCATGTGTCCAGCGCAAGCACAGCAAGGACAAGAGCAAAGATCAATCAAATTTGACTTCTTTTTCAGGCTTGAGAGCTGCCCAAATCTTGCTTGTTACTTCAGTGAAGGCAAGGGTTCCACCAAACACCAATGTGGTACCAATCCAATGATAAACAGTGAATGGATTTTTGAAGTAGTAGATTGAAAACATCAGGCTTAAAAACTTGCGCAGTGTGATAACAAGGGTGACGGTCAGTGAAGTGCACTCTGACATCAGGGTGTAAACACTTCGTATGCAGACGTATTGCGTGATTACATTACCAGCCAGGTAAGCCCACAGCTTGGGAATGTGGAAGGTGACATTGAATAAAACTAATGGAGCTGAAAGAGACGGCACCACTTATCATCATTCATTGTAAATTGATGTGCATCTACTTAAAATGAAATTTCATGAAATCGATGCAGTATGCATAACTCAGTACTGTCCAAAGAAACTACTAAACATAAACATCTCTCCCATTGACACTTTTAAGACATTAGCTGAGGCTTATTTATTCACTAAGACATATAATGATTATTTATTAATATATAATATATTATCTATTTTATATAAATATTTTATTATCTTTTTATTTTATTATTATCTTTCATTTATAGGATAACAGTTATAGCAATTAGGTTTTATAAATTAAAAAAAGTATGTTCAAATACATAGGGTAAGTTTTAAGAATTTTGAGCTTATAATCACATCATTCTTATTAATTCTAAGTTATTAGAGCGGTTTTCAATTGAGTGTCGAAAGTAATTAGATAATTACTTTGGTTTATGATTACTTCACTCAGTGATTGGTTCAAAGTTCTCACACCATTTTTTCAACCAATCAGAAGTGAAACCAAAACCAATCGTGGCTCACGCGTGCACATTTTCCTGCGCTTTGTGTCGGCTACGTGTAATGACTTCGAGTTTTGATTGGTTTGCCGGATTGTCTCAGTACTTTTTGATTGGCCAAAGTAATTACTTTGGTTTTGGTTTTACGACACTCAATTGAAACTTGCTCTATCACTTTTTAACCTTGTGAAATTGCTATGCGCATATCACTGTTTTATAGAATATGTGCAATATAAATAATAAATATTATTATTATTATTATTATTATTATTGTTATTATTATTATGATAAAGGCTTATTCTTAAACAACTTGTAAAGACTGATAGGGTGATTCCACCCTTTCATACACGTAATACTTATAAGTAAACTACTGTAAATATAATTATAGTAAATGAACCTTAGTATTAGCAATGTTAAAACGTTTCACAAAAATTGAAACTTGACATTTTTCATGACGATGCCAAAGATTACTTATACCTTATCTGAATCCCTTTTAATTTTGTTTACGTAATTCAGTTTGAAACAAGGTTGGCGTACATTTGGTAAAGGCAAAAAGGTCACTGTTCGGGGCCATTCAGGATAAGATGGTCATTTCATTAGAAAAAAAACAGTTGAAATCTAGGTGAACTACCTATAGTTGAGTGTGGAATGACAATCTCTGAGCCCTATTCACTGTGTAAATACTTAGAATTCTGTAAAGTCAGCCATTTCTCCCTCAGAAAACAAAGTTAATAGGTATGCACATGTCCATACTTGGGTGTTCATGTTAACTGTATCATTACAAGTCCACAACTGAATTTCTAACGTGTTGCTCTTTTCACTTAAATACATCCAAGATGCATCGGAGTGTGGTCATCTTTTAAGGTGCAATTAAGATGTGAGTGTATCACAGGTGCGTTAATTACATGTACATGTTTGTGAAGTGACGTGTAAATTACACAGTGTGCAACATTCAAACTCTGGCCATACCTATAACTATATATTATTATAGTGACACCATGATAGATGCACTTAAAGGTTATCGCAGCATAGACAACAATGGGCTTGGGACGGGTGACTGTCTCTTAATATTTCATTAAATTAGTAGCTTTACCACAAAACAATAATTATTAATCCCTTAAAACGTTTTGCAAAGAGTAAGAGAAGAATGTGGTGTGAGCTAAGAGAGGATCTGCAGCCTTGCACATAAATTTGATTGTGAGCAACGGGGATGGACTTGGTCCCTAATGGAGAAGTATGGTGTTTTTTTTTACATATTAATGATGTACTGTATAAAATGCTACTTTAAATCACATTACTTCATGCACAAAAAAAGTTTAAAGGCATCTAGTCATATACTCACCTGATGAGTTAAAAACAAAAATGTGGCTGTAGATGTCTTGTGACAAAAGAATGAACCCAGACAGTGGCAAAGCATGCTGTGCACACGAAACAGAAAAATAAAACCAAAAACCATCAAAATTAAGCATTTCTCATACCCAAACAACAGTCCATGTAATTATCTTTGAAAAAAAGAAAAACAACAACATCAACAGCATCACCAAAATATGAAAATATACATGTACTCTAGATTAGTTAGGATACAAATCACAAAGGAGATGATACTTTAACATTTGAATTCTACCATCCTTGGGAAATTTTGTGAGATGATACAATGTACTGTATGCAAACCAGTGTAAGTTTGATGTAATACATTGTAACTAATGTATATTGAAAATGCAATTATTGAACGCTCCAGGAGTACAAGAATTTAACAACTAAGGAAACTTTGTAAAAAAGACCACTCTGCAGCTGAAGTTCTCACTACTTGTTTGCTCTCTCAATAACATCCCAAAGACTGAGACCAGCAGAATTATTAATTTTTCATAAAAAAAAGACATTGTTTGTATGATGACAGAGAGGAAAGATAAAGAAAGAGTGCCAATGAGTGCTTAGGGAGCAGGGTTGGTGCAGCAGTGAGATCAGTTGCCTTCCACCAATGTAACTCGGGTTCGATTTGCAGACTCAGTGTCTTATGTGGTTTGAGTTTGTTGGTTCTCTTCTCTGTTCCCAGAGGTTTTTCTATGGGGTACTCTGATTTGATTTGTATGTGTACAGCGTCCCCAGTTTGTGCTGGGCATTACCAAACCACGAAACAGCAAAACGAAGCTCCAAAACACTATGTAGGGGCAGTGTGGCCCAGTGGTTAGGGCGGTTGCCGTGAGATCTGGACATCCCGGGTTCAAGACCCGCTCTGACCATTTGTTGAATTTGATCCTGGTAGTCCCTGGTTCAACTTCTCAGCTGCACTTGTAAATAACCAAATGGTTTGCCTCCGGCCAGTTGGGATTCTTAACGGTTGTTGTTGTTGTTCTGTCCCTTCGTCTCGTTAACTGTGTTTCATTGGTCCTATAAAGCCCCTATGGGGAGCAGTCAATTAAGTACGTATTGTATCGTATTGTATGTATGACCCCACCATACAATGAATACTAACTGAGAAAGGTTGGATTTGAGATTAAATATCATTTTAGGCCTAATTCATTGCAATTAAGATTAGGATTCAGATTAAGACTGAGATTAGGAGCAATAATGTTATAGGCCTAAAACGATACTTAATCTCAAATCCAACCTTTGTCGGTTAGTATTCAATGTATGGTGGGGTCATACATGGTGTTTTTGGCTTCGTTTCGCTGTTTCGTTGTTTCGTTGTTTAGTAATGTCCGCTAGTGCCCCAGTGCACAAGGACTTCACACTTAAATAAAGTTCATTGTCGTCATCAACATCATCATCATCATCAAACCGATCCCAAGGGCAAAGATAGAATGCAATCCACACACTGATGAAAGTGTTACAACTTGTCATTAAGATGAGAGGCATTCAGATGCACTCACCGCATAAAACAGAGCCTCTCTAGGATGCTTTCCATATTCTGCGTACATTTGCTCCTTGAGTTGTTGAGAAGAAGTGTTAGCACAGTTAAAACCTTGGCAAATCAAACCTCAACAATAATGTACAACTCCTTATATGTGACTAGGAAAAAAAATAAGTGTACCTGATAGATTCCTGTCCTTGCAGAAAGAAATAATGCAAGCACTAGAAGAACAACTCCTTTATCAAGAAAAAATAATAAAAGATTATGATAAGCAATTTGATTAATCTGGGGTAAAAGGTATGTTGTAACACAAGGACCATCAAGTTGACAAGCTGACTACACTCAAGTTGATTGTAACTGGTGTGGTTTGTAAAACAGGGATAACCACAGAATACAGGGCACACTATTTGCATATTGTTAAAATAACAGCTGTGCCTATAGTTATATGTTTAATTCTTTAAAAAGAGCAGACTAATTTGCGTGTGGTGCTCAACTGGGGCCCTGATCTCCCACCACCCTCTGCCCTCTCATCACCTTTAAAGTGCTAATATGATCAAAAATCGATTTTTCTTTTTCTTTGGATTTCAAAACTATCATGCTAAGTTTACTAAACAAGAAGTGACCAAAGTTTTGATTTAACTAGAATTTTTCTATTCAGTGATCACCCATTACTAACTTTAGAAATAACCCCCAGAGAGCTGGATCAAGGAGAAAACGGTGTCAAAGACTCAATATCTTAAGAATGTAATGCATGTGTATGCAGCTGAATTAACATGCAGCATGGGAGTTTCAATTTTGGGCTTTCAGACTTTTAAACTCGTGTTTTGCACATGCAATAAGTTGTGTTTACACACTGAAACTTTGCACTCAAAATTATACCAGTCAGGTGTAACAAAAACACTCTTTCAAAATCTGAAGAAAAAAAAGAAAGTGATTTTTTTATCATAGTAGCACTTCAAATGATTGCAGCAACTACAGTATGGGTGGATGTTCATGCTGTGTTGTCATTTCTGTGAGAGGATAAATTTATGAGAAGATTGTGTTGTTATGTTATTGTATACCACTTACCAGTACACCACCACTTGTACTCTGCAAGAGGATCTCCAGTAGTGGATTTGAACTCCTAACATACAACCATAAAAAAATATTAAAGAACTTTTCAATTACCAAAAAGGCAAACTTCACAGGCCTGAATAAGGATATCGAACAGGCAACATATGACAAATAAATTCAACATTTTGAAGGACAGGGAATACAAAGTGGCTCTCACATGGAGTGACCCATTCTTTTTGTAAGTGGTGGAGATGAGCAATAGATTTTAGTGACAGTAGTACAGTACTTTACCATTAACATTTCTTCACACTTCATAGAGACGCAATAGTAGCAAGTATGATAAATACTGTAGGAAACAGACAACTTTTTTAAAAGACATGTTTCGGCATGCTTATGCCATCATCACTTTAATGAGTTCCTAAGTGTGAACAGTTATAAAGTCTACAGGTAGATGAAAAAATTATTACAACATGACGTAATACAAAAGCGGGTACTATTTACAGCATGACACCAAACATCAAGGTGTAAACTAAAACGTGAGAAAAGTGTTAACACTTTTCTCACGTTTTACAACAGCATTTTTCTCACAGCATTACAACACTTTTCTCACGTTTTAGTTTACACCTTGATGTTTGGTGTCACACTGTAAATAGTACCCGCTTTTGTATTACGTCATGTTGTAATAATTTTTTCATCTACCCGTAGACTTTATAACTGTTCACACTTAGGAACTCATTAAACTGATGATGGCATAAGTATGCCAAAACATGTCTTTTAAAAAAGTTGTCTGTTTTCTACAGTATACTTCATAGAGAGTTACCAAAAAGATTCTTCTTTCTATCCTTACCAATTTCTTAGCTGATGCAAATGTACACAGGCATATCCCAGCTGTGATCATAAGGACTGATAGATACTTTGACAAATGATATCTAAAAATAACAAAATTCATACATTGCATTTGCAAATGTAAGTTACTGGGAACAATATTTTTTTATCATACTTGTTGTGAGAGTTTGGACTAAATACTTATAACACTTATTTCTGAATTCAGGTACTCTGAACTTAATAATTATCTATTTTATTGTAAGTATATAAGAATAGTATACTTTTTAATTAGTAGTTAGCATATTTTATTTATATTATTAGCTCATATTTATTTCCAATTAGTAGTTTATAATTATTTTACATTATTAGTATTAGTATATTTATATTTTATATTGTTACTATTTAGGGATATTTGTTGTAATGCGCATTTGAAAACTTTAACTTGATATTAATGTCACATTTCCCGTGGTTATTTATAGTTAAGACACTACAATAACAAAACGCAAGAGACAATCTTGGCGTAAAAGGGGGGGAGGACACCACTCCACGATCGGTGTGACAGACAACTTCTGTAGCGTGACTAAAGCCTGAACTTATCTCCCCGATGCAAGAGGTGAACCGCACCAGATCGGACAAGTTGTAGGCCAGTAAAAGCCAACTCTCCACAGCACTACGAGCTAAACCTCCGGCCAGCATCGTGCTATAATGGAAAGAGTGTAGGCGGTAAAAATAGCTCAAGCCTCCCTATCTCCCCAGCACTACGAGCCGACTCCGCCGGCACGTGCTGGATCGGGCAAGAACAAAGGCAGATAGAGAGCGTAAAATGGCATAGCATGAAAAACACCAAAGCTTGGGGAAGTCGCTGCAAGACTTAACCGAAGCGTGTACCGAGAGGTGAACCCGAATTTATTAAACTTGACCTTAACAAAACCTCCAAAGGGAGGCAGGGTGGGAATAAAATTCGTAAACAGTTAAGGTACTCCTTACAGTTAACTATAGAGCTCACAGAATGATAATTCGGACTTAACTAGACCTTTTATACTGAGACTAATGTCTAGGACTAAACCAATGGTGACCAATGTACCATCTAATACAAACAACTTCTGAAGCGCTCAACGCGACATGAATGGGGATAGTCGTTGCTTTTGACCAATCCAGATAAAGGATATAACTGTAAGCAGACAGTATTAAGGACAAGGATAAAGTAACTCAGTTCGAATTGTTAGAATATAGGAATCCATTCATGTCTTGTTTGCGTTGCGTAATGTTTACGAAATAACGTGACATGTGGAGGATAGCTCTCGTGAGTCACGCTCCATTAACTACGTTTTACAATGCTGTTGTAAAGCTTTACTTGCACAATGAATAAAGTTAAAGTTAACTTAAATTGAAGAGGAGAAAAAAAACTTGTAATTTAATGACTATACAGCTCTTATTTAAATTCTTTATCCTGGAGAAATCTCAAATAATATTTCTTTGATGTTCAGGTTGATTCACAAATCACCTGCACATGCTTAGGTTACCACAGCATTTTTGTGTCTTTGTGTTAAAGATCTGGCCCCAGTTGTTGAAAAGATGGACAATGCTATAAACCAGATAAACGGTGAGTCGGAGTCCACTATCCAATTGGTTTTGCTATGATTTATCCACTGGATAGCGATTTATCCAGCAGATGCATGTACCACTATCCATTGTTTGAACAACTGGGGCCACGTCTGCAGTACAAAGGTTAAAAACATTCTCCTCTATAGACCGAATGCATAAATGGCGGCCAAAAAAATATTCTTTTGTTTATGTGCTAATAAGACTCACTAGCCTCGTTTGCATGTACAAAATACAAAAGAAATGTTGCTTGAGAGCGAGGCTAGTGAGTCAAATTAGCACATAAACAAAAGAATATTTTTTTGGCCGCCATTTATGAATTCGGTCTATCCACTTTATCCATCTTTTGAACAACTGGGGCCTGGTAATTATCTTTTATTTTAGCTCATTACAGGTCATTGCCTTATTTTACCATAAAATGTACCTTATTGCAGGTCATTGTAGCTCATTGTGGGTCATTCCTTGTTTTAGTAACTATGGATTTACCCAGCAGATAATGCAATCGATCGTTTTAACAACTGGGGCCTGGGGCTGGTTGTTTGAAGCCTGGTTAGTGCTAACCGTTGGCTAAGAGGTATCAAAAGCTATAGGTTTAATTCTGGTTAATGCTAACCATGTTTCAAGCAACCTGGGCCTAGAGTGCACTATCACAAGGACGATAAGTCTGAACTGCTACAGCATGTGCTATATCCTTTTACAGTCAGCAGAGAAACAACAAAATTTAATAGCTTTGTTTTAAATTCTAGTTGTACTACTCCACTTGTACTATGATCACACATACCTCCGTTTTAATATAATCATTCCTAAAACCAAGTTTGCAACCAGTGAACCCTGTGGATAAAACAATTTATTATGTGACATAATGATACCAATTTACTCTGGCCCAAGCCCAAATTCAACAATTCATTTTTTCAACTTCTTAATTTTATCAGGTGAACAATATGTGACTTACATGTAACTCATGCACCCCTACTGGCCCCAAGTGACGAGTAAAAATGTCTGGTGTCTGATAGAGTAAAATCTTTAAGTCTAGCTCTCCGGAGAGAATGGGTTGACGAAATGCCTTCAATTATCATTCATAAACATTACTCCCCCCCCCCTATTTAGAAAAAAATCACTTACTGATTTAAAGATCATGTGAAGAGGCATCGGCACATTAAATCTGAGTGCATAATTATTAATCACACTGGTTGAGAAGAAGAAGACGACCATTGTCATATAAGTTCTGAAAACATAAAGACTGTCAAATCAGTCAGCTACAACAACAACAACAACAACAACAACAAATCTTAAAAGTATTAAACTAAATTTAAGACTCACAAGGCAACTTTTTAAAGACATGTTTTGGCATGATGACTCATGCCATCAAGCATGTTCTTGTAGTGTTTGGCAACGGGATGGGATGTGCACAGGACAATGCCTCAGGAGCTGCTATTATAAGCGTTTCGAGGTGCTTAAGGATGTTCGGGCGAGAACATCCCACGCTTAAATTTGTTTCATTTCTCGCCTGAAGTTAGGTCATAAATTACTTATTCCCAAAATGAAAAAAAATTGGGGGGTCACCACTTTGTTTCAGAGAAAAAGGCAAGGGAAAAATGCCCTAATTTCGCTAGATAGGTCATCATAACGAGATGTAGCCTCATCTCTCATCCTTTGAAAATCATAAAAATAATATGTTACAGTGAAGGTTTCTGTGCATAGAAAGTGGGAGTGGGTTTTTTAGATAATTGCATGCCGCTGGGGATGGTGTAAACAGTAGAGTAAATCCTCAACGAGCCTTTTCGCAAGCGCTACCCGTGGTAACCACTTCCGGAACTCAGGACACAAGGAAAGAACATTTTTTGAAAAGATAACTTCTTACATTGTGATTTTTTTCATTTCATTATATTTTGTAGATAATTTGTAAGAAGAGCAAGTGATTCATGTCTTATAAAATAGGGGTCACCAATGACCTAAATGAGTAAAATCAATGCGATGTTGCTAAGCTCTTGGAAAATTTAGTTCGTTTAGTTTGTCACGATTTTGCGTGACCTGCCGGGGAAGGACTGGAACCCAAGACAAGATTGATCTATGAAAGGTTTTTGTTAAAAAAAACTTTCTTGACCTTAGCAACTAAGTTTCAAGCAAGTGTTATCTTTATTTGGTTGGTCTTTTGTATCATATCTCTCCATTGCCATCTTTCTCATCTTCTGGAGTGTGGATTTTGTGAAATATAATCTCTGGCTGTTTCCTCACAGGTTCGCACTATTCAAGTGGATTAGGAAGAGAATATAATTCTGCTCTATTTTCATGAAAGTAAAGGAAAAGAACTTCAAAAACATGCATTCATTTTGAACTAAGAAGTTCGTAACGCAATAAAAACCCCATTAATTTACACAACGTCACTGACTAAAACTAACCTTCCTCAAGTTCTCTTCTCGAACTCTCTTTATACGCACATTTTGGCTATCAAAATTAATACCCACGTTCAAAACATTTTACCTTAGAGGAATGACGGGTTTACTGAGTCCAAAGTTTGCAGCGAATATGAATCCTTCGATGGCAATGAAGAGAAACTGAAAAAATGTGACAGTGTTTACACAAGTAGCATCCTCTCTGAAGTAAAGAAAAATAAGAAAATTATTACCACATTAAGTTTCACATCAGAGTTGGAGATCTTCACAGTTGGGGAGCACCTTCCATGTAAGCAGCTAAGAAGAAAGCCTGAAAAATCCAGGCTTAAACAGGGCTCAACCACATGAAAAACTTCATTATTCTAGATCACACATTAAGTTTAATGTCCATTTAAATTTAGAGAGTAACACGAAAAAAGGGATACACCCATGAAACAAACCAGACTTCACATCCAAAGTTTAGGCTTATCTTTCATATACCGGACCCTGAATAATTAACGTCCATAAAACAAAAGAACAAAGCTAACATAACAATACCTAATCAGAATAACAATGGTTCTTTTGTCTTCCGCCATTTTGGTCCGGTATATGAAAGTCTACCCAAAGTTTAGGTCCTGAGAGTGAAAAGAATGGTTCTTGGGCTTTTGGGTTATTATTCTTATGTTCAACTCAACAGCTGTGCTTATAATAAAATAGACCCACTCTTTGGCCTGAAAGCTAAACTTGTCCTACAGGAGTTGACAAATGAGGGCAAGAAAAACTTGAATGTGCTTTTAAAAAATGGGACAATTTTGCCACTGAAAATGTAGTTAGCTTTCAAACACATTGTTAGACGTTGCTGTATAAGCATACTCTGTTTTCCTTCCCACAATGTAATTTTTGATGCCGTGCATGTGGACCCTTGTTTTGTAGGCAATCACAAGTTTTCCACACATCGTTCATCACACCTGTTCCCAGAATATTTGGCAAAACTGTATCTTAAAAAAGGCAGAAGAAAAACCTGGCAGGATCTGATACCTAATTATAGGGAACCCAACACCACCCGCCAACATGAAGGGGGGGGGGGGGGGGGGTGGTAAATCAAATGGAACAGACATTCCACTAAAAATTTTTCGGGAAAAAAGAAATACCTTCAGAGGTATTCCTCTTGGTTTTCCTGGAATGAATGGAAAATCCTGTTCCATTTGCTTTGTCCCACTAGTACCATGCTCTTTGAAAAAAGAAAAAAACATGGCGTACCCCATCGGCCTTGGTGTTTAGCTACCCTAATGAACCATGCGGGTTTCAATCAATTCACGTGGATGCTTTATGGCTTGTAGCTGCACAACTGCAGGTGAGAATTACTACTTATGAAGTAATGAAGTAATGATTGAAAATCTGGCAGCCATGTTTGTTATTCTAAATGATTAGTATCCAGTCTCTTGAGAAAAAAAAAAAAGAAAGTCTCAAAAGGAACATGCTTGTCCCATTCCATATTTTGACTGAGGAAATTTGGTCGGATTCTTTACACAGAAAATAGACCTTTTCACGGTTTGTGACACTATATTGGTTGGGGGACAAACAAGGCTTAAATTACAGTGAATCTATGGGAATTTTGCCAACTCCGAACCATTATAAATCTGTTAAAGTCTGACGATTGTGGATAGCAAGAACACCTCTTAAAAAGCACTTCTATTGAGATTATTTTCGGGAAGTGTGATGATCAGAATCAAGCTATAACTACCATAAACGAAATTTGTAAATTTCACATAAACAATTGAAAACAAAATTATGCAAATTTCTGCGAAATTTGAAGTGACGCGAGGAAATTTCTAATATCTAACAGACCGAATGCATAAATGGTGGCCAAAAAAATATTATTTTGTTTATGTGCTAATTAGACTCACTAGCCTGGCTCTCAAGCAACATTTCTTTTGTATTTTGATCATGCAAACGAGGCTAGTGAGGCTAATTAGCACATAAACAAAAGAATATTCTTTCGGCTACCATTTATGCATTCGGTCTATGCACCTATCAATGTTAAGCCCCAGGGAGGACAGGTGGGCCTAACCACGGGAGTTTGATCGTGAGGTCTGTCCTCAGGGTAGGGATTTTAATCGTATATGGCGTCCACAGGCTAGCGATTTTGATCGCACTAAGGACATTTTACCATCTTCACTTACCCCCGGGTGGACATTTTGACCAATCATTTTGTCCGAGGGGTGGGAAATTTGAATCATTTTAAATGAAAATGTCAAAATCCCCACCCCATGCCAGACCCCCCATCC
>NC_090893.1:10597570-10612570 GCF_036669925.1 Montipora capricornis
TTGGGCCTTTTTATTTTTATTGTAGTCTAGTTTTCCATATTTTGGGGGCGTTTGCACCTCGTTGGTTATCTATCATCTCATATCCAACGCGCGCTCATGGAATAATTGTAAAATAACTCCTTACAGTGGGCGCAGCTGTGGTGTCAACTATTATTAGTTTATGTCTAGCTAGCCTGAAAGCTGGCTCTTCCGTTGGAAACGGCCTATGGTTGAAGTACATAACCAAGCCTCTGTTGAAAGTGGCAATGTCTAACCTACATGTATGTAACAAAATTAATAAATTAATATTATTTTTAATAGTGGCATGCAGATGATGGAAAAGCATCAAATTTAAAAGAAATTTCAGTATCTGGACAAGTTGTTGGTTTGTTAGCAGTTCTGACAGCTTGTTGTTCCAGTGGATTTGCGGGTGTCTACTTTGAAAAGATATTAAAAGGAACAAAAGCAAGTATTTGGATGAGGAATGTCCAATTAGGTGAGCTTAACCTTCAATGATCAATTTTTGTTTGGGAAATGAACCAGTTGTCTGCTGGGGCCGTATTGATGGCCTTCATGTTCTGTATGTTTTTACAAAAGAAATTCATCAGGCAAACCAATTCGACTTGGAGTTGAGGATGTTTATGTTGATGCCCACCAACATTATTAACTATTAAAAAGTAATCGTTATTATTATACCCTAATGTAACAATAGAACTTTTGTTTGTTGACAGTCTTTCTATAATGTAATCTTATTTTGCATTGATGAGTTTTCCTAATTTTGTGTCCTGTTAGTTTACTGTAACAGTTTCTTTTATGGCATTACACTGCACACCTCAATTTGCATTGCTACACATGTCATTTCAAAATTGTGTCATGAATATGATTAATAAGTAATCACATGATTTTGAGCGCATTTGGAAATATAATGAGCACTCATAATTGTTTTCAAAGACTACGAGTTCGTTCATCTTTGAAAGTATTTACTTGACGTGTATTTATTCCAAATTACACTCAAAATTGTGAGATTTAAAAGTGTAGACTATTTTAATCAGAGACAAAATGTAGGGCTTGGCTTTTGATTAGATGGTGAGTGCACAAATAAAAGGTAAACTTACAATAATTGACATGATATTGTGTTTGGGATCGTTTTCATGTAGATGGATCATTTTAGTCCTAAATTGCACACACTGTGTCTTGATTTTATACACAATCACCAAGTCATTTATTGATGATACAGGATCTTTTGGTGTCATATTTGGCATGATGGCTGTTATGATAAATGATGGAAGTCAAGTTTCTAGTGGAGGATTCCTTCAAGGTTATAACAAAATAACATGGATAGTTATTTCACTCCAGGTAAAAAGAAACGATATTAGTAGTAATGACAATAATAATATATTCTATATACAAGGCTAAAAGTTAAAAAATTAAAATGTTCAAACCAAACGTTTTCGGCTGTTTGCCATCATCAGGTGGCAAACAGCCGAAAACGTTTGGTTTGAACATTTTAATTTTTTAACTTTTAGCCTTGTATATAGAATATATTTTACTAAGCGAACATTATGGACGACAATAATAATGATAGCAACAATAATCACTGCACATTTTTAACTCAGGGACTTATGTCAAAGGTCCAAAAGCACTGTTGTGTAATAGATGTTGACAAATAATGTAGTGCATAAACCGTATTCATAAATGGCGGTCAAGAAATTATTCTTTTGTCTTTGTGCTAATCATCCTAACTAGCCTCAATTTGGAACAAAAATTCTTTTGAATTTTCTTCGTGTTTACGAGGCTAGTTAGGATGATTAGCAGAAAGACAAAAGAATAATTACTTAGCCGCCAGTTATGAATACGGTCAATGGGTTTACAAAATGAACATTTAAAAGGAAAACTCAATGGGACAATGCACCAGTCTGCTGGGCATTCATGGTCTTTAACCTATTGACTCCTGTATTTTTAAATTGGTTTTCTCTGTGGGAGGTGATAAATCTTTATAGCACTCCTCTAAGAAAATTAAAATAATCTTTATTTCAGGCATTTGGTGGCTTGGTTGTAGCTGCAGTAGTCAAATATGCTGACAACATCTTAAAGGGATTTGCAACATCTGTGTCTATTGTTGTTTCCTCGTTTGTGTCATTCTACTTCCTCGATGATTTCCAGCCAACAAGGTAAGTGGAAATCATCTTTTTGTGCTATATTATCTCACTTTTTTCAACGATTCACCTCAGTGTCAGTGGCTATTGTGGTTCGGTAAATATCCACCATTAGACACCTCACTTTGGTGAATAGTTGTTAAGTATCCTTTTTTCTCCCACTTTAATCTATGGCCCTCATGCTTTGCACCCTGGCCAAAAAACTGAAACACAAAAAAAAAATAGAAATACAGGCTGTAACTTAGAGTAACAACCTCTAACCCATTGATTCCTAGGAGTGAGGCTTAATGGATTTTACCGTCCAATGCTAGACAGTTCAGGAGTCAATGGGTTGTCTAAGTGTGGTCTTTACCGGTATTTCAACTGAGACATTTCCTCTGAGAATCATGCGAAAGTGAGTCATTGCAGCTCTACTCCACAATAGATAACAATTATTAACAATAAATATTATTCGCCAAAGGTGACATGAATGTCGGGGAATAAAAACTAAGGCAAAGTCAAGGTTTTTATTCACCGATATTCACTGAGCCTCAGGTGAATTATTGTTTTAGTATAAGTTCTACGTACATACAGCTGTAGGTCATTTGAAAAATATGCATTTTCTTTAAAACAATTTAATTTCTTAGTCTGTCACCTCATTATTTTTCGTAATAATCACCTCAAGTGCAACCAATCACCTATGTAATTATACTAATAACTGATGTGGTGCACTGTACTCTTGCATAAATTATGGATTCACCACCCCAATCACCTATGTAATTATACTAATAACTGATGTGGTGCACTGTACTCTTGCATAAATTATGGATTCACCACCCCAATCACCTATGTAATTATACTAATAACTGATGTGGTGCACTGTACTCTTGCATGAATTATGGATTCACCACCCCAATCACCTATGTAATTATACTAATAACTGATGTGGTGCACTGTACTCTTGCATAAATTATGGATTCACCACCCCAATCACCTATGTAATTATACTAATAACTGATGTGGTGCACTGTACTCTTGCATAAATTATGGATTCACCTCCCCAATCACCTATGTAATTATACTAATAACTGATGTGGTGCACTGTACTCTTGCATAAATTATGGATTCACCACCCCAATCACCTATGTAATTATACTAATAACTGATGTGGTGCACTGTACTCTTGCATAAATTATGGATTCACCACCCACTCCCCCTTCCCAAGGTTTCAATTATGATCTGAAAATGGTGGTGCCATACAGTATTTCATTGTTTTTTCCTTTTTTTATTCTTTATTTTAGTTTCTTCTTTCTTGGTACATGTGGTGTATTAGCAGCTACATTTCTCTATGGTTTACCAGAAAGGCCAAAAGGACCAATAGCAGATATAAAACCTGTGTAAAAGCCATGAGTGTTAACGCTGCATCAAAAGAAATAATAACTCCATCATACTTTAGCATTACAAACTTGTTCTTAAAAGACCCCAAGTGTCTGGCACAGGAATTACATTGTATATCCCGTACATCTAAGTTTAGGCAAATGCCAGGTGGTTTCATTTATAATTTATAAGGCAGGTCCTTTTAACTTATTATTATTTTACGCTATACTCTGGAAAAAAGAGAACCAATAATTATTTGCTTGCTGCTGGCATTCAGATTGTGCAAATTTGACAGGTGCAGTATTTCAATCATGCAACAGTCTCTAATGCTCTATCTGAATGCCTTCAATAGGCTAACCATGATACTGCTAAATATTTATTATACAAAAAGTAGGTATTTAAAGCAGGATAGGACTTTTATTTGTGTTAATTTATTACTTGCAAAGATGGTTATTCATTAGGTCGTAAGAACACCCAGAAAAAGCATGTAATATTTGCTTAAATCTTCTATTGAGGATAAGGGTTTGGTGTTTTGTTTCATAAAAGTAAAATAAGAATTATTATTGCTCCTGGATAGTTGAATTTTAACAAAAGAGATAGTAACAATTTTTTTTAAACCATGTAGCGTGATTCAGGGATTTAAAAATAAATTTTAAAAATACAGGTACACCAGTCTACTTTATTTGGTAACACCGTTAGGGTCACATTCAATTGACTGTATTCCAGAATAGGAATACATGGAATAGAAGTTATGGAGATTCACATTAAATTGTCAAACACCTGCTAAAATGCTTGTTGCTTCAAACTCCCAGACATACTGTTTGTGTTTTAAATCACCGCTCCACATGATTTATTCTTATTCCAGAATAGGGCCAATCATTTTGCTTACCCTAATCTAACCTGCGATCATGACCTCCCTCCCTACTTAAGAAAAGTACGCCTGATCACAGGTTAACCCTAATCATGCTATTACCACTTCAACTGAAATTAGCCATCCCCTCCTACCCTGGTTTGTTCTTAATTATTTTTGTTCCCATGCCCCGATTTTTCCAGAGCCAGAATGTGGAAAAATCTCTTGTTAGTCATGCTCCTTTACCCATTAGGCATTTTCTTCATATTGTATAAAAAAGTCAAGTTCATCATCAGTTATAATATCAAAGGATGAGCTAGAATCGTGGCGAAGCAATTTGGAACAGTCTTCTTCGGCATCAAAAAAATCCTCTTCACTTCCTGAAAACGAACTGTCTCCATTCAATGCAAGTTGTTGGTTTACGGGGAAAAGCTTGTTTGTCCGCACCTCCTTATGGTACCTGTCCTCAATTTTCTGTAAAGCAGCATGGATTCTTAGGTGCAAAAGACTTTGCAAAAGGTGATCACGGTGTTTCCTGTGAAAAAAAATTGAAAAGACAAGTGTTGTGTGTGGTTAAGTGCCAATGAGAACATTTCTAATGAGGCCAATATTAACATGCAATTCAGGAGTACAGTACTGTAGTTAAGATAGGGTTGGTGCAGTTGTCATGTTGGGGTTTCAAAGATGTTAGTTTGCTCTTTTGCCTCTCTTTCCTCTTTTACGATGAGTACTGATTCCACGCCTTGGTGTTCAGTGCTCTGTTGACAGGTGCAGTTGCCATGGTAACCTTACTGCTACAGAGATTGCTGCCCTCATCTGTTGCTACATTTATGTCACCTTGCATCCAATACTACTGGCTTGGTGTTTCAAAATCTCAGCAGGTTCATACTTAACAAACGGCTAAATCTTTGGAGCATGGCTTTGAATATTATTGGTCTTCTTGCTTGGTTGTATGACATCTTCTCTAATATCAAAATTCCTATTAATGTTTAAGACTTGGTTTAACTTTGTGGACAACTTTTTAAACCCATCAGACCTTGCCCGTTCCAAGTATTCTTTTGCTTGGTTAAAGTCTCCCTGTTCTAGGTAAAGAAAGCCTATCTCTGCACATGTGTAAGGTGCCAGGTAGAGATCATGGCTGATGTCTTTTGACCTGCAAAAGGGAAAAAAATTGCTTTTGTTTTTGCCTCTAAATACTGTTAAAATCGATCAAGGCAATTCCTCCAAAATAAAATGAGTACATGTAGCACTCTGTCCTTGTGACTGGGTTTGTGTGAAATAAGACTTTGTTGCATGGCTTGTTTCTCACAGATTTCAAGCCAACAGATGATCTATACATAAAAGTAATACCAAGATAAAGATAATCAATAATGGTCACTACTTGAAGAGAAAGAGGACACTTTGTGATACTTAATTCGGGGCATTTCTGGACATACCGTATCTCTCAGATAGTATGTGAGCTGTGATTGGCTAAAATATTTTAATTAGTGGGCTGTATTCTACAGTACGGCCCGCAGTACAGCCTGCTAAATTTAAAATTTCAATTAAAACAGCTAACAAGTTTTTCATATCGTTTCTGTTACGTAAACTTGTAAACTGTTTGAAACTTGCAAGCAACTATTTCAAACAGCCAAGAAGATTTAGTTTTGACATGGCAACCTTCTGCTTGACTTCGACTAGTTTCCTTGCCTGTTTGCCAGATTAACCTCAGAGATATCATAAATATATTACTACCCTCATTTTCTTGGTCTGTACTGTAAGTTACGGATCCTCGTTTTTTTTCCCATTGATTTATGGCCTGCACGCTTCGTGCCTGGGCCAAGTTATAAACTTACAGTAACTTACAGTATGGACCTCAAACTCGGTTAGTAAGCGATATATACTTACTGACTATAAGCGCTTTTCAGACATTCCATGGCTTCTGTTTTCTGGTCCAAACAACGATAACACATTCCCAGGATCAGTTTCCCCAAACACAAGTCATCCACATAATTTCTGTTATCTGCTATAAAACAGTTCACAAAGAATGATAACAAATATTGCACCATGCAGAGGCAGAAACATGTACAGTACATATTTTGCATGTTTTGCTACAATTACATAGTAGTTTTAGTTTTAATAGGGGCAAGCAAGTCTACATGCATGCAATCCATCAAGTTCAGTGAGCAATGAGAATGCTCCATAATCTTGAACACACTGGCAACATGCAAACCATGTTCCTTGCATACACCGTAATTCTTGCATTTTAAAAATGGGCAATCAATGACTGTGTGTGGCTACAGCTACAGAAAATAGTAAAATTTAATTTATATTTCAATGTGGATAGAACTGAGGGAGGAGTAGATGAATGCCACTTGATCAGGTGCACACACATTTAACCGCTCTGTCACATTGCAACAAAAATGGGGACACTCACTGACTCCAACGACAAGATGACAATGTCTGTGAGACAGCAGCCACAAAATTTGCTGTGTTAACATTTTTTAAACAAGGGTTAAGGTTTGGAAAGCACTTGAGATTTTAGATGTGTTAATCATGCTTCTCTTCAGCCTTGTCAACTCTAAATACATCAAGCATGGTACATGCTGCAATAATAATAATAGTTATTGTTCAAAGAAATGTGCACGTCAATATTTTTGGAAGAAAAATCAATCGTTAAAAACAGTATTACTGTAACAAGTCCCATTCAGACAATACCAGTGCTAATAGTGTCGGTCGGGATAGCTAAACAGGTGCATGAAAGAGAAAAATTAAATTGAAGCATACAAGTAAATTATGACAGAAAAAAGTTATGGCTGTATGCCGAAGTAAGGATATCAAGGTAAAACTGTATAGTAGACTTACCTTTAGTCTGCTTCAGTTTATGCAGAGAAATTTCCACCAACTCTATTAAAGGTTCCACTAAATCAGATCTGTGATTAAGCACTTTGAAACCATTCCAAATATAAATAAGCTCCTGTCAATAAAATAGGCCAAAACTTGGTGGTCATTAGTTTGTTAGTCATTCCAATAATTATGCTAGTATGATATTAAATCTAGAAACAATCAAGAAATATGGACCAAAGAAAAGAAACAGGTAATCACCAATCCAGGAAGAAACAAGTGACCATTTTGCTGAAAGTACTTCTTTGCTTTGTGTATTGCAAAGTCCTCAAATGGAATGCTCTGACCACCAATACGTTGCTTGAAATCTGGTAGCTGCCTTTTAACAATAGAAATAAGGAAAACATTCAAATTAAACTTTAAAACCAGCTAACATTTCCTCCAAAGTACAGGTGCGTGAAGAAGATAATCATGTAGCTCACGTCCGTCTTTTAAAAATATTTCAAGTTGGCCAAGAGCCAGTGAAGTAAAGACTGTTAAAAGCTGATGAACTGTTGGCTTTTTAAGTGCTGTATACCTGCGATTGCAGACCAGAATTAAACTTTAAAAGGATGGGATAGAGAGGGAATAAAATTGAAGGCAATTTCATGTGAGCTAGTTTGATTAAAATACATTTAGTGGGCTGTTTCAGGTAAATGAGGTCATACGGTTTTATATTCAGTTCACTTAAACGAAATAAATAGCAATCAAACTGAAATAAATAGATTACATGTTTCTTTAACCCTTCTGGTGTTTGTGATAATTTATTGTTTGCTTTAACAATACAAGTTCACTGACCTAAACAGATGTTCTTCCTTGTCTTGCTCTTCTTCATCTTGTCTTGTCACTATTTGGTTTACAAGTCTGGCCATAACTTTAAATGAACCCTTAAGGTGCAAGTATACAGTCTAAAAAATAAATATTACAAGTTATAAGTTATAACACTATGCAATGAAAATAAACACTGACGGGATTATTCTTATGAACTAAAACATACGGCCTGAAATATTTCCCTTGTTACACGTATATTATTTTTTTGATGCAGTGAGAGGTGAAAGTAACTTTCAAATGTCGGAAATTAAACATAAGCAGAATTGAGTGAGTTATTGACTACAATTTCACTTGGAAACGTGCATTACTTGAAATTTTGTCAAACACTTCACTGTTGACATAGCTATGTTCTTGCGCCGAAACTAACAATAACACATGAACAGTGGGTCAACTCATACATACCAATTACCTTTGATGAAAGCCCGTTTTTGATGCGCATGTTATAAATGCAGACATGTGTGTGCAATTTTCGTATGCTCTTTTCACAAGCATTTTTGAGACGCTTGTTCCTGGTGTGCACCGTACGACCAATAGTACTCACTTGAGGTGGTATTTTTGGGGTAGTCCATTTGGGTAGTCCATGGACTGGGGGTCAGTGTTTTCTAATCTCCCAGTATGCACTGTCTTCAGGTAAAATTTAATATTGGAAATTCGACTAATTCTTGTTGGGGAAGAATAATTTGAAAGAAAGCTTGCTGTCGATTTTTTGCCTCGTTATTGAAGGAAATGGTGCTTCAGTAAAGGGTTTGATCTGCAACACTGGTGGGAAATTTATTTTATTGCATGTGGTTTTGACACGGATTGTGTTTCTTGTTTGCACACACAGAATGAAAATTAATAAGAATAATAATAACAATAATAACTGTCGCGGCTAATCGCCGTCGCAAAGTACAGTACCGCTCAAATGTAAGTTACCAGTCGCGTCGCGCGCGAAGCGATTCGCGTCCTGCGCGACGCGATTCGTGTCGCGCGAGAGTCACTGAAGCAGAAATTTTTGGCATAAATTTAGGAGACCCCACTACGCGAAATCATTTAATTTCGCGCAGCGCGTAATGGTAACTAAGCTGCCTGCGACAGACGAGTTGCAGACGATCTCAAATACCCCAGACAAACTTTCCCTTCTATCTGTAAATCGATCTTAGACAACAAAACGCGAAAGAAAATTCGAACGAAGATCGTGGTATTAAACTGGAAACGGCAATTGCCTTGTCAATAAAATTATGACCTTGTGTCGACAAAGAACAT
Organism: Montipora capricornis; assembly: GCF_036669925.1. Classification (NCBI taxonomy): domain Eukaryota; kingdom Metazoa; phylum Cnidaria; class Anthozoa; order Scleractinia; family Acroporidae; genus Montipora; species Montipora capricornis. The sequence goes on from NC_090893.1 coordinate 10,606,850, forward strand.
GTAGTAAAAACCTGATCTTATGCTGGTCGATCTGTTGTTTGATAAACAGACACGTAAGCTTACAGTATGCAAAAAGCCGTAAAGACGTTGTTGTACCGCCTGTGCGCTTCTTTGACTGTTAACTGTAACTTTTCGATAATTTTCGTCTCCATGTTTTACTTTTTCTGAGGCGCTTTAAACTTTATTACCTCCGCAAGTTTTGTTTTAAATTAAACGATCGCGGACCTGACATTGCAGATCGTATGGAAACCAGGTTAATCTCAGCAAGTTGTCGAGTAAATAAATAGCACAAAGTTTCCAATGAAGAATGAAGATATGATTGTACGTTTCACAAATTTTGTTGATCAATTGAAGGTTTTACTTTTCTTAATTTGTACAGGGTTTGAATCAAGCGTCAGTTCGTAAAAATTGCCCTGTAATTCGAAGATGGTGGCTGTCAAGTTTACATGTAAAATTGTGATAAATATTTGCAAAACCGCAAAACCATTGGAGTGTGTAATTTGCGTCTATCAACAAACTCGAACAGCAAGCGCTGGAGACATCACAGGCGAAGCCGTACACGCATGAAAATAACAAACTTAAGGCTCGTTTACACAGAGCGATTTTATCGCACGACAAGAGCTGCGATCGAACGGCGATTTTACGGCGACAGCAAATCGCGCGTGTGAACAGCCGACGCATGACGGTATGCAAATTTCAACCTTGAAACAAACATCGAGTTGTGCGTAAAAAACATTGAATTCCTTTTGACTGGAGGGCCTAAAGCGATGGGGTTGTTTTGTACGCTTTAATAATTGTGGACTCAAAATAATTTTGTTGTGTGAAGATTTCGGATAGACAAAGCGTGTTACAGTTGTTGGTTTTCCTGACATTCCATCACGTGTCGGGTAGTCTGAATTTTAATATGCCGACTCGAGACAAACGAAAACAAATGTTGATTTAAACGACAACTGTACTACATGTATATCTCTCCCGTTTCCAAACTGCTTACGATTCACATTTTCGTGTTTACTTAGAGCAAAGTTAACAGTCTAATTAATTGCGGCGCACACCAGCAAGCTGTATGTCGACTTTTCAGTCAACAACGACTAGACGCTTTTACGTCTGATAAAATGCGTGTTTGTTATGCGTCTGGGGCTTTCACAAACAAATCCAAAAGGCCAATTAAGAGCGCGCACGATCCTCTAGTTGATGTACTTACAGACTTTTTTAACTCGCGCGCGACGCGATTCCTGTAGCGCGCGACGCTATTACTTTAGCGCGCGACGCGATTCCTGTAGCGCGCGACGTGAATCGCATCGCGCGCAAGGGTGGTAACTTACATTTGAGCGGTACTGTACAGCAACGACGCAGCTCAACAAGGTCGAACTGAAAGCATATGTTGGCGCCTCTGGCAGCCGCTATACGGTCCATGTGTGACCTTGGAGCACAGCTTACAGCCAGCTGGAATCAGCTGTATGTTGGTTTTTGCTGAGGGAGGAAAACTGGAGAACCCGGAGAAAAACCCTCGAAGCAGAGAAGAGAACCAACAAAAACTCAACCCACTTATGGCGTTGGGTCCGGGAATCGAACCTGGGTCACATTGGTGGGAGGCGAGTGCTCTCACCACTGGGCCATCCCTGCACCCCCTGTAAGAAGGGTTTTTTACCTCTAATTGCAAGTATGTTGTTTGTTTCAATTAATTTTTTTGCTGGAAAAAGTTTTTGTGTGATTTGTCAGCCTTTGGTGATTCATCGTGTTGTGTAATATTCAAGCTTAACTAATTTGCATACCTGGGTTGAAATTTGATATGCGAGCAGTTTTCATAAAGATGACGAGAATTTTTAGCCATTTTGTATTTCAAGTGTTCTTTCTTGCAAATGATTAATAGATAGACATAGTTTTACACGTCAGAAACATTTGTTTAGTCCTTCTAGTGTAAAATGAAATTTATTTGGGAAGCCAACAATATTTCGTTAACTGGTTATTGGTTAACCCAATTGTTGCCATGACTTACTACTGCGAACACTGTTTACATTACTCAATTGATAACACAGATATTTTTCAACAATTATATCACTTTAAGCTAACCTAAAATCATTCAGATAGTAAAAAACTTCATATTTATTAACCATTTCCTTCGCTTTTGTGTTTGTCAGCATGATGATTTGCGATAATTCAGGTTCATGTGTTCGCTAGTTTGCTTTTGCATCTCATAGATCTATGTTTAGATTTCAATTACAAACTCTGTTTTGATTGGCCACTGATTGGATCGGCTCGATCCCCTAACCTGCTTCTTCCATTGCAGGAATAATTACCAGGAGTCCTATTGGATTCCTAGGCTTTTTTAGTTTTATTTTTATTTTCAGTATTACTCCTGGCAAAATCCAGTTTCAATGCCTTCAAAACCACCCAACTCACTGCTCTCTGTTTTTGTATAACATGTACCACAGGCAACCCGGTTTACGCTCACAGAGTGTCTAGTTTTCAGTAAAAGGTAAAGTCTGCTTATGAGCCAAGTGGCCCATTAGGCCAGAGCTTATCCTGGTTTCTGTAGCATGAAGCGACTAGGAGTATTTCTACTTCCCCCTGGATGGGATGCTAGTCCAACGCAGGGCTGCCCCCAGCATTAAATTCGCCAGTATTCATTTATACACATGGGTGGAGAGAGGTACCATGAGAGTTAAGTGTCAGGCCCCGGCCAGGGTCCGAACCCGTACCACTCAATCCGGAGTTGAGTGCACTAACCATGAGGCCACCGCACCTTTTTCCATTTCTTTTTGAATTTTTTTATTTTCAGTATTTCTCCTGGGAAAATCCAGTTTCAGTGCCTTCAAAACCACCCAACTCAGTACCCTCTGTTTTTGTATAACATGTACAACCAGCAACCCAGTTTACGCTCAATGAGTGTCTAGTTTTCAATAATTCAAGTTTAATCGAATGATCCCTGGGAGTGAGACATCCTATAACAGAGTTTACTCTGTCTTATGCCAGACTATTTTACTTGTCAACTGGGGTTGTCCTAGGGTGCTTGAGGTGTCATTGGGTTCTAATACTCTGGCAAGATTTAAAATCCCCACTCACCCGTGACCATAAACTCTCCCTGAATAAGGTGCCAGCATAGCGATAGGCCTGTACCCAGTCTCCTTTGTATCTGTTGATGAAATGCAATAATAGAGCCTGAAACTTTATACTCTGGATCATTGGCTGAATAATTCTCATATTTTGATTGATCTATCACAGGCGAGATTTTCAATTGAATGTTGAAAGTAATTAGCAAATTGCTTTGGTTTATGATTACTTCACTCAGTGATTGGTTCAAAGTTTTCGCACCACTTTTTCAACCAATCAGAAGTGAAACCAAAACCAATTGTGGCTTGCGCGTGCACATTTTCCCGTACTTTGTGTCGGCTACGTGTAATTACTTCAAGTTTTGATTGCTTTACTGGATTGTCTCTGTCCTTTTTCATTGGCCAAAGTAATTACTTTGGTTTTGGTTTACGATACTCACTTGCTCTAATGTAATCATTCTGTACTTTGTTTTTGTAAGAACCAGTCAAACACTTGGCTTTGCACACCTCTGAGTCACTTTTGTTCTTTCTAAAGTTTTACAAAATTATACCTGTGACCTGAACAGATCAACTCAACAAACTCACAGAAACTTGGAATTTATTTGACATGTTTAAATTAGAGAACTGGAAGCTTAGCATCACTTAAAAGCATTTTAAACAAATTTGCTTTGTTTAAACAAACAAATGTAACAAACGTTACATTTACAAGTTAAGTAACTAACATCACATGCATCTACATGAAAGTTGTTGATAATGCTTACGCATAGCACCACATGAGCTCCCAGTAGAAGAAGTGATGAAACTGTTTTATATCTGACTGAACTGTGAGGGAATGCTTGTATCTACTGATTGCCTGCAGGAAGCAAAACATTATGAACATTTATGTAAAGATGAATTATTATAAATCACTGACAGAAACCTGAATATAATATTGTTTCAAATAAATTGGTACCTCATCAAGTCTTCCACGTGAATGCTTTATGCGCCCATCAAAAAATAGAAATAGAGCTCCCTGTGAAGATAAAAGTTAAAACTGTCCTCAAAATTAAATTTACTTCAAACTCATTGAATTTTTTTCCTGCTGGCCGAGGAACCCAGAATTTTTTTTTCTCAGACAGCTGAGAGAATAGGGTGCAAATAAAACCCAAAATGAAGTGTATTATGGGATTGTTAAAAGAAGGGAATGGTTGAAATTCTGAAGTTGATGCGATGAACGTGCTGAGATTCAGGAGTGTAGGATTTACGGCATTAATGTTGTTCTGATAATAACAATTTTATGCTAACTGCAAGTGAGGCGTATAGTTACACACCTTTGGAAATGTGGTGAGCAGTGGCTGAAGAATTTCCTCTGATGAATCCACATCACCATCACCATTTCCTATGAAATAGTAATGTTTTATATAAATATGTTGTAGTTAAAATTTTTTCCTTGTTTAATTTAACCCTTTCAGCCCCGATAGTGCCAAATGGCACTTATAGATTTTACTCTGTCTAACGCCAGACGATTTTACTCGTCAATGGGGAACCCCTCGGGGCTTAAAGGGTTAAACATTACTTCCCTTTGTTTCAGATTATGACAATGCCTATAAGGCAAAGGAAAGTAACCAAAAAACTAGTCTGAAATATATTTTAACCAAGGAAAAATTTTAATTACAAAAAATACATTAACACCTGAGGTAATAAACATCTCAAACGAGACATAGAATGAACAAAAATTTTCCTCTTCTTTTAATTAGTGAATAGCCAACATGCTCACTTAATTATGTAAGTAATTATTCAAAATGCATGCCCAATTTTGATATCCAACACAAGTTTCCCCTCAAGTCAGACAGAAATTGTGAAAAGGGTTTCTTAACTGGGTTGACATGGTAAACTGACCACCGTAGAGAAATTTGAAGCTGACGTTTCAAGCGTTAGCCCCTTTGTCAGAGCAAAATGGCTAATGCTCAACTTAAGGACAGCATTCAAATTTCTCTACAGTGGTCAATTTCCCAGATCAACTCAACTGAGAAACCCATTTCTGTGTTTCATTTCCCCACCGACACACCACCACAGTTAACCCCTTCATCAATTTTGCGTCAGAAATAGTACTACCTATTTCCAAAAAGAGGGGTAAGTTCTGTACTTATGCAGGTTCAAATAATATTAGTATTAGATTGGGCCGCATTCTGTTTTTAGTTTACAATACATTGCTCTGTAGGTTAATGCACCACTTTCAGAGTCTGAGGAAGACTGTACTTTAAATAAAATCAGATTACTGGTAGATCTGTTCAAAGACATGCAAATCAATGACTGTACAGTGTAATACAAAGTAGTTATCCAAAACAGCTTTAAATAAAAGGTTACTCTAATTTTACTACTATAATAATAATAATAATAATAATAATAATAATAATAATAATAATAATAATAATAATAATAATAACTTGCTTTGTTCCAACAATCAAAGAAAATGTGATAAAGTTGTACCGTATACTTGACTGCTATGGTAAAACAGGCACACCACCTTGCACTCACCAAGGTACTGAATGATCCAAGTGTGATAACCAAGTAGAAGCAAAGAGCACAATGGGGACCTTAGGCTTTGACATCTGCTGCCCTTTCGCAAGTGACTGAGTCCTAAAACCTATTAAGAAAGATTTGCTTAAAACTCACAGGACAATAGTTACGC
>NC_090893.1:10615070-10625070 GCF_036669925.1 Montipora capricornis
TGATGCCGAGTCTGGGAATCAAACCCAGGCCACATTGGTCCGAGGCGAGTGCTGTCACCACTGTGCCATCCCTGCACCCCCCAACCCTGTAAAATGGTCTATCAGGCCGCCCATGGTGATGGATTGCTTCCTTGATATTCTTATACTGCAAAGTCGAAAAACCAAGAGCAGCAGTTAAAAAGCTGATAACTTCCTAACCTTGCATTGTTGCTTCATTGAGGATTTGCTCTTTTTTTCTGTATCTGCCCTTTTTCTACAATTTTGTGCAAGTACGTTGTGAATATGAACAATGCTCGGAAAAGGCATGGCAAGGAATTGTTACTGCTAGGAAGAATTTCAAAGGTGCTCCTCCCATAATGAATGAATCCCACCTTGTGGCATGCAAGTGTCACTCACCAAATTAAATCCTCCAATGCCAAAGTGAATCCCTGCCTCCAAGTCTGTCATTTCCACAGCTCGACGAGAAGAACAATGTTGGCTTACAACCATTTCAAGGCAAGTTCTGTGCATGACAGCAAAAGAATATTAATATACATTTCACTGCCTTCACTTTCTCATGACTAACATGACTACTTTGCAAGAAGTTTCTGTGACTTCATATCTCCTATAAATGGGAAAAGTCACTAATGACAATCAAGCATAAAGTGTTTTGTAACAGTCAACACCCACACATAAAAACCTAGAATTTAAGAACCTGTTACACTAAAAAAACATTCATTTTAGACCCCCCCTAAGAGCCAGGTTAGCCCAAAAAATTAAACAGACTGAGGTTCTTATTTTAGAAAATGACCTTGAAATTTCAGGTGTCTGTAACGAAATAATAATTATTGCCCTTATGAAATACAAAGGTGCCAGCATCCTTATCAGAGGAAATCAGTTATACCATACCATAAAGTACATATCTTTTGTGGAAATAAGAACCAATTTAACAACCTAGATAGCCTAAAATTACTGTAAATACCATTTTTATAAGAACCTTTTCAGCCTAACTTGGAAAAGTCTAGCTTCTTATATGCGGGTGTTTACTGTACTGTTCTATCAAAATACATGTAATATTGGGTAACTTTTAAATTATTACTTGTAATTCTGGTAGCTCCTCCGAATTTTGAAAGCTCCCCAAACAAAACTGAGGATATTGTCATCCTGAAAGAAATATTTAGGAACATGCATCAATACAACTTATTTTTACATGAGCTTCGATTCCTTTGTTCTTTTTGGGGGGGATATCTTACGTAACCCCCAAATCAACTGTCTGAAAGGCTGGGTGCAGCTTTGATTGTTTAAAGGGAAGAAAGGGGTTAATGAACTTGCTTGCTCATGTTGTGAACCCGCAAATATAAATTCAAATTTGTTTTCCAAAAGCTCAATTGCAGTACTGCCACTAAAACTGCTTTGAGTAATAAACATTTCTGACTCGGAATTGCTCAACATTTCAAGCATTCACTAAAAACAACTAATTCAAAATGCAACTTAACAAAATTAAAAAGCCAAGAACCTTGTTAATACCACAAATGCCAGCATGGAAGGTTGAAAACAAAAGAAAGGTGAACTTGAAAAACGTCAGGATGATTCTTTTCAAGATTATACCCAAATGCAATCCGTTTTAAAAAAAAAATTGTCAAATTGAGTCCATCCATGCTTCTCTTTCCTTTTGCTGTATTTATTTCATGTGCTTCAACAGTGTTAAGTAGTTAAATTGAAATGTTTTATTCTACTTTTTGGGCATTTTGGGTGTCATGCAATTACATTATTTTGTGTGACATGGCCCTATTGGTGATTTGTTACAGTTCCATTTAACCTCATGTGATTAATGTTATTCTATTTTAATAGCTTCAGATTACTACTTTACTATTTACTGAATCCTGAAGTCCAAGCCATCTCATGTTGACTACTCTGAATCAGCGGCTCACTGACCACTACTTGGCGGGTTGTCCTAAAAGCTGAAATCCGAAATCCGGAATCACAGGTCATTGTTTTACCAATACAGAGAGTAAAAACTATCCTAAACATTCATAAAAGCTAACCTTAGGCCTAAAAACGTTTGTTTAGGCCTAATTAGGCCTAAGGTTAGCTTTTATGAATGTTTAGGATAGTTTTTACTCTCTGTATTGGTAAACAATGACCTGTGATTCCGGATTCTGGATTCCGGGTTTTAGGACAACCCCTACTTGGCTGCCCTACTAGCTGGTTAACAACTGACCAACTGCTTCACTGACTAACAAACTGGCATTCCCACTCACTGGTTCCAGCTAACAAACTGACTTACATGTACTGGCTTATGAACGCACAGACTGGCTGACTGACTAATTGACTAGCTCAGCTGTCCAACTCATTGAGTGACTGACCTGTTGGCTCCCTGACTGGATGAATGGCTAATTTGCTGACTGGCTAGCTGAATGGTTACCTAGCTGACCCCATAAAACACAATGTTGAAGTACAGCTGGTTTATTTGAGTGTCTTCATGAACAATATAGTGGTTGAGTGGGGTAGGGGATAAGGCATTGGTGGCCATCTTCTTAAGTTTGATCCAAAATGTTTGAAAGATGGGAAAAGTCTTGACCCTTTTATCTACGATTGTGGCTGACTGACTGAATGACCGCCTGGTTGGCAGTAAGACTTGCTGACTGACTAGCTGGGTGGTTAATTGACTGGATGACTGGCTTATTCACCGACCAACTAACTGAATGGCTTGCCAGCTGCCTCATTGAGTGGATGGCTGGATGGATGGATGACTGACTTACTGGTTTACTGGCTCACTGGCAGGTTAGCTGGATGGCTGACTTGGTTGCTGATGTAGTGACTAACTGGTTGGCTGACTGGCTTGTTGCCTGGTGGAATAGCTCTGACAGACTGACTTATGGACTCACCGACCAGCCAACTGACTGACTGGTTGATTACTGGCTGACTAACTTAACGACTGACCAAATGGCTGACTGACTAGCTGGTTTACTGACTGACTTGCTGGATGGCTTACTGATTGATCAGCTAACAGGCTGGTCAGCTGACTCACTGGTTGAGTGGATAGTGATTGTCTGGCTGACTAGCAGACCACCTGAACTGTTGAATGGCAGATAGATTGACTACTTAAAAATTAATTGTTATGACTGATTGACAAACTAATAACACTGACCTGAATGAAGGTGACAAGAGAATCAAGGAGAAGACTTTCTGTGTAACAGAGCTCTGCATGCTTTTCGTCTGAAAATTCAATTTATCATATCATTATCCACTTTTTTTAGTGGATGCTAAACCTGAACCGCCCTGGACTGCCTCCATTGATGAGTAAAATTGTCTGCCCTTAGACAGAGTAAAATCTATAAAGTCCCAATGGGTTAAAAAGCACTAGTCTGACAACTTTAATACTAAAATAATATAGAAGTGGTACCATCTTTGAAATTTAATTGCTGACCTTGTCTGTTCTTTACTATACACAGTTTCAGTTTTAATCTCCTTAAAATCTGATTTTTTCTTGAATGAATTGTTTTGCTGAATCTTGCACTGATTTTTTGTGTCTGTAGTTGTTTTGTAGTGCACAGCAGTACTGTACTTTTAGTTATTGTAGTTGTTAATTAAATATATTGCTGAGACATACTCCTGAACAACTGCTTGTGAACACTTGACTGTCCAACAGTTAAACTTGTAACAATTTACTGAAGATTCACATTTCTATCCATATCATGTCCATTTTACATGTAAGTAATCTTGCATGGGGGGGGGGGGGGGGGGAGAGAGAGGGGCTCTGTGGCCCCATGAATATGACGCTGGATAAATTACATTAAACACTTAATTTGTTCACACTTCTTTTCTGAAAGTGCACTTGTGATAAAAGAATATTATTACATTAAATGATGATTATATTAAATGACCTTCAGTGAAATTCTCATAAGAAGGATTCCAAATCCAACTTGAAATTGTCTCCGACCACTTTGGCCTTTTTCTGTGTCTGGAAAATATCAAAGGCAAAAAAATTGGGTCTTTTCCTTCCTAAAATGAGTAAGCCACAGAAAACATTGCAAAACTGCACGATTGTCATTGATCAACATGATCAGATGCCCTTTATGTTGTTTATTGTCATTAACATAATAAATATATGTTATTCACTGGCCGGGAGGTCCGTATTGGGAGAAACTGTGCCCGAGGCAGCCGAGGGCCGTACTCGAGACAGAGGGCACAGTTTTTCCCAATACGGACCGACCAAGGCTGGTGAATTATATTTATAGAAGGTAGGAGAAACTATGAAGAAAAACTGGCGTTGTTCTCTTTATCCTCTTCGTTTGGGTAATAAAATTCGCTTTCACTGTGATAGCTTTCGTCAGAATCCATTGTTTTTTTAATGAGAAAGTTGAACAATAATACTGCTCTATGGCAAAAAACAATTAAAACAAATTGAAACTTCGTTCTTTCAATTCGCAACTTCACTCTGCGCTTAGCGTAGTTGGTTACCATGACCGTGGTCAGGAGATAGGAAAATACTGCCCGCTCCCGGAACCAATCACATTGCAGGATTCTCAGGATACCGCCCGCTCAAGATCAAAGAAATAAATAATAATTTATTATACAATTCAAACCTTTCACAAACATTCAATGCATGCTTGATGCTCTTGGCAGCCTTCTGTATTGCTTGCTGAAATGATATAGAAAACCATCAAAGGCAATTAGATCTCTTTTAGTCCTTAATATTTTTAAATTATTTAATTGATAAAGAGAAAAGATGTCATTTTATCAAACTGTACTTGTTCAAATTTCAGAAGAGCTTGAATGCACATAATACCACTGTATGCAAGTGCATGGTACATGCTGTGCTGAACCCTGAAAAAGTAATATATAGATTTAGCCAAGCCTAAAGAGGAGCTCCCAGGTTATTTATTCTTACTGGCCTTACTTTAAGCTGTGCTCTGCTGCCAATACTGTGCCTGAAAAAAAAAAACTGGCTTGCCTTCTAATGAAGGAAGCTTGTGATTGCCTGCTGAAGCCACATTATGGAAAATTGATTCTTCAAGTCAAGGGATAATCTCCCTGGATGATGGCCTGTTTTTTTGACAGCCTAATACTGTGGCTTACAAATTGGTTTGCTTGCTTATAATCACTGTCACTGTAATTTAATTATTGGAGGAAACTTGTGGTTGCTAATGATCGATACATGTACAATTATTCCAGTCTGCTGCTTTTTACTTTCAACACATGTCTCCTTCAGATTTTCCGCAACACATGTATCTACTGTATACACCTCTTTCCAACAAGAATTTATACACAAGGCTTTGAACTCCCACTCCACCCCTCAAGTAATTGCATCTTACAACTAAGCAGAACCTCTACTTCCCCTTGGAATTTCTCTTTCCTTCCATGAAGCGTGAGGATGATGGGTAGGCCACTATCGATACTTTTCCAAACACAAGAAAGATGAACAATATTATTCTTGGTCCTCACCAAGGTTCGAGCTCCTCCTTTGCTTGATGAAAGTTGTTTGAGAAGCAAAGTTCTGAAGTTCTATTGACCATTGCAATGGCTTCAGCCATGGGAAGAGCACTTTGAACCTTGCTGGAAAATTACAGTAGTAATAATATTAACAATTATTTGCTAAAGACAACGTGAACATCAGTGAATAAAAACTGAGACAAGTCAAGGTTTTCTTCGCCAATATTCACCAAGCCTGAGGTGATTATTATTGTTTTAGTATAATTACATACACTGTAGGTGATTATTTAAAAATATGCATTTTCTTTAAAAAAATTAATTTCTTCATCTGTCACCTTGACAAAATGGCTTGAGAATCACTTTGAAAAAACTGCTTAGGCGATTATCGTGTAATAATCACCTCAGGTGTGACCAATCAGCGCAGAGAATTTTCAATAATCACCTATGTAATTTTACTAACAAAACACATTGGTAATTACAACTGAGAATTATCAGAAAAAGTGTCCTATTCACAGATGCTGTGTACGTTCAGCAACGCGCTCTCCATAGCGACAATAGTGTTGTTTATATGAGAAAAATAATCTGTGGCTTGCATAAGCAGCAGACTACATAAGACACGAACTGGGCCATTTATAAGAGTAGATGTGAAATGCTCATATAAATGGGTCGCAGCCAACTGGCCCAATGATGATGGAATTTCAGGGTTTTCAATAAGAATTTTAGTAGACGGCAAAACCTGAGGAGAAGGCAGAGAATGTACAACGAGCACCAAAGGTGTGCTTTCCGAGGGCCGAAGGCATGAGCTTGTAGGGGTGTCCATCCAGGGGCATCCTTTCCCGGGAAAACTTTGAAGAGAGAGAGAGCACATGAATACTCTAATTTTTTTGAAATTCGGTTGATTTAATGCTCCTTTGCATTATGTACAGCTGTGTGCAATGTATTTTATCTGTACTTGTGAATGTTGTCTCGTCAAGCTTCAAATGTAGTTAGCAAATCAGACGGCTTACACTAAGTACTGGGCTGCTGGACCACTCCCTCAAAAACGTGTGTGCTTGATCTTTGACATGGACAGGGAAACAGAAAATTATAGCCGCCAAAAAAGTACTTAGAATTCAGGCGTCTCTTTTGTTTTTCATGAGCAAAACTTTCCAGATCCAAGGTTCATGTTCTGTGCAAATGCTTCTCATGCTATTTGTAAAATTTGGGATAACTTCCAAGGAAAAGTAGGCAGAGAGTTTACACACAATAGAAGGTGAATTTCACAGGCCGCCAGCTCTTATTAAAAACCCTGAATTAATTTTGGCGTTGACCATTAATTATGATGCAAGATTTGCCACATTTAATGCTAAATGGCTCGAGTGAGCAAACAAGTGAAGCGCTTGGCTTTGTTTAAGAAAATAGGCAACCCAAATTCCTGAACTGGAAAAATCATCAGTGCAATTCATGCACGCGCTGCAGGCCTATTTAGCTTCCAAAACGATTGATTGTGAAAGTTCAGAGAAAATGTCACCCTTGCCATTTTTCTCAGGCAACTTGACGGAAGCAAAAAGGAGGTCTGAGCTATAATGACAAAACAAGCGCATGCACAGAGCCATTCACTGCTTCAGCGAGCTGCGGACAACACTGGAGTACATTTATACACACACTTTCACGTCCAAGGTCTGCCATGGGTAAGATAAGCACAGCCCCAAACCCCTGTTTGTTTTGTTTGTTATTTATTTGTTTGAGCAGGTTGAAGTTTTGGCAGCTATTCAGCTGATGTGGACAGGCTATACCCACCCACCCACCCATACACTCACAGAGGACAGCCACAACACCGGGAACTTCATCCCCTACTCTTCTCGAATAGTGTGGGTTCTTTAACGTCCCACAGGGAACTAATGAACATGGAAGTTATTTGTGAGACGGGGCCTATGGTTTCTAGTCCTTATCCGCATTTATCCGAGAAGACTTGAAAGTCTAAACAATTGGCGAAATTTGTAATTACAAAGGCAGCACTTTCTCCTCACTTATTTTAAGACGCTGAGTGTTGGTCCGGCCGGAGTCGAACTCACGACGTCCCGCATGGCAGCCCGATATGCGGGACCAACTGGGCCACCGGTGCGCCCTAGGTTAGGATAAGCCGCGGTGTTCACGTCTTATGTAAGCCGCGGCATATTTTCTCTCGTGTATGTGGTTAAGCTTCGCGCTTGCGGCCAGATCTAGATAGGATAAATATTTGCTATTTTTCCCAATTCACTTAGACCTATTTAATAACTGCTCCATTTACCTGTTGGGTGCAGTTATCAAGCAAATACTGACAAGAGGGAAATAAACTTGGGTAATAAAGTTAACCTTTTTACGGTTTAAAGCAATGCTTGATTCTACACGTCTCATGGTGATTGGAAACCCACGGTAAACCTGAATCCCATTTCGCATCTGGCAAACGAATTGGTAATTAATTACTCAAAAAGACCTGAAGTTACCTTGATCTATCCATTTCCGCTTACAAATGTTCTTCATTTTGGCATTTTTCGTGCCCTTTTTTTCAGTTCAGCTGACAGAGTAGTCGGCCATCTTCCCAGGCCAGACGTTGCCTGTTTACTAGTACCCAGTACTTCATTTAGCATTGACGCCTCACGTGAGATCGTCTGATTTGCGTGCCGTCACAAGCAAAGCGCGCTAAAGCGTGAAATACACCCTCTACGCACCTCAGCCAAAATGATCGAAGAAAAATGTTTTCGTTCACATTTCATTCAGCATTTTCCGCTCGAAGTCACCAGTCGCAATACTGGATCTTCGATTTCCATTGTATCCGTTTTCTCATTTCTATGCGTTTCAAAGCTTTTCACGGTTATTGAGATTTTTCAAAACCGCCATTTCCCTGTTTTCCTTGTCATCGTTTTCTAGATCTTTCAAATGTCGTCATATGAAATGCCCCATTCAAGCTAACGCGCGTTCTTTAAATGGTCACCGTAAATGGGGTCTCAACGCGTCCAGGATAAAACGTTCCGGTGTTAATGCGAAGTCTCTATGCATGGGGACTAAAATAGGTGCCCCGTTTTCAAAACGACGGATTCTCAAGTTTTCACCATTGAAACCCGTTGTTCAAAGCTTTCGGTGGGCTTACTGGGAGATAAGCGGAAACCAATTCCAAAGTCGTTTTCCCCGTACTTCCGAGAGAAAGGATATAATGGAATACTCGTGCTTGCGTTTGTCTGTACTTGCTCGTACGTTATTGAAATCCAAAAAGAAAATTGGGGGTAACCACGCATTTTTCAAATATAATATGTATAGAATATTGTCAATCGAACGCACCCTAAACCGGGGGAATCATATTTTCTGGGAAAAAAAGGAAAAGAAAACCGATAGTTTTTAAATGATAAGTTTACTTCCTTGATGTGATTCTTACGTTAGTCAAGGAATGAAAACATATGTGACCATTTCATGGCCAAAATAAATACTAATAAATGTAACGGTGCAATTCGTTAACAAATAGCTTACAATCTTTTAAGAATTAAATTACTCTTAATTCTGTGATAATAAACGGGACAAATATCTGTTTAAAAAAAAAATACAAACATTTTCTATGACTATCTCGTGTGTTCAACTTCAAATACAAATGTAATTTCTTTGCATATATATGAAACGCAGGGGATTTCTACCTCTCAATTTAACGCCAGACCGAATTAACCTCAACACGAGCCATAACGGAACAACGTAAAAAAAGCACCGGAACTGATTTTTACACAGCGGTTTCCCTACGAATGGATTGATTCCAAGTGCTATCCGCGGCAATGAGCCCCAGACCTCCGTCATCTTCTGGGCCTGAGTCTTCAGGCGCCGTTTCATATGAGGAACTCTCGTCTTCACTGTCATGATCTGACCAGTCTTCCATAGAGACACTGATTGAATCTTCATCGATAGAGGAAGTATTGTCAATCTTATTTTCCTTAGAGCTTTTACGCGGTCTCTTGTCCCGTTTTGATGCTGCCTTAGCTTGCTTTTGTATGTGTTTGATTTCTTGAAGGGCGGAGTGAATTCTGAAGTGAAGTCTGCTTTGTAGCATATGATTTTCGTAATCTTTTCTGTAACAAAACCAAAACAGAAACGTAAGGCTCCAGCGTAATGTTGCACCATTGTTGGCCAGCCATTGCTGAGCTTGCAGCCTAACCGGCATCAACAACATGAGCCAACGTCAAACGATAATGTCGGCGCAACGTTAGGCAACATGGCTAGAGGCTGGATTTGAAGCTAAGACCCTCTTTTATCCTAAGTACCTACGAGTGATCATCGAAAATCTAATTAATTTACCAGCGCTAGCAAATATACCATAACCTTCAAGTTGACCATCAGACATAGTTTGAGAGACGAAGTATCAAGGAACTGAGTCAATAGAATGGTTTTCAATTGAGTGTCGAAAGTAATAAGCGAATTGCTTTGGTTTTGCATTACTTCACTCAGTGATTGGTTCACAGTTCTCGCGCCCCTTTTTCAACCAATCAGAAGTGAAACCAAAACCAATCGTGGTTCGAACGTGCACATTTTCCCGCGCTTTGTGTCGGCTACGTGTATTTACTTCCAGTTTTGATTGGTTTACCGGATT
>NC_090893.1:10630070-10650070 GCF_036669925.1 Montipora capricornis
GCCAAATGGAGAAACCGCGATGTTTTGCTTTTGCTCCTCAAAGTTGCATATAAATTCACATACAGTTGCGTACAGATCTGAAGAAAGGTTAGACCACAAGAAGGCTCCACATTGTGTTATTCGGAGATGATTTGCTTTCATTTGATTTCAAAAGCTGCGGGACGGGGGCGAGCAGTGGCACCGAAGTGACCCCAAGCTACCCAAACACGGAAGAAGGGGGAGGGGGGGAAAGAACTCTTTTGGCGCAAAGCTCTATCTAGGCTCTAGGAAACTATCAGCGACTGTTTGCAAGCTAAAGAAAACTGAAAAGCTGTGTGCAGGATGCAACAACTATTTAACAACTCACCCTTGACCAGCCACTTTCTTCTACCAAAACTGAAGCATAATGGTATGCTTTGGACCAGTTTCCTTTGTACCTTTAGGACAAAGAGGAACATTATTACAAATAGCAACACAATAACAACCGCAACATCCAAATACTACAACTACTCCACCTACACTATTACAACACTTACAACGAAAACTACAAGTGCAACTACAATGACTACTAGAGCCACTACACACATTCTAGTATAGTAATTACAATTACATCTACACAATGATAAATTATTATCAAGTTATCAATTATTATTCTTAATTCTTATTAAATTCTTATTAATTATTATTATATTAATTTATTATCATTATTATTATTATTATCAACTATTGTACTAATTATTGGTACAACCTTACTGCCGCAGCTGAGATAACCACAGCTTTTAATTTAAAGAGACTATCAACTTACGAATAGCACCAGATCATCTCCCAGTAGCAAATGTGATGAAACTGTTTCCATTCTGATTGAGAAGAAATTGAGTCGTTGTATCTTTTAATGGCCTGATGAAATAGAAAAAAAAACAATTCATTACACTACACTGTCTTGGGCTCTTAGGCTTTTGTTGAAAACCAGCTTTAAGTACATGTACCCATTACTTTGCATCAATTCAAAAGGAACAGGCACATTCACACATGTATGCCATACAAACACAGATGTACTGTAAATCAGTGCAAAAGCAAACCAAGAGGTGTTCACATTTCTGATACAAGTGCAAGCACAGATTGAGCATCATGGCTACTCGGGCCACAAATAAACTATATGCCCTCCAAAAGTCATGTGATTGGAAAGCACACTCAAAATGGACTTACCTCATCTACCTTTCCTTGAACTTGCTTTATTCGTGCATCATAGTACAAAAATATTGCCCCCTGAAAAGAACAACAAATAATAAACAGAGTTTTTCTGTTTTAAAAAGTCATGAGGCATACCGGTATTGCCTTCCTCCAAGTGTTGCAGGTTCGATTACTGAAACTGACATCTGCAGTGTTTCGCAGAAATACAGGTTATTAATCTAACCTTAACATTACATGAAGAAGAACTAAAGCCTCAACCCAGGAAAATGGAATACAGAATGATTTTCACAATGTGTTCAGCACTGTATATCAGTTTCCTCGATTCCCAATGGAATCAATTAGCCCTGATTCGATCACTAATAGCATAACTACATATAGCACTTCCTTAATATCATAACAGAATCACAGTGTATGTGAGGGGTGACAAATGGTACCTCCAAAATCTTGGCACTCTCAAACTTTTCATCCAATCTCAAAATATCGGCAGCCTTTGCGAAAAGTCTCGAAGTCTTGTTTATATTGCACTTATTTCGGTGTGAAGTCTTGCATGTTTTGGTCTCAGGCTCAGATTCACAAACAAGGGTCTTAGCATCTCAATGAGTCTCAGGTTTTACCATTTGTCACCCCTTATAATAATTATGTGGGCTGAGTATTTGCTTCTCTACTCTGCTGCCAAAGGTTTCTCCTCAATTCCCAGGTTTTTGCTTTCATAAATTTATTTTGCTTGATTAAATAGTCACCCAATTATGATTAGGGTACTTGTTCTAAGCTAAATGTGAGACTTCAACGAAGTCATTATTTTCTCTTTAGACCGACAACCGGTTGTTTAGTTGGTTGAGATCAGACTCTCGTGTGGGGGATTGTGGAGTCACAACCACACATAAACCAACACTGTGTAACTGAGGCAAGTGGTTAGGTTTTCAAATCTTCTTGCATAACGACTACAAAGTGTAGGCCGTCTCACAACTCTTCGTGTTAATCAACACTGTGAGACGTTAAAGAACAACTGTCATGAAACTGAATCAGATGTCATATGTCCAGTTTATAAATCCATCATGATTTAGCCTTTTGCTTTACTACAAAAGATTCTGATGCAAGTTCAATAGCTTTGGTATCTTGTCATTGGCAGACACCGAACATTTTGAGATAAATCGAACCAAATTTTATCAACTGAAGGCACATATTAAAAAGATTATTTTGTAGTACCTTTGGAAATGCTTTCAGTTGTGTCTGAAGAATTTCTTCAGCATAAAATACATCTCCTTCACCATTTCCTATAAAAGTTGCAAGAAAGATTTGACTAACTGAAGGACATGGTAATGTCATAAATATAAACTCTTTGATTCTGTCAGTGGGCATAGCTAACATAAAAATGGCTAATACTTTGCACAAGGACTAGTGAATGCTTCTTATTAGTTTTCCATTTTTTTAGTTTTTATGTGCTACTGACTGCCAGGGAAGATTCTTTCTCTACACTTTGAAAAACGTTATTTAAAAAGTAAAGGTGGAAAAGGTGAAAGGCATAAATTACCCTCTGGGCTGCCAAAAGGGTCAAAGGGTCCAATGAGATGGAGAGGTTTACAGTAAACAAAGAGGACTACCACAATCTTTCCCAAACATGGTCTCTTAAATAAACTCCTTTGTCTTTTGGTACAGTAGAGGCTATTTTAAAATCAGTACTCACCCAGGTAATAAGTGATGACACTATGGTAGGCGAGGAGCACCATGGCACACATTGGTGACCTGAGATTCTGGCTGCGGCAGCCCTGGTCCAAGTGCTCTAAACCTTTAAACTAGAAAAATTAAAAAAAAACATATAAAAAATTATTGGCAATATTGGCACGAAGTATCGTCCATGATTTCACAACACTCAAGTGATTTCCTAAACATTAATTTTGGTTTCAAAAGTACAATAATATAACAAAGTGGATTTTATCTTCTACATTTTTCTAAGGAATTTGGTTTACATAACCATGATTATTCCTCAGTTAGCTGTTGATGACACACAGGCACTTGAAGACGCAGTATTATTGGGAGGAAAAAGGCTGGGGATAAAGTGTCATCCAGGACCAGAGTGCTGCCTGCCACTGCAAGGCCAGTAACTGGGGTTAGGCTAGTGTCAGTCAGTGGTATACTGGCTGTGCACAGAGCACAGCTGCCCTGAGCAGCATTGTACCTCTGCCAAGCTCCTAGAAGGTTGGGCCAGCAAGGGGAAGTGCCACCGTTTCCCACCCAAGCTAGCAAACACTGTACAAGAGATGAGCATTTAAAATATTACGACGCAACAATTATCATGTTTATTCCAATACCTTGTCTCCTGAAAAACCAACCCACTCCAGCAACTTAACAATCTTTGCTGGAAGTAAAGATAGCATCTGCAATGCAGATTTAAAATTGGATTTAAAACAAATCAACATGACCAAACAAAGAAAAATAATTAATTTATATTTAACAATAATTACTAAATATTATTCATTAACTTAAATTCTATTTTTATGATTTGAACTTACCAAATTAAAGCTTCCAATACCAAGGTGGACACCTCCTTCAAAGTCCATTCTTTGTGGTGAGTGCAACAAGGATGATGGTTGGTGAGTAACCATTTCAAAGCAAGTCCTGCAGAGTTTCATATGGCAAGATAATTGATCAGTTTTGTTATTTGGCAAAAATTGGGTACATTAAAGCTCACTTAAAGGTCATTAGAATAATGCTATCAGAAAATGACAGGCTGAAAATTATGACTTTAACCAAAAATCAGTGAAATTATCCTGTTTCACTTTTGCTTATCTTGTTACTCGACACTGGAGAAAGTCTACCCTCAAAAGAGAGCATTATTGCAATGGTTTCTTGACAAGCAGTAGACTGCCATTTGCCACAAACACAAAATTAATACAGATCTTGCTACCATTTAGCACCTGAACAATGTTTGAAGTGTTATATACTTAAGCATGAAAATTTAAGCATAAGATTAATGGAGGGGGCATAATAGTTTTTTACTGGTTAACCCACTGATTCGTCAGGTGCCCTAAGATACACCCTATTGACAACAAGTCTCACTCCTGGGGGTCGATGGGTTACTCTTGGTGAAAGCATAGCCGTAAGGCTGTTTTAGTGCACGTAAATCAACAATCTGTAACCTGTGACCCACTTTTTACCAGTGTTAGAATTAATTAATCTTGTAGCTGGCTTTCAATCTATTTAAATAAAAAATTACAAAATACAAAACATGGACCACCTCTGTGGACCTGCGGCATGGATTCATTCCTTAATGGACCCGGTGCATAGTCTACCCCTGTGGACCGCCCATCATTTTCAGAGAGAATGGTTAGTTCACTTCAGTTAAAGCGGCCTCTTATGGAATAACTGTTACATGTATCTTGTGTTTGCTTGCTGCTTTCCTTTTTTTTAAATTGAAAACTGTTGTACAACATTTATGATGGAAACAGGACTTCAAAAAACACTTGAACCCGTTAAGTTGCCTTGTTGTTTTCTCAATACGTCGTAAAGCACACCATTACAAGTCGCTGTAAACTCGGCCATCACTATAAACTCGGCCATCACAAATGAAAAGTTTTAAAATATTGGTAGCAGTATCAACAAATGCTAGGCTCTCTTCCAGGACATTATGTTTACCTAACTGTTGGTGGATAAAGCTGTATTAAAAGCATTGTGACTTATTTTAAGTGGTCCATGGACCAGGTGTACAGGGGTATTCCACGTCTTGTATACGTCCTTAGAGTACAGTACAAGATTACATTCAATTTGATGCATTATGTCACATAACAATAAGTTGTTTATTTACATGTTGTATCTCAACAAACTTGTTTAATAACCCTTTCGCCCCTAAACCGGCCATACTTAGTATTTTTCTCTGACTAATGCCAGGCGATTTTACTCGGCAATGGGGAACCCCTAGGAGTCAATGGGTTAATACACACAAGAAATCCCTAACTATTACCATTCAAATGAACAATAACTGCCTCTAAAGACAATAGTTGAATACCACTGACAACAGTGATAATTATACTCTGAGGTAATTATTTAACACATTTACTAGAGGTTACATGTTTACAGTATGTTGAGAAAGTTACACACTCATAACAAATCAAAATAAAATGTTAAAATACGAATATTTTAGAAAAATTTAATGATGATTACTGACTTGTATGTCTGATATGCACTTCTGATTTTAAGAGCCCCTTTTATAAAACTGACAAGGTTTTCATCCTGTTAAAGAGAATTTGTTTAAGAACAAGGAAAACTTAGTTAAGAAGCACAACAAGCTCTTGCTATCCTTAGAATCGTTAGATATAAAAGATAAAGGTAAAGAAATCCGTGCAGAAATCAGTCCTTGTGTGGAAATGAGCCCACAACAGGAAAGAGAAAAAAAGAGCAATCCAGATAAGAAATTAGCCCTGACTTTTCATATAAGGTCAGCCTAATGCAATACTGAATGAGTTGAAAAAGGCCAGACAGATCCAGGCCAACCGTAGAGAAGACATCATTTTCATGGCTGCAATAATATTATTAATAATTGAACTTGCATGGACAAGTGCAGTGAAGGATAAAGTGGCGGCATAGTACTTGTGGATCATGCTGCTCTTGATCAAAATTTCTCCACACTAATGTGCAAAGTTACCCTTAAAGATAGTTGACTCAGCTACACAGCCGCCTTAACCTTTCACTGAATTTGTCTGAAGGACCAGATACATCGTAATCTATGAATATTACAGATTGATCTTCAATAACCTGAATAAATGTTAGCATAGCCCTCATGAAGAGGCATTCAGCATAGCAGAGCTCTGCATGCCTTTCCACTGAAATGCAAGAAGGAGAGTACTGAATAAAATAAGTATACAAGTTTATACCAAAATGATAAAATATTATTGTCGACCTGAGAACACAAAATTTGAGAAGGAAGGGAGGGGGTTATGAGAGTGTAGGAGAGGATAAAATAAAAGGGAGTTTGGAAGAATAGGACATTGGGGGCAATGCAAAAGATCAGGTTGGAACAAAGAAAAGAATTGGAGGCAATAGAAGGAAGGTAAATATTACCAAGAAAGTACTAAGAAACATGTAAAAAAATAAATGAGTAAATACCCTCTGTCAGATTTTCAAACGGGCTCCAGATCCAACTTGTAAATGACTGTGTCCATGTTTGTCTTCTTCTGTGTCTAATAAATGATTCAAGTACATGAACTTGGAAATCAAAGGTCTTTATCATCCCCACCCCAACTCCACTGAAAAAATATGAAGGAAAGGTTGGCAGTGTGGCCAAGTGCTTAGGGGGCTTGCCTTGAGCTCCGGAGATCCCGGGTTCAAGACCCGTTCTAATCACTCGTTGAATTTGTTCCTGGTAGTTCCTGATTCAACTTCCCGGCTGCACTTGTAAATAGCCAAATGGTTTGCCTCTGGCCAGTTGGGATTCTTAACAGTTGTTGTTGTGTTCTGTCGTTTCATTGATTGTGTTTCATTGGCCCTGAAAAGCCCCTATGGGGAGCAGTCAATTAAGTATGTATTGTATTGTAAATGTGAGTGAGGCTGACGGACTTTGCTGAAAACATTTTGAGATACGTGTTGACTCTAGTAACTATTTCACTATCCAATAAATTATAGTAACAAGGCAAGGGAGGTGTATGCTTTGGACAGCTGCCCGCTCTCTTCTCCGATTATTTTGTAAGAGAGCGGGTGGCTGCACACAGGCTAGAAAGTTGCAATTGTCTGGCCCTAGTTCAAAAGGTGGATAGTCCTATCTACTGGATACATTATCACTATCCAGCAGCTAAACATTAGCAAAATTGATTGAGTTATCTAGTGGATAGTGATTTATCCAGTGGATAACAATATCCACCCTTTGAACAATTGGGGTTTGATGTTACAAAATTAATAAAAGATCTGATCAATCGTCCTTACATGCTCAAAAAAATAGGCAATAATCGACCATTTTAAAGTTCTGTGATCAGTTACCAGGCCTTTGAATAAGAGCGAGGCTGGAGTTGACCTTGTCTTGATACAAACCTCATTGCTTTTCTTATATAAATAGGAACTTGTTAGTATTACTGCAACAACAACATGAGTTACATAAGAAAAGCAATGAAGGTTGTACCAAAGCAACGTCGACTCCAGCCTCGCTTTTATTCAAAGGCCAGCATGATAACTGAGCACAGAACTGTAAAATAGTCTATTAACATTCTGAAAGAGATTTTGCAAGTAGCAAACAACTGTTTTGCTATATACATTTATATTAATAAATCACCTTTCACAAACATCCAATGCCATTTTATTGCTCTTGTTTGCTTGCTGAATTAATTGCTATAAGGGAATCAACAATAGTTTTAACATGCTTGCAAGCCCAATACTTTCCTCTAACTTGTTTTAAAGGCAGGATTCTTTAATAATTTATAGATCACAGGTTCCTGTTTATCAACACTGAAACAACTATGAACACAAACGGGTGTTTTAAAACCATAAGCCTAAACACTGTACTTAAAGAATAAATATAGGCTAAAATTAGAAAGACTAGAGATTTTACAGTACTTGTTGCCTACTTCAAATAAACTTTATAATTAACTTTATTTTAACTTTTTTTCTACATTCTATTCTATTTTATTTGAAGACGGTGTTTTCAAGGAATAATGATTTGCATTTATTTAGTAAAGGTAGTGTTTGATTCAGTAATAGTGGAGCAGAGTTAACGTAGTGCAAGGTGAGAGGAATCGCTATTCATTAATATCTCTACAGTTTCCATTCCCAAACATTGACTCATATTTAATGGGTGAAATTTGTTGATTCCTCCCTCTGCTCTGAGAGGCTTTTTTATGGGTAATCTGGTCTTCCTCTTTCGTCAAAAACCAACTCCTGATTTACTTTAATAATCATCTTTACTTTGCATTTTGATTTGACTTCTAATCACCTCAACTAGTATTGTAGAGTACTAGCTTACAAGTGATGACTACACAAGCTGGAGACTTTCAAAAAAAGATTATTTTAAAAACATGTGACCTTCAAAAGAAAACTGCAGGGATATGGTGGGCATCACTAAACCACAAAACAGCGAAAACACCAAAAAGAAAAACTAAAACACCATGTATGACCCCACCATACATTGAATACTAACCGACAAAGGTTGGATTTGAGATTAAATAAAATAATTGTGTTAGGCCTAAAACGTTGTTGCTCCTAATTCATTGAGATTAAGATTAAGATTCAGGTTGACTGAGATTAGGGGCAAAAACCTTTTAGGTCTAATTAGGCCTAAAATGATGTTTAATCTCAAATTCAACCTTTGTCAGTTAGTATTCAATGTATGGTGGGGTTATATATGGTGTTTTGGTGCTTTGTTTCGCTGTTTTGTTGTTTAGTAATGTCCGGATATGGTCTACTTCTCAAGTCTAAAACCTAAGCAGAGATACATACAGGTTCAAATGTCATCATTGCTTGAAGATACATGATAGTGCTGTATCCTAATGCATGGTACATGCTTTCATTTACCCTTTAACAAGAACAACCAATAATAAAAAATAAAACCCAGGCTCATAAAAAACATTAAAGGAGAATGTCATAAATTATTAAAGTGATTGGCACTGCCACCATATTCTAAGTCTTCATTGGAAAATTGCAGTGAACCTGTCACTTTCGATATAGTAAACTAAAAGTACCCCCGGATACTTGGTGCAGCACTTCCAATCACCAGCACTTCTTTGCAACCTTGAGAAAAGCACTGTTAATTTAATTCTTACTGATTCCGGAGTTCCATTTAAAGGCTTAATTAAATGTGCAAATGAAATTGGTATTTATAAATGGTGTAAGAACAAAGTTCAATACTTGCAGACCTTATTTAAACTTAAATTAATCCTAATATTTTAAAACAATGTCTCTCATATAGTCACAACCAAATCTAATGAGAAAATTGACAAAGAAACAAGATCAATGAATTAATACTGATGGCTCTGGACAGAATGGCATTTTAAAACCTGTAAATAACAATGGTAATTAGTTTGTGTTAATGATCAGGTTTGCAGACATGTCATGACCTGCACTGCAAATGATTACCACACCATCATCATTCCTGGGCCCGGTTGTTCAAAAGTCGATTAACCCTCATCCCAGATTAAAAATTAACCAAGGACTTTATTTATCTACTCCTAAATGCTGTTCAACGCTGATATTCGGCAAAACTTTACATTAGAAGAAGAAGTCAATATTGAAAAACAAAAAAATAAGCAAAAGAAACTTTCACCAAAAAGTTGAAAACATGAAACAAAAGTTTAGCCTAATCCTGGATTAAGTTAATCGGCTTTCGAACAAGCAGACCATGAAAGGATAATTTCTTCAATGTATGATCACCTGCTACTTCAATTCATGGCCTAATATAAACTGCAGAATACCAGGCCAATTCTTTGCAGATGTCATGTATTGTCATATGCCTTGTTCTTCAAATGATGCCACTAGAAGAACACAATAATTGGCCATTCCCAAGTTCATGTCTGCCTTCTCTTCACAGCGAGTCTAAGTGCAAAGTTTTTCTCATGAAAATTAGATTTCATTCATATGTAAAGTAGAACTAATTACCATCACAAAAACTTTGCAATTAGACTCGCTTTGAAGAGGAGGCAGACATGAACTCGGAAATGGCCTATTATTATAGTGGATGGATAATTTCTGCAGTTACTCACATCCGATGACCTTTAATTTACAAATCAGTGGATCCATGGTGTAGTACTAAATCTTACCAAGGTTCAAGTTTTGCTTGTGCTTGAAGAAATTTATTTGACAAGCAAAGGTTGAGTGCAATATTTGTCATCCTAATGGCATCAGCTAGAACACTTTCGTCTACAGCACCAGGGCTACAAGAAGATTCAAGCAATAAGTTAAATTATTATACATTGAGCTCACTATCTCTTTCCTGATTGGCCGAAAGCCTACAGTGAATTTTCAAAATCAGCGCCCGTGACGTCATAACTGCAGATTATACATTAATCATGTCAAGGTCAGCCAAGGTCACGGGTAATCATGTCATGTATGACCGCAGTGCATGATTTCTTAGGGTAATCATGTCAAGTTCGCACGCTTTGTGTTGCTTGCTGTCAGTGAAGAAGCACAACAGTGACCGTTTTTTTTTTCCTTCAATGTATAATAAAACAATTATTAGATTCGGTTTTTGTGATATCCAGAATAATCAAGGTCTCGGTAAGCCCTTCCCTCGACCTTGATTATTCTGGATATCACAAAAACCTCATCCAATAATTGTTTATAATTATTACAAAAGATAAATCAGGAATAGCTAGGAGACATGGTTTTGTTTTAGTTTAAATTTTGGAGCCTAAATCTAAACTTTGAGGCTAATATGAAATGCAGGCAAATTTAGGAAAAGGGCCTGGTAGAATGGGCATGACTATTTACCCACACTGAAGACCAACTGTGATACATACCTATCAATAAAGAAAATAATGATACTGCACCTTAAACCTAAGGTTATAATTTAATTACAAACCAAAATAGATGTTTATTTTCATTTTGTAAGTCGAGCTCAATGCTACAGTTGCAAATTAAGAATTTTTGCAAACAGCAGATGTCGTATTTGGCCTACTAGCTTCTCAAGCATATAATACATCGACAGCAACAATCTCACAAATGACATTTAATCATCACTTCTGCAGTCTCATTTTATCATAATCTTACATATTTCTTACCGATGCTTGCGATCATCTTTCGATTCCGGTTCGTCCATATTAAGGCTAAATTGATAGCCACATTTCTCAAGTAAAGAAGGAAGCTCTGAACAGGATAAAAAGAAGCAAACAGAGAGAAAAATATGCACAAATTTTCACCTGTTCTGTTTATTACGGTAGTTGTCGTCTCGTTCCAGTGATATGCTTGGGATCCTAAGCTGTCCCCACTGGGGATGACTGAGATAGGAGGTGTAGTTTGCGTCATTTTGGTCACAACAGCGGCCAACAAAGAAACAACACAGAGAAAAAAGGTTTTGCGGTGGAAATGAAAAACATTCGCCGCTTCCTGTGAGCCTACACGCTTAAATGGAAAAACCAGATATTGCTCTATTCATGCTTTCGGGTTTAGTGTGTTGTGTTGAGAAGGAGAATGGATTTTGACTGAGGCAGCAGCTTCCTCAAGGTGGACCGATACCTCTGACAACGGAGAAACATGTCTTCATTAGAGAGCAACAAAATCATGGTGTTTCGCCCCAGTTATGAGGAGTTTAAAAACTTTTCTGCTTATATTCGTAAGATGGAAGAAATGGGGGCTCATCGGGCGGGCGTCGCTAAGGTTCGCTTTGTTTCATAATGGCTTGAATTTTCACTAGCAGTTTGCTCTGAAGTTTGCACTGTCTTTTTAGGTTGCACGTGGTGTATGGTTTTGTGAGCGTGGTGCTCGACTTGAAAATGGCATTTTCTTTTCTTTAAATTTTCTTTTAGGTCATACCTCCCAAGGACTGGATCCCGAGAAAAAGTTATGAAGGCATAGATATAACAATCCCAGCACCAATACTACAAGTTATTACGGGAACACAAGGTTTGTGTGCAAACATTAACAGGATGAAAATGTTTAAAGCTCAAAACTGAAGACTTTTTCAAAGAGCCAAACTATGTAGTCGAATAAAACAGAGGAGCAAGCGAAAAGTTGGTTGAATGTTCATCTGCATATGCCAACACGGTGCGCGTTTTTATTTCATGACAGATTTTTGTCATGGTTGAAAGCAGAAAGCGAAATTTGGCAGAAATTGCTACACGAGATGAAACCTCTCTTGATATTGGGAAGAATTTACTTTTTCCTACAACGACAGTGATATGAGAAGTTATAAGGTTTTGTAAACTTATCGTGCTCACTCAAGCGTTTTCAAAACAAAAACAAAAGGGTAAACTTAAGTCTTATTTACCATTCTTTGTCAAGCTTCTGTTGTTTTCAGCTTGTTTGGCGTGAAGAATCTTGGTTTTGTTGTGTTATTTGTCATTTGGAAAGCATGTAGTGGTTTTATACAAGACACGTACTGCACAAACATGGACACAATAGGGCCGTTTATACGAGAGAAAATAAGCCGCGGCTAACTCTGGCCGCGGCTTACGTAAGCCGCGAACACCCCTTATAAATGGTACAAAATCCACGTTCACGGCTTTCTCAAGCCGCGGCTTATCCTGGCCAGGGAGTTTATACTCGTATAAATAGTTCCTTTCGCGGCTTACGTAAGCCGCGGCCAGAGTTAGCCGCGGCTTATTTTCTCTCGTATAAACGGCCCTAATAAGCTTTGATACAAAACACGTTTAATTAATTTTCCTTTCAAACTGTGTATGGTGGGAGAATTTCCGTTTGATCTTGTGGTTATTATTTGTTTCGGAGTAACTGCAGAATACCCCGCCACTCGAAGTTGTACCCCTTAAAGTCCGGATACTTGACTACGCAGTTTGTGCACGCTAATTCTTTTTTTATGTTTTTAGAACGAGAAATAGACACACTACAGGGCTACGGGGCTACAGGGCTACAGGGCAATGGGGCTACGGAGCTACGGGGCTACGGGGCTACGTGGCTACGGGGCTACGGGGCTACGTGGCTACATGGCTACGTGGCTACGTGGCTACGGGGCTACGTGGCTACGTGGCTACGTGGCTACGTGGCTACGGGGCTACGTGGCTACGGAGCTACGTGGCTACGTGGCTACGTGGCTACGTGGCTACGGGGCTACGTGGCTACGTGGCTACGTGGCTACGTGGCTACGTGGCTACGGGGCTACGTGGCTACGTGGCTACGTGGCTACGTGGCTACGTGGCTACGTGGCTACGTGGCCACGTGGCCACGTGGCTACGTGGCTACGTGGCTACGGGGCTACGGGGCTACGGGGCTACGTGGCTACGTGGCTACGTGGCTACGTGGCTACGTGGCTACGGGGCTACGTGGCTACGTGGCTACGGGGCTACGTGGCTACGGGGCTACGGGGCTACGAAAGCAAGGCTCCTAACACACGGTCGCAAAAAAGAACATTATTCATCGTATTTAGCGGAATTCAGATGGAGATATATTCACAGTAGAGAAGATTTGTGGAAAGCGTTTTTAAAAGACATTATGAAAATTTACAAATTTGAATAATTAGACAATGCGAGTAATCAAATAACGAAGTTACAGTATCGAACTAACATTCAAGGCGCTCAGATTTCAATTGCATTAATTGCGCGTATGGTAGGTTATACGAAACAGTTTTGATTATGCCTCATGTAGTAGTGAGTTTTGTTTATTTGAATATTTTCAAACTGCTCATGTCTTACTCATGAAGGTACATTCATGTGTTAGCGAGTTTGTTTCGGCACATGAATTAGGGAGTTAGTTTCGGTTCATATATTACTGAACGAGTTACATTCATAGATATGTGTTAGCGAGTATGTTTCGGCACAGGAACTAAAGTGTCTGCAAGTTTGATTCGGCACATTGATTAAAGAACGAGTTAGATTCATGTGTAGCGTGCTTGTTTCAGCTCATGGATTATTGTTTCGGCTCATTGATTAAAGAGCGAGTTAGATTCATGTGTAGCGTGTGTAGCGTTCTCGGGAGCAACTTCAGAATACCCGGCCACTCACGTCCTCCTTAAATCTACGTATACTGCTACCGTGGCCTGCAGTCCGAAGGCGGCTAGGAAGTCAATATGTATTTATTAAGTGTTGAAGTGAAGTGCTACCGTAGTCCGCAGTCCCGCAGTCAATGAACAATGAACTAAGTGTTGAAATGGAGTGGTATCGTGGTCCGCAGTCCCGTAGTCGATGATAAGTGTAGTTAACCGAACCGCAAAATGAAAGCTAAAATTTTACGAGAGTTCTTAGGCCTAATCACTACAACGAGCGCTTAGGCTTAATCAGTAAACGAGTGCTTTATTCTTCACATGAACTCGTGAAAAGTGTAGTTGACCGAACCACAAAATGAAAGCTAAAATTTTACGAGAGTTCTTAGGCCTAATCACTGCAACGAGCGCTTAGGCTTAATCAGTAAACGAGTGCTTTATTCTTCACATGATCTCGTGAAAAGTGTAGTAGGGTGAACCGCAAATGGGAAGCTAAAATTTTACGAGAGTTCTTCGGCCTAATCACTGCAACGAGCGCTTAGGCTTAATCAGTAAACGAGTGCTTTATTCTTCACATGATCTCGTGAAAAGTGTAGTTGACCGAACCACAAAATGAAAGCTAAAATTTTACGAGAGTTCTTAGGCCTAATCACTGCAACGAGCGCTTAGGCTTAATCAGTAAACGAGGGCTTTATTCTTCACATGATCTCGTGAAAAGTGTAGTTGACCGAACCACAAAATGAAAGCTAAAATTTTACGAGAGTTCTTAGGCCTAATCACTGCAACGAGCGCTTAGGCTTAATCAGTAAACGAGTGCTTTATTCTTCACATGATCTCGTGAAAAGTGTAGTTGACCGAACCACAAAATGAAAGCTAAAATTTTACGAGAGTTCTTCGGCCTAATCACTGCAACGAGCGCTTAGGCTTAATCAGTAAACGAGTGCTTTATTCTTCACATGATCTCGTGAAAAGTGTAGTTGACCGAACCACAAAATGAAAGCTAAAATTTTACGAGAGTTCTTAGGCCTAATCACTGCAACGAGCGCTTAGGCTTAATCAGTAAACGAGGGCTTTATTCTTCACATGATCTCGTGAAAAGTGTAGTTGACCGAACCACAAAATGAAAGCTAAAATTTTACGAGAGTTCTTAGGCCTAATCACTGCAACGAGCGCTTAGGCTTAATCAGTAAACGAGTGCTTTATTCTTCACATGATCTCGTGAAAAGTGTAGTTGACCGAACCACAAAATGAAAGCTAAAATTTTACGAGAGTTCTTAGGCCTAATCACTGCAACGAGCGCTTAGGCTTAATCAGTAAACGAGGGCTTTATTCTTCACATGAACTCGTGAAAAGTGTAGTTGACCGAACCACAAAATGAAAGCTAAAATTTTACGAGAGTTCTTAGGCCTAATCACTGCAACGAGCGCTTAGGCTTAATCAGTAAACGAGTGCTTTATTCTTCACATGATCTCGTGAAAAGTGTAGTTAACCGAACCACAAAATGAAAGCTAAAATTTTACGAGAGTTCTTAGGCCTAATCACTGCAACGAGCGCTTAGGCTTAATCAGTAAACGAGTGCTTTATCCTTCACATGATCTCGTGAAAAGTGTAGTTGACCGAACCACAAAATGAAAGCTAAAATTTTACGAGAGTTCTTAGGCCTAATCACTGCAACGAGCACTTAGGCTTAATCAGTAAACGAGGGCTTTATTCTTCACATGATCTCGTGAAAAGTGTAGTTGACCGAACCACAAAATGAAAGCTAAAATTTTACGAGAGTTCTTCGGCCTAATCACTGCAACGAGCGCTTAGGCTTAATCAGTAAACGAGTGCTTTATTCTTCACATGATCTCGTGAAAAGTGTAGTTGACCGAACCACAAAATGAAAGCTAAAATTTTACGAGAGTTCTTAGGCCTAATCACTGCAACGAGCGCTTAGGCTTAATCAGTAAACGAGGGCTTTATTCTTCACATGAACTCGTGAAAAGTGTAGTTGACCGAACCAGACAAGGCAAGCTAAATTTTTTCGAGAGTTCTGAGGCCTAATCACTGCAACGAGCGCTTAGGCTTAATCAGTAAACGAGTGCTTTATTCTTCACATGATCTCGTGAAAAGTTTAGTTAACCGTACCACAAAATGAAAGCTAAAATTTTACGAGAGTTCTTCGGCCTAATCACTGCAACGAGCGCTTAGGCTTAATCAGTAAACGAGTGCTTTATTCTTCACATGATCTCGTGAAAAGTGTAGTTGACCGAACCACAAAATGAAAGCTAAAATTTTACGAGAGTTCTTAGGCCTAATCACTGCAACGAGCGCTTAGGCTTAATCAGTAAACGAGGGCTTTATTCTTCACATGATCTCGTGAAAAGTGTAGTTGACCGAACCACAAAATGAAAGCTAAAATTTTACGAGAGTTCTTCGGCCTAATCACTGCAACGAGCGCTTAGGCTTAATCAGTAAACGAGTGCTTTATTCTTCACATGATCTCGTGAAAAGTGTAGTTGACCGAACCACAAAATGAAAGCTAAAATTTTACGCTAGTAAAACTAGTAAACTAGTGCTTATTCATTTTGGCGACTACGGGACTGCGGTAGCAAGGACCAACAAGGTCAACACCAACGCGTTCGATGCAAGCGGCATATTTCGTGATGTTTATATAAAAGTATTATGTATATTATGTCGACCACGTAGCCACGTAGCCACGTAGCCACGTAGCCACGTAGCCACGTAGCCCCGTAGCCACGTAGCCACGTAGCCCCGTAGCCCCATAGCCACGTAGCCCCGTAGCCCCGTAGCCCCGTGGCCCCGTGGCCCCATAGCCTCTCGTTCTAAAAACATAAAAAAGATGGAGCGTGCACAAACTGCGTAGCCAGGTATCCGGATTTTAAGGGGTACAACTTCGAGTGGCGGGGTATTCTGCAGTTAAGCCTTATTTGTAACTCGTGCAAACACTGATTGTCTGACCAGAAAACTGTTTCTGTCGGGAAAAGAACTCCACTAAAATCGGCAAATGCTCTGCTCTGGAAAGATTGTATTTGACGAAAAAGAGGTACACCTTTCATGAAATCTGTTGACATAAATAAGGAATTTGAACAAAATTTGAACAAATTTTGACCTGCGTGGGTGATGCGGTTCAAACACACCTTTTCCGGTTATTAACAGCCGAGACAAGTGACTGAAAGTTGCTTCAAGTGAGACTGATAAATTTATTACCCCCTTTTTTACAAGCTAAGGATGCTTACTTTTTTTCAATGCCTGTTAACTGAATTGCCCAAATTATTTTGTTTCTCCTTTGTCAAGTAGCAGTTGGACAAGCTTCTGAGAAATTTTACAGTGTATCACTAGTGTTTCAATTGTTAATTCCAACACAATCTTGGCAAAAAAATCTCACCAGTGTACGCCTATTATTATTTAACAAGGATTCTTGTGAAAAAGAGTTTTAATAATTAAGATATTAAATTTTATTTAGAAAGAAAAGACTTAAGTTTTATGTAACAAAAACTTTATTGTTAGAAGACCCCCTAGCTGTCAGTTTAGGATTCTTTCAAAGGTGTTAACAGTGAATTTCCTCCAACAGGTCAAGGCCATAAGTTTTATATTACTCTGATTTAATTTAAATCACAAAATCCTTATCCCTGTAAAGTATTCTAGGAACTGTGACAGGAAAAAATCTTCATTCCTTTTATTCTTGGAATCTGTTGTAAATAGACTAAAATTTAATGTAGTAATTGGAAGAAGCCTTACGCAATAATATTTAGGTGAATGTCTTACACCAGCAAATTTTCTGAGTGGATCTGAGACAAAAGCTTGATTTGTGTAGCAAGGTTCAGTTTCCCTGCTGTGTGTAAAGAGACTAACAACAGAGAGTGTTATGTGCTTTGTCTATTTTTCTTGCTATTTGTATACAGTTAGGTTGCACTATAAGCTGCAGAAGGATCTAGTCTGACATCTCAGATTTGGCTTTTAAATCAATTTTAACAGATGATTTATGTGATTAGAACGGATTTGAACTTCATTATTAGGTTTATTAAATGAGGAATACAGGTAAATACATCCTTGACCCTACCCTGGGTGCCAGAGGTTCTATTTTTCTTTCAGGAGGAGCAAGCGGTTAAAACGTTTTAACCACTCGCTCCTCGCGAAAGAAAAATAGAACCTCTGGCACCCAGGGTACCTTTACCCTTGTTCAACCACTGTATTCAGTCAGTCTTTTCCTGTCCAATTTTAAGTGACTTTTGAGTCACTTTTATTGATTAAGATGTCAACCAAAAGGAAAAGCAGCAAAGACAATGGTATTTTACATCCAAATATAGCTTTGAAATAATCCTATTTCAAATTTGTCTCTTAATTATTTGTCATAACCTTCTGGTTAATGGCATCTTTCATTTATTTTGTACTGTACTGTTTGTAAGAAAATGTTATACCCAAATTATCAATTTGAGCCACAAAACAGTTTGAAGAAGAAGAAGACCTTTATTAATTTACACACAATAATGATTAAAGCTAGTGCGTGACTATAATTTGTCCGTGATCAAATTATGCGAGTCACACCGGTGCATTGACTATTGTCCGTGATCAAATTATGCGAGTCACACCGGTGCATTGGTCATAAGTTACCATTCCTTTCTGCCTCTGTGATAGTATGCTCAACCTGACGTGAGGGTTTCTGTCCGGATACTCCCGTTTTTCTCCCTCCTTAAAAATAATTATTGACTCAAAGTGTATTATATCTAGCTGTGGTGCTCACTGCTCCAACATCAGACATGGACCGTATAGTGGATGACAGGGGCGCCTTTTGTATGCTTTCAGCTCAATGTCATGAACTGCTTATTAGCCTGGTCCATTGTTTATGTTATATTACTGCGTTGTTCAGATAATGCGGACATCAATTCAGTGATTTTTCAGATCCAATTTGGTTGGCACTAAGACTATTAACATGCATCTATGGCTAAGCGCATGCATGACCTCTTACATTTTTGTGTCTCTCTTAGGACTTTATCAGCTGTTTAATGTTCAAAAGAAAGCTATGTCTCTTAGTGAATTCAAGAAGCTGGCCAGCAGTGAAAAGTAGGTAGAAAATTAATGTAAGGCTAAGGACTTGATTTTTAACCCCTGTTGTATCTGTTTTTCCTATAAGTGAAGGAATTTATCTTATTGAGGAATAAACATTATTAATTTGAGGTCTAGGGACAACTTTTCAAAAGTATTGTTGAAATTTTTGGGCCATAAATAGAGAGTTTTCACTCACGTGACCAGCAGCCATATAGGATTACTGAATCAAAGGAAAGTATCTGCATAACAATAGAGTTCATTTCCCGGAAGATTAGTTTGGTACACCATCACGCACGCGTGGCCGCCATTCCTTTGTTTAGGAAACATGGCTGCCATGACGTCACATGAAAAAGCTCTATAGCTACAGTAGTACAATAATATATATTTAAAGGGACCATATGTAGAGGTTGTTAACTCATTGACTTCTGACCCCCACCCCATTAAAGAGTAAAATCGTCTGGCATAAGACTGAGTAAAATCTATTATGGTAAGTCTCATTCCTATAGCCTAGTCTAATGGAACACTTCTTTTTACTAGTAAAGATACATTTGGAATTGTGTCACCTGAAATCAGCCAGAAAAAAAGTTTTAATTTAAGGCTTTTGAGAAGTAGCAGATATTGCTTTCTTTTTGAGATTTCATCTGTCAAGTATCTATATATACTTACAGGGAAAGTTTTGTTTATTTATTGTTTAGACACAAGCCTCCCACTGGGGATCCTGACGAGATTGAAAGAAAATACTGGAAAAATGCAACATTCAACAATCCAGTGTATGCTGCAGATATCCCAGGCACCATCTATGATGAGGATGTGGAGGAATGGAACATAGGAAAACTAGGAACAATTCTTGACCTGATAGAAGATGAGTACGGAGTGCATATTGAAGGTGTCAACACACCTTATCTTTACTTTGGTATGTGGAAAGCCACTTTTGCATGGCATACAGAAGACATGGATTTATACAGCATCAACTATTTGCATTTTGGAGCTCCTAAAACATGGTAAAGGGAATCATGGTCACAGTATTCTGAGTTTCTACAACCTTAAATTTATGTAATATTAAATATTATAAAATTATTGCTTACCGCGGTTTTCAATTGAGTGTCAAAAGTAATTAGCGAATAATTATTGCTTTGGTTTTGCATCACTTCAGTGATTGGTTCAAAGTTCTCGCACCCCTTTTTCAACCAATCAGTAGGGAAACCAAAACCAATTG
>NC_090893.1:10655070-10662570 GCF_036669925.1 Montipora capricornis
AAGTTAATCGGCTTTCGAACAACCGGGTCCTTGTTTACAGCGTTGCTTTGGAATCATGACCCGCCCGCCATTCCCAAAACATTTCAAAGAATTGTGGCTACGTGGCTACTCTGTTACGCGCAAACTGTGGCTAACGCGACTACGTGTACAATGGCAAAAAACCTCAAAAAAGGTGAGGCATCCCATAGTGATGATCGTCGAGTAGCCAAGTATTCGCGTAGCCACGTAGCCACAGTTGACACATTTGATTAACAGCGTACTCGCTCAGTCACGCCCTCATTTAAGGAGTTTATCTTCGCTCACACTCCACGTCGGTAATGGTAGTGAATCCGATCCTGTTAACGAGTTGGCCAGCGCATTGGCTGCCTTACTCTTTCGATATAGCCAGCTCGCGCGATATCATTCATTCCTGCGGTATACTCAGTTTGACAAAGTTCAGTCCATGTTTTTCGTCTGCTAGAGTGGTTTTTATTGTTGGTAACCAATTCAGCGATGAAAAGTTCTTCGCTATGCCATACTTGTCGAAAGGAAACAAACAACATTTAAACATCTTTTGAATGGTTAGTCTTATTGCTTCCGGGTTCTTTGATATGCAGAGGTCACAGGACGTTTCCATCCAATTGCAATTTCAGACATTTCCTGGTAAACCAATTTAGCATGTTTCCTAATACGGTCTCATTCGAGTCCCAAACGTAAAACAGTTGGATCATGTTTACTGTAGGTAGTGTCGACCGCGATATCGGTCGAAGATAGTTTTCAAATCCAAATTAAATTTGGTAGATGTCATTTCATGGTAAATATACTGTGCATTTCAGGCATCATCCGAGAGTGATCTTCTCTCTCATCTACGACAAAATCTTCACCGATCTCTGAGGAGTCTTACTGAAGACACAGTTGTTGCATCATCTTCCGTACAGTCTGTACCAAGAGTGCCTGAGATCTGCTTCATGTCAGATGACTCCTCCCCCGAGACTTTGAGCTCTTGGCTGGATCAGAAGCTTACTACCGATACCAAGAGTCCTCTACTGAGATGCGATCTGTGTCAACTGCTCGTTCATGCAAGTAAGGCTCGGGTGGATTATCAGAGTTTCAAGTTTGTTTCACTGGAATTGTCATATCATGATAAGATATTCAGCATTTATCACTAGGAAAATAACTTGGATTAACAAAGAGTTTTGTATTTAGAGCCAATATTTCCCAAGTAGGAGGTGTCGTAAATTGAGTACCAAAGACGTTCAAATGACCAGGGTACCACCTGAGTTGCCCGTCGAGGTATGGCGATTTTTGTTGGCAGACACCGCCATTAATGATAAGAGTGGAATAGTCGTTTGGGTTCTCCCTATCTCAAGTCCGGCACGCCCCTTAAACACCCGCCACGCTGCCTCCAAACTAACCTTGGTTAAGAACATGATTTCTAGGGTTCAAGCATATGTTCCTTTTGTTTGGCCTTCTGTAGCCATCATTTCCTTTGTTCTCAAACGGTAGGTTGTTATGGAGTGAGTGATGTATCGGCTGATGGTCATTGGAAATGTCAAAGGTGCTCACAGGAAGATGCAAAGGATGTTGAAATCAGTGTAAGTAGAGAGCTGCATGTCGCTTGCAACTGGATCTTTGCACACCAATAGAAGATGAGCCTTTGTGCGCAAATCGCGAGATGACACCTCCGAGTTCCCGAGTTCCACCTGGGAAGTTTCACAGTTTTACATTTCTTTTATCATTATTTATCCTACTCACCAAATCAACAAAAAATGAGCGAAATAAAGACGTTCTTACTCAATCTCAGCCTGAGTATGTTCTTAGTGTGTTTTTAAAACTTTGGGGTAAATCTTATAAAAGAGGTTATTTTAAAAAGAGCATAAGCGTGAAAGAAGTGAAAATGAAAATATTATTTTCTGAAAAGCTGTTTGCGGACTTGAAATTTTACTGTACGAAGGTGATTTGACTTGTGATGACTTGCCAGCGTCCTGATTGCTTCTTCGAAGCGCGTCACCTTATTGTAACATGCGCGCTCTAACGACCGTGATTCAATCACGCTTTAGGTAAATTGTAGGACGAGAAAAGAGTAGATACATTGTGTGCCTTTTAAAATTATTAACGCTATGCTTATTTGGTATTTCAGTTTTGTTCACTGTGTAGAATCGGTGGAGGAGCTCTGAAAAGAACCACAGACAACAGGTGCGAATGTAATGACAATACTACGCGCATTGATATCGGAGAGGGGAGGGAAGGGGGCACTTATGTCCACAAATGCACCTAATAGGCCATTTCCGAGTTCATGTCTGCCTCCTCTTCAAAGCGAGTCTAAGTGCGAAATTTTTGTGATGGTAATTAGTTGTAATTTACATGTGAATAAAAACTAATTTTCATAATAAAAACTTCGCACTTAGACTCGCTTTGAGCCTAAGCCAGACATGAACTCGGAAATGGCCAATAAGATGCACTCCCAATTTTGACATCCAACTCGAAGTGTCCCTTTAAGTCTAATCTCTGCTACCTATCTCCATCAATAAGATAAGGGTAAAGGTTAGCGTTACATTTAGCTTAGGGTAAATGCAGATGTTTATCATTACTTGAGGAAAAGCATGTACAGGACATTTTGTGCTCAAATTGTCCGTACTTCGAGACACGAGTGATTTTGATGTTGGGAAGACGAGCGAGGGAACACGTCGCGACACTAGGGACCTTAAGCACGTGCGTTTTTGAGAGGCGGACGGCAACCGGAAGAGAGCATTTCGCACGCCAGGGTAGTGGTGTCTCCCAGATTTTTATATTAATCATCTCTAATGGAGAAAAAGATACTTAGCAATGTCAATGTGGTTGTGTGAAAACAAGTCTAAAGGGAAAATAGCTCACTTCCGGTTGTCGTCCGCGTCTCAAAAACGCGCGTGCTTAAGCTCCCTAATTACTGTAAACCGCGTGCGTCTAACGTTATAGGGGCATTTCTTAGCATATCTGGAATGGGGAAATTTCCGTCCGAAAGTTTCCGTGTTGTTTTTGTATTAAAAAAGGAAAGGCATTTCCATTTATCACGAAAAAGTCTCTCTTTTCTTCTCAACACTTGCAATCTCTTTGGTTGTTAGTAAACTAGCGTTAATTCAACCAAGGTGCCAATGTTGACAGCCGTTAAGACCCTGAGGCCAGAGGTAGTGCGCGCCCGTTCTGCAGAAAAACGGTATTATAATTTGCGTTCCTACGGGTATTTTTTTTTTCTTTCTACCGGGCGTGAGTATTTGGACATCTTTAGAGATATTTAAGACAATTCGTTTGGGAAAATTGTCATTTGAATCACGTAGACTAAGCATTTTGATCATTAGAACCGAAACAGTTTACGAGCTTAGGCACGCATAAAAAAAATTGTACTTTTATGTAATTATTATGCCTGTTCGTTCACGTAGTTGGGCTCACGTTGGTTGTGCTGTGGCAATGCCTGAAGTGTCCTTCACAGATGTAAACCTTAGAGACGGAATTAACACCAGTCAAATCACCTCTGCGAGAAGAAAACTGGTGAGTGACGCACAGGTTACGGGTTGTATGACTTTTCATATCGCGTCTCTTTGATGTTTTATTAACAAACACCTTCTCTTTATCTTTTGTTATGTGAACAGAAGTGTTACTACTGTCGATCAAGCTCGATTGGCAAGGAAACTGGCGCATGCGTACAGTGTTGCGCAGGTAAATGCGCAGTTTCTTTTCACGTGACCTGCCTTGTATTGGCCGGTTTGGGCCTGGAGCCAAGTGATTGGCCGCAACCCACAGAAACCTTTTGCGAAAGGCATCAGAGAACAAGGTTCAAAGTGAGTAAACGTTTCTCTCCTGAGTTGATGAACTGAAGAAGTCAATTGCGCACGCATATGAACCCCCTCAGCACCAAAACTTTCACTTCACTTTTTGTCGAAGTAAGGCAGTGCGGCCCAGTGGTTAGGGCGTGTACTTTTAGACCGAAAAACCTTAAATAACAATGAACACAACCAGGTTTTCTGAGCCCGCGAGACTGAGCACCCCCAGCAAACCATTGTTTTAACGAAAACCGCTGGTCAGCAACCAGGTTCTGGTCATTGCTGTATAAGGTCTTCCTTTTAGACCAGAGATCCCGGGTTTAACTGACCACTCGTTGAGTCCTGGTTCAACTACTCGGCTGCCCTTGTAAATAAATAATAAAGGTGGTTGGTTTCTAAAGAAACTGTGGTGCTGCGTCTGTGAGGAAGTGAACACTTAAATGTTTATAACTACCTAATTCGCTCTGACGAAGGGCTAACGCTCGAAAATAAAACATGTTGTTGTTGTTGCTAGACCCATCATTCTGTGTTGCGCTTGTACTTAAAATAGCCAGCTGGTTTGCCTTTGGCCAGTTGGTATAGACCCTTCTTCAAAATGGCGGCAACGGATTTGAAGGAGTTAAATTTGAACTGAATGAAGAACTGATACCAGAGATAGAAAGAGTACCTACAAAGTTTCGGCATATCAGATGTAATATCAGCCGAGAAAATGTAAGTTGAAATTTGACAAATTTACAGAGGTCTGTAAATTTTTCATTTTGCACCTTACATTTTCTCAGCTGATATTACATCTGATATGCCAAAACTTTGTAGGGTTGCTAAAGTAAAGGTGCTATTTCTAGTTTTTAATTTTAACTTATTTGAATTTTCAGCCGCTATTTTGGAGAAGGGTCTATTCTTAACACTTGATGTTGTTCATTTCTATTGTTTCATTGGCCCTGAAAAGCCCCAATATATGGGGAGAGGTCAATTAAGTATGTTCAGAAAACTGATTGGTTGAATGTTTCAGTGCTAAGTACCATATTTGGAAACCCCTCGCTCTTGTTGTTCCAAATATGGTACTTAGCAAATTGAATATTCAGAAGCTTGTTTCCCAGCACACAAGGGGCCGTTACACGTTTGAAACCTTATGGGTTTCTGGTATGTTTGTATGCATATATGTTAGACTTTTACTTCAATGTTCATTTTTCGCAACAACGTCTCATGCAAAAATGGCACTTGCTCGTAGGGAAAACAGCGGGACTATTCTATGATCCACCTTGGAGAATCTGTCATTGCCAAGCACAAAAATGGAAGGTGAGCTCGTCCGATTGATGTGATATTAACCCTGACTTAATTTTTGGGCGACCAGCCATGTTCTCAGCTCTCACACCATTGAAAACTCTTCGAACAGGACTTACGGGCGATCAACTGACACGACGAACCACTGAAGAAATTTAGACAATGACCAGGATTTGCTGTGCGACAACGGGTGTCCCTTTCGCGTTTTCACTGAGTTTTCATTGTTCTTTCCATTGCAAAACACCAGTCACACCCTGCCACGCATGCTTAAGGAAACCAATCTACCCATATATTCCTTATATAAGGGCAACAAGAGTTACTGATACGAAAGTTCAACAGACGTACCTTCATTTGTAAATTATTGCGTTAATTGTACTACTATTTGTTTATTCGGTTTACCGTGTGTGTGGGTATTTCAGATATTACCGTGGAGTGGTGCAGGACACCACATCAGAAGAGTATTACATGGTGTCATTCGGTGACGGAACATACTGTGACAACCTACCACCAACTGACATTGTGGTAAGTTTGATAGTTACAAACGGTGCTGTTTAAAGAAAAAATCTTATGTGGCGGCCCTATACAGAAAGCAACTGTACAATTAAAATACACACAACCGTGTTAACAAACCCGACTGCGTGGTGAAGTTGAACTCGTGGCTGGCCACTGAAGACGTATTCAGTTCAGTTTGTGGTCGGAGGGGGATTCAATCCGGATCATATTCATGCAAAACCAGCGCCCCAAGCACTGGAATACGCCGTCATATTCACATGAACAGCAGTAGAATGGCCCTTATAGGAGGCGGTGGAAAAAGATTTGTAATTTGTAATCGTGATTACTTTTTCTAGAGCCATGACACTTCGAAGGGGGATATTCCAGTGGGCAGTGTGGTACAAGTGAAATGGGGAGACAGTGGAGAAGAGCTCTTCACAGCCAAAGTCACCGGGCGAAGGATCAGCGTCACATACCAGGTACATGTACTAGTGCTACACCAGTTTCTAAGCTGCGAATACGATATAAAGCTATGCGGAACAGTAGCACAAGTAAGATTTTCAATGTGACCTGTCGTGTACTCAGGATTCCGTTAATGAATAAATCTTTTGATGTTAAATTTGCGCATTTTGTAAACCCAAGCGTTTATAACCGCTTACTTTATTGCATGTTAAGGTTGAAATTCGACCAAATTGACCAGAATTCGGATTAGTTAAAATTAAGAGTGCGATTGCAAGTGCTAGGGAAAATTGACCAAGCTGTTTATTGCTCAGGTTGAATTTGAGGACGATTCCTGGTTGAATGTCCGAAGGGACGATGTGTACAAAACCAGCGAAGAACTGCCGCCTAAAGTACAACAGCGACTGGTAGGTGATAACGTTCCAGTGAATCTCCTTTGTAACTCAGTTGAAATGCTCTTTAATTTTGATAACGCTAACTTGTTTTTGTGTTTTTCCTTTTTGTTAGTCCTTAGCAACTGAGACAGCCAATCTTTCTTATTGGGATGACGTTCCTGACCGCGGTGCCAAACGACCGCGAAAACAAAACCCACGCTTCATGTAGCGGCAGAGCGTTTAGTGAATAATACGGATTATGACCCTTTCTTTGGTTAGCCATTGACGTTGGCTCTTTTGCATGTCGATCTCATTTAAACAGCCTAAACTTGAATATTTGATCGGCGCACTTAACATTACGCAGATTAACTTGTACGCGTCACTTATTTTCAATGTTTTACGCAACTTCGACTGAACTCAATCTCATCCACTTTTTCCGTTACGTTTTCTCACTCATCAGACTACGTTTACCTTCAACGCAAATTAAGCATTTCCCTCTCACAGGTGTTAACAACCTGTAATTATTTACGTGCGAAGTACTTCGAGTGGTGAGAACAGGGAGGAAACCTGTTGATGTACATCATTGCTTTCTTTCCCATTAGGGCAGGCCCCGGTATTCATGTAAAGAGCATTTTGAGCGTGATCCTTTTTCCTATCTTTGAGAGTTTGAAACAAGGAGGCTATTCTAATACAGAAACTATCATAAATTGCAAAAAAATATTTGTATGTTTAGTTAGAGATAGAATTTGCTAAAATAATTCCAGTCTAGTTCATTTTTTCCCGGAAACCGACACAATTCTCATCCAGTTGCACAATTCTTTTTCTTTGCAACAGTGTGACTTAAAAGAGAGAGAAACACGGGAAAAGATTGAAAGTAAATTAGCTTGACAACTTAGACAGCAGTTTGACCGTCCCTGACAATATTTTCGTTATACATAACTAGTCAAAACAGTGACCATTTAAAACTGTTTTTTCGTCTGGTTTAACCGTTGCAGCTCCGATGTCACCTTGAAAATGTAACTACTCTTGACTTCAGATTGTAGAAAATATGTTTACAGACCGTTTTGGGGCCCTTTATTTCTATAGCCATTTACACGTTGCTTGAAGCAGGACTATTG
>NC_090893.1:10667570-10702570 GCF_036669925.1 Montipora capricornis
ATGTAAATGCTTTGTTCATAGTGGAAGTGCACTTAGCGATAAAGCTAGTTTACAGGCACTCCACTTTTAACAATACGAAAGAAACAATTCAAACTTAACAGAAAAATTATTAAGAACCCAACTCGACTGGCAGGAGGCAACCAGTTGGCTATTTTTAAAGGTGGTAGAGTTGAATCCCGGATAACTGGAAACAAATCCAAACCAGTGGCCCGTTTCTCGAAAAACCCGCAAACTTTTCGGGCCCGAAAAGCCATCTGTGAAATTACCAACCGCTTGTTTTGGAAAGCCGGTCTTTTAGCATGTTTTCAAGGTAACAAAAAGAAAAATAACTGTGAAGTTTGACAAATTAAACCCTCTCCGTTCTCTATACAAAGGCAATTGTGACACTCGAAAATGGCCCGTAAAGTTTCGGGACTTTTGAGAAACGTCCCCCTGAGGTCAGAATGGGATTGAACCCAGAGCAGCCGCACGCAAAGTCAACGGCCTAACCGCCTAAGATCACGCAGTCTCCCTCAAAAAGAACATGAAATTAAAACCACCCTACTTTGCAAACGTTTAACGAAGAGCGAAGTAGACGCAACAATACTGGTCAATGTGCTTGAAGAACTATCGCTAAACTTTTCAAGTAGGTCAACCTCTAGAGTGTTTCATTGAGGCACTCATGCACAGAACTTCTACCCTATCACCAAGAAAGCTACGAAATGAGGGTGCCCGCGCTTTCAAGGAGATAATGCCACGGTCTTATATATTTTCTGTGGTCCATATTGTTGCTTAAAAAACGTTACCATTTCGTTCGGTTGCTCGTCTTCGGTGGAAATGAACTTGGGAACCAGTTCTTGGGTAGTGGGTAAAAAGAACGGAGCAGTCTTCGGCGCTTTGGGCGGCTCTTTGGGTTTGTTTCTTTTCTGAAAGTAAGGCAAGAAAGTCAGCTTTAGATAAAAGAATTTAAACAACAGTTTGGTGTGAGCAACGATAAAGCTTTCATCCACGACGACCTAAAAAGAATACCTTTATGAGCTCCAAACTAGTGAGGTGTCTCCATCGTGATTGCGGTAAAAGAGAAAGTGTAACAAGTTCATCTGAAAGTTGATCAGGACTTTTAAAACCTATGTTATCAACTGCTGCTGTCGCTGTTTTGTTGTTTTCCTCTGTAGGTGGAGTATCCCTATCGCCTTCAAAATCTACGTGAAAATGAGAAACAAGCGATACAAGTTGTTAAATGTTCTCTCATAACAATTTTCTTTTCGCACGGGGGGCGGCGTGGTTCAGTGGTAAGGGCGTTCGGTTTGCATGCGGTTGCACAGGGTTCAAATCCCGTTCTAACTTCCGGTTTGGATTAGCTTCCGGTTGTGCCGGATTCAACTCTACCACAATTGTAAATAAACAACTGGTCGCCTCCTGCCAGTTGGGGTTCTTAATCACGTTTCTTTCAGATTATTAAAAGCGGGGTGCCTGTGAACTAGCTTGATAGCTAAATGCACTTACAATCACTTACACTATACACAAAGCTTTTTTTACTGTTTAAAAGGGCAGGCCTTTCGGAACCCATTAGCAATATTCACTCGGCTGCCGCTGGTTTGCCG
The DNA here is from genome assembly GCF_036669925.1 of Montipora capricornis. Taxonomy (NCBI): domain Eukaryota; kingdom Metazoa; phylum Cnidaria; class Anthozoa; order Scleractinia; family Acroporidae; genus Montipora; species Montipora capricornis. The sequence continues at coordinate 10,669,154 of NC_090893.1, forward strand.
TTTTATTCAGTATACTTGGTTTCGTTTTCCTCTTCGAAATCTACACGATACAAAAAGCACTGTTGACACATTTGGACCATGGACCATGGACTATGGTAACCCAGAGGGGGTGATCGCACATGAATAAATAAAATATATGAAGCGTTAAAAGTCGTTTAGAAAAGTGACAGCTCACGAGTCCAAATCCCCAACACAAAATAATGAGCAATTGAATAGTTCCATCGATCAAAGACAACATCGTTGTTATTTTACCCTCACTTGCTGCAGTTCCTGTCCCAGGAAGTTGTTCCACAGTTGGCTGATAGTCGACAGGAAGAGGAATCAAGGCCACGTCGTCGTAAAGAGTTTTGTTGGACCTAACATGTAACAAAAGAGAGTTGAATAAAGTGGAAACTCTTCCCTTGGAAATCAGGAAACTGACACGTATATCTGAACAAGTAATACCTGTACCTGATTGGCTGGCTAGCAACATATTCATTTTGCCTGACTGGTAAATTACGATCAGCATACCACACAGCTCAACCAACGCATAAAAAAAAACAAAAACAATTTCTTCCACCATCACCTGGAAACACGGCTGGTGAACCTCTTTGCCGTTTCCAATTTACATCACAAATCTAACTAACACCAGATTCTAGTGCTTCACTACATATCAATGTTACCGAAGCTCTCTAACCACTCTATCGAGTTTCTTTGCAAACGATAGTTCCTTTTCAGTTAAATAATCCACCCACCACTCTTGTATCGTTTGTGTCTTATATTAAAAACAAAAGTAAAAAACCGAAGGTTTTTCAAACATCAACCTTGTCTTTAATTGGCCAATCGGGGTAACCTCAATTGCTCCACTTACCACAAATAAACACCAAGATCGTCCACATGTGTAGTGACGAGGAATTCAGCGACTGGTGATATGGCTAAACTGGTCACAGGGGACTCCACAAGAAAAACGTCGATTAACCTAAAGAAAAATACCAACAGCGTTAGAGTCTTCCATAACTCATCTCTTCCAGTTTTTGAAGCTGAAATTGAGTTATTATCACAGTCGTTCGTTAGTCAGAATAGATCCATGTTATGTCTTGCTACTGTGGCAAAATAAAATTAACATACACTGTAGATAAAACATATCATCTCTTTATTTACCCTCGGATTTTAGAGCAGCTTGATGTAGCTAGTATCTCCAAGTATTTACCCTACCAACCATCATACACCACAGAGGACACACCACAACACCGGGAACTAGATGCCCTGCTCTTTGCGAATAGTTTGACTGTTTGAGTAGTGGTGTACGATACTTCGGCTCAGTTTTACCCCCAGCAGAGATGGATAATTTTAAGCATATTTTTTTGGTTTGGTATGTGGATCTACGTTCCGGCGCAGAGGGTGGCGGGAGGAGATAGTTTAGTTCCGCTTCAACGTCGGAAGTCACCGACGAAGCAACAACACGTCTAAAAGAGCGGCTGCTTCCGACATCTCAGAGGACAACGCCGACGAGGACGACGGACATGGAGAGGATTGAGGAACTAGGCGATCTAGACACTTGACGCCTTCAGCCAAATACGTAGGGGTGGCGGGTTCCAGTCCATACTTGCGGACCAACCACCCCCACCGGTGGTGTCAATCACAAGGGCCGAACGCGCCGCCGTCTCAAAGACATACCGAGACAATCTTGAGCAGTGATCGGGAGGTCATTCACTCGTTCCCTCTTTCTTATCTGTCTATGCCTTTTCTTGTACGCCAGGAGCCGTTCCTTGTTAGCGTCGTGATACCTTCGGCATGCCACTCGAATTTGCTCTCTGTGGGTCACTTGATACCGTCGGTGTGTTTCACGGACTGGGTCAAACGGGATTGTCAAACGGGATTCTCAGACGAGTTTGTGCCTCCGCTAAGAGAGACTGGTGCTCCTTAGAAATAGCAAGCGATTCTCAAAGTTCGAGGAGGTTGTGTTCATCTTTATGTTGTTTACCCTCTCGTTGCTTTTGACGATAGCAGTGCTTATAGGAGTTGATGGTCGATCGATGCTTGATCGCGTACTTGTTCTCTTTGATTTGAGTCGAATGTCTCTCGCGATACCTTTTCTTTTGTTCCCGCACTTTTCCCGGGTTCAGGAGCTTCCATGCACGCACTTCTTCGCGATTCACGCTGGGCATTTTGAAAGGCAAAATGGTCATACGGTGCCAGGGTGCAAGGAATTTTTTGCATTCAGTAACCGACCAAAGACTCTAAAAACACTACACTCATTGTTCCAGTAAGTATAATTAAAACAACACAGTTTTGCTTAAAAACCGGCCAATTTTCAGGGGCACCCAACCAGAATATAGTTCAAAACCACTTAAACATAGCATTGTTAAACGTATTTTGGTATTTAAACGGTAGATATAAGCATATTTTTATCCCCTAAAACTTTTTTCTCTGTTCGGATTTCCTAGCTGAAAGTCTAGTGATGCGAAAATTATAGGGATCAAAACTTACCTTTTCGAAAATTTCAGCCAGAGTAAATGCTCCCAAAAATTCTAGATGACCTTTTTAGGGTAAAAATCCGTTAAAAAAGGGCAATTATACCATTTTTTAGATGTTCGAAAATCCTAGGACAGGCAGGCAAGCAAGAACATTTTAGAACAAATTTTCCGATAATTCTAGAAAATCGTCTTCCGAACAGATATTTTCCGAAAATTGACGTTGGGTGCCCCTGAATTTTCCGAATGGCTTCCCCTATTATTACCCAAACTGACCGTTTATATGAAAAAAAAAATGCATAAGTGGATAAGTGAAGGGGAACTCTGATACATATTACGCTAAAAACAGTAACTAACTAAACTAAACTGACCTGGCTTATCAATTTCAAGTTGTTTGACACCAACATTCTTCCGACATAATTTTGATCACACAAACAAAACGTTCATTTCATACAATACTAGTTACAATGAAAAGTTTTTCCACCCAAATTTAGCAAGGCTACTCGAGTTGGGTGGAGCAAAGATAAAATAGTTAATTACTATATTTACAATGACAAAGATTACGAAAAGGAATAATTAATATTTAAGACAAGAGCGACTGAATGTTTCTATTATAAAGATGTAAGGTACTACCGTAGAATACAGATTGAGGTTGTAGTTAATTGATTGCTGATAATCTTAAGATTCACTAATATTTGACGAAAAGGTTTACTCTAGATGAAGGATATCACAAATATCAAGTTAAGATTCTTTCGAATAAAAGAACAGAGGAATAGCAGTGATAGGGAATTCATTAAATGCATTTATAGTAGATTAATTGAACTAAGATTATCTTTTAGTTTTTAAGACCAATATCATTTGGCAAAGTGCTTTATTCTATGAATAATTTCGCAAGTTTCCAGATAAGAGTCTTCAGAAATTAAAATATCGAAAAGTAGACTTGTTATTTTCCTAGTGAAGTCGTTCTTCCTAAGATCATTCCAGATAGTGCGATCCAGTTCGTGAGAAAGAATTTAGCTGAATTGAGAGTCTAGAGCTTTGTGTATAGAAATTGTTTGAAGCAGAGGATCGAGTGTAATGAGCATGGATATTAGAAATATCTTGAAACTGCTTTTGAATTCTACTAGGTGCTACTTTGTTCCTAACGTCATACATTAAATTAGCTGTGATCTTAAAAAAAGAAAATTTCAATGGTAAAACACCGGCTTCGATAAATAACACGACGTGATTAAACCTCACTCTAGTGATATGCACCTTCTTCACCTTCTCTTTCTTTCTACACGTATGTGTTTCAGTAATCAAGTTGAATTACCTGGCAGCTGGTAGATCCCATGTCCTCACACTTGAATCCATAGATGATGTAATCAACCAGCGGGAGTCTGGGCTGAAGGCCTGGACAAAGTGAAATACCGGTATGTCAGTGTCATCAACTGAATGACATGTTAAGGTTTGACGGTACTTTGGTGTTACAAAATTATTAGTGCAAAAAGAAACTACCGGTAACTCTGGTAAGCCAGATATGTGCTTACCCCACTGAAGTGTGTTCTGGGAGTGTGTCATCTGGAATCCCTTCATTAATATCATCAATATTCTGCAGACTTTGTAACCCCCCTCCTTTGTCTATCAGTTTTACTTCTGCTAAACATTACATATTTCCTCTCCCCTGTTTTGGTGATTTTACAATGTACTTCTTGGCATCTATATCCCTCCAAACTTCTCTCTTTCTGCTCTTGACCAGCAAACGTCTTATTCAATGACAACTCTCTCGGGGGATATCTCTTTTGTTCCAACCTCGTGTAATGGGTGCAATAACTGTGCCACACTCACCATGTCAGTTATCCTGTTGGTATGACCCCGAAATATTCTAACCACTCGTCGCATATCAATGTCTACAACATGGATTTCGAAGTCCTCTAAGCAAACTGCTAGTAAGGAACTGCAAAACACAAAAAAACACAAGCCAGGAGCTGAGATCCAAAACAGTATTATTTAAGTAATAAAAGAGATGAGTATTCTTAGAAGGAACTTGATGGGAGAAAAACAAAATTCTGCACTGTCACATACCTTTCTCTGTGCAATAAAATTTGAGTAATAGGAGCTTCAAAGGTTAGTGTGTGAAGAAGGTTTTTGGCCTTGAAATTCCAAAACTGCAAAAAATGAAGCCAAATATGCACACCAAGTCAATTCAGTGCACCTCTTTCCAACCACAGCTTTCAAAAGACATACCTTGAGATTGCAATCTGCACCAGCTGTTATAACTTGTTGATTGATACCATCAATGGCAACACCTCTGATTTGACTCTGATGAGCTGCAAAGACAAAAAGAAGAGAATCCCTTCCTTTGTTATCACATCTGCAAGACTTCATAACAGTTCTGTCACAGTGGTACATTAAAGAACCCTTGCAATGTTAATAAAAAGTAGTGGGTAGGGTTCTTCATTGTTGTAGTCAAACATAGGAGGACAAATTATACCACATATTGTAGTGGACCCATAATCCTATTTTTACTTTACCAAGTTTCACCCCTGTGCAAAGACTAGCTCAAATTAATACACATTACAGCAGTTGAATGAACATGTGGTTCTTTGACATTAAGGATAAGCTAACAAGTTAACATTCTGTTGTGCATAAGAATTTCCGTTACAGTTGCAATTTAGTACCAATGACACAAAGTGTTCCCTTCACCCCTAGCCTTAAACCCAAACAGAGCCATGATCAAACAGGAAGAAACACATATCAAGTTTAAGGCTTATAGGGGCAAACCTCAAAGTTCAGAAAGAAAATGTTTTTGGTGGTTGCTGAGAATTCATCAAGAGCAATATTATTATTTTATAAGCCATCTAAAAAATCAAAGTGAAAAGTATTTGGTTTGTCCAGCTTTGGCAACAATAATATTAAAGGCTTACCTTTTGGCTTTCCCAGACATCCCCTATGAATCCCTGATTGGATGTTAAACATATCCACATGACCATATGCATCACCAGTGATAGCAAAATTTCCACAAGAACTCAGTACTGTAGTCTAAGGATCATAATAACAACAGTATGATATCACATGAAAGCTACTGTATGAGCAGCTTATCATTAAAATAGAAATTTTGCATATGCAATAATTGCTCCCTGTTAAAACTGCAGGAAGACTAGTGGGTTCAGTTGTCTTCAAATTGGGTGATCCACCACCTTGCTTTTGAGAAAGTAAGGATTTACGGTGTTAAAGACTTCATTGCATCACAGCGCCTACAACACTGAACTTATTCACTGGCCCCTAACGAAGAGTAAATTAGTCTGCCATCAGACAGAGTAAAATTATTTAGAACTGTAACTCTAAGAAGGGTAGGGTTAGGTTTAGGCTGATAAACTACATAGTAGAAAACAAATTTCATTAGAGTAACAAGTCATTTTACTGCTTTCATACCACCACAGGTCCAGGTCTATCGTCAGCTTGCGACTTCAGTTGATGTTTACCAATGCTCTTTCTTTGAAAACTCCAAGTTCTGGCTGCAATTGCTCCTTGGTGACAAGTAACGATGTTATCCCATGCACTTTCACGAACATCCTCTGTGGACAGCCAACTCTTTCTTGTTAAGTTTCTTAGTACTCTAAAACTTAACTTACTAATGCTATAATAATAATCTCTTTCAACAAAATCAGTGTCATCATGATCACTTTCATGATCTGCTCCACCCTCATTCCCCCTGTTACCCGCGAGGTAACAAAATAATAACTTCATTCCTGAAGACTACAACTGTATTCTTGACTATCACTACACTATAAATGTAATCACACCATGCATCCTGCTGGAAAGAAACACTAGACTAAGGGAGCTGTGCACAGACACGGAAATGGATTATTAATGACAAGAAATGATTATGCTCTTTATTGCTTTCTGCTTCACAAAAATGGATAAGGGTCTCAGTGAACAAGACTGAGTAAATTTTTGCTTTAAGATGATGACAGACCTCATCAAAGGCATCCATCAATTTTTTTTGTTCATTTCCATCAAACTGCATGTACTGGAAAATAATTGATACAGTACACCTCAAATCGTTTTCATTTTTTAAGGTAAAAATATTAAGATTTCAATGCTTGCAATTTACATGCTTCTCTATAGGCTTTGCGATGAAGTTTTCATATCAATGTCTCCTGTATATCTTTCCATTTTCTTTTTCCCTTTTTTGACAACCACTTGGATTACTTTAAATTCTTTGTGTGTCAGAACTGTTTTGATTATCATTCTTGCTGTATTGCTGTTTGGCATTTCCTGTAAGTCACTGTGTTTATTGAAATAAACGCTGTTGCTGTTGTACTGCACATGTGCTTCTTACAGCCATTGAGGAGAATGAAAAGTTTTGTTGCCATCAAGCCCTGTACAGTGTACATACCACATGCAAAGTCGGTAACTGGAGGTAGCCTCAAGTCCTCTAGCTTTACCCCATGAGACTTTGATTTCTTAGTCAGTGAACCTGTCAACAAATTGCATCATCAAAAGTCCATAAACACATTTTTCATCTATAGATTTCCAAAAAAAAGTAAAATCCAATTGAACTGGGAAAAACCAACTTTACCTTGGGATAGTTCACAGCTGCGTGCATCTCGTACAACACAAATAAACCTCAAACTTCTGTCTAAACCTTCAATTTGACAAAGAGCAGTTTAATATGAATAATGAAAAGTACTTAAATTTGACATTGATGAATATTTAGCTAAATGCAAGGAAGTATTCAACTGGTAAAGATTGGAAGAGCATCTGAGATGATTTGTTGGTTTAGAGCATCATTTACTTCCAAGAAATGGGTAACAAACATGTGATGCATAAGGGCAAAACTTCAACAATTGGGAACTGTCTCTCGTGGCTGGGTTCTTCCAGGGGAAGTGAAGGTGGAGTGCTTCTGGGGTGTCTACCCTTCACAAACAGCCCAATCTTTGTTTATAAAATTTATGCCAATTTACCTGCACTAAGAATGTCTTTTCCTCTACTGCCATAAAAGCGAATTTTAGTTGGAGGGGCACTGTGACTTGAACGTGATCTTAAAAGCCGTCCACTCCCATCAGGTTGGTCAAATATCCAAATCTAAGAAGAGAGCACATTATTCTTGATGGAAAAATTAAAATATGCAGGAAATAATCCAGTGAGTGGCCTAATAGCTACACATATCAAAATTCTGGTTTCAAAAGAATCATCACCTTTAAGGAGTTATCAGGACCATTGGTAACAAGCAAAGGCTGTGAGGGAAGAAACTTCATGCCACAAACGACGCCATGATGCGCATCACGCAAAACAGTACCAAGTTGACGTTTTTCCAAGTCCCAAAATGCAATGTGGCCTTCTGTGCTAGCTGAAGCCATAATGGGGTTCCCATCTGCAAGGAAGCATCCAAGGTGCCTTCATTGATTAAAGAAGTACAGTAAAAGCCTCCAAGAAAGAAACAAGGTTTAAGAACCCTTTAAATAACCAATATCGCCAGTTGGACCCCCTGGAATTTATTTGACCTAAATGCTTAAAACACATTCTTATTTTCTCAATATCCAACATTAGATAACTTCACATCACCAGGTAACTAAAATCAATTTATGAAATTTTGGCTAATGATCTGAGGTATTAGCCAGAGTAGCCTTCTTACAAAACTTCTCAGAACAGAGTAGAGAACCATATGGCAGAATTAGCAGTTCAGACCTGAAACACATGTTAAAAGATGAGGTATATCGCATCTGTTTCCCAAGACTTCTCTCCTAATTACCTGTTCTGAATGTTAACCCTATGACTGGTCCCCAGTCTTGCTGAAAACTCATGACAGTTTCATCAAACTTGAGATTGTGAAGAAGTAGTTTGCCACTTTGTAAACCAACCCCGACAACATCAACTGCAGGCGCCTGTAAAAAACAGGGCTTGTAGTGATTTTTTATTGTACAAGTAACTTTCAAACGAATGAGAGACTTCTCGCACTTCTCTCATTCGTCTACAACCCACACTTCAATTATATGAATATTTCTTTCACTCAAGTAACTTTCAATTAACAAAACAAATAATTTAAAGTAGTGCAAGTAATAATATTATTATTGATACTAAGAACTAAAAAGGAATTTTATTCCATGTGAGGCGTTTACAAAATGTAACTTAGCACAAAAAGTGCCTTCTTAATGACAAAAGGACATGGTTAGAAGTGTTAGTCCTCTCAAAGCATTTTCCATAGGCCTTGCCTCACAACAATTACTTAAGCCAAAGGGTAGGATTTAATGCTGTGGGGTGTAATAAACAGGGGAATTGCGGTGTAGTAGTAAACGTCAGACTGGCCCTACTTGTTTCCTTAAAATGCAAGGTTAATTGAAGATCTAGGATATTATAAAATGTATAATGACAAACACTCACTTGTTCAACAGCTGTTATGGGCTCTGACCATCCAGAGAAGGTATGGATTAACTTGCTACAAAGAGCACAAAGAATGAGGTGGGGTAAAGTCATCACAAAAACTGATGATTTGCAGCATAACCAGTTGACTTCTCAACTGCTCCCCACTGACCAGTAAAATCGTCTGGCTTTTAACAGAGTAAAATCGACTTCCACGAGTCAATGGGTTAACACTGTTTTTCACAAAAAATTGTTGACTAAAACTTTAACAAAAACATAAGAAACCCTAAGAACTTACTTTGTTTTGATGTTCCATAGCTGCATTTGTCCTTGACGACTGCACAGTAGGATCTTGTTTAGATAGGTGCTTGGGTGCACCAAGCAGGTAACATAAAAAGTTGCAGCACTGAACTCCATCTCTAGGTATAACTCTGTATGTTAAAGACAAAATTTAATTTACATGCTGCCCTTAAACTCACATTCAGCCAAGGAGTAAAGCATAGCTTTTAAAGAGGACATACATGTAGTTTTATAAATGACTAGTAAATGTACCTGTTGTTTGAACAATCCATACTCTGACATTACTGTCATCATCCACAGAAATTAAATGAGGACCAAAAGAAAGCACAAAGTGAATGTCACTTTTGTGACCCTCAAAAAGTGCAACCTAAAGTGAACCAAAACAAGTAGCAATTTCTAAAAGAAAGTAAAGTGCTGCAAGACTAGAATCAGTTACTCTAACAATGGAAATGTATTTTATTAATTAAAAAATATAAATGATCACTACATTGTAGAAAGTCCATACTAATTATAGGAGTCAACAAATAACCAATATTTGTCAGATTTACCAATAACAAGAAAAGGTCTGCTATATACAAGCAAAAGATGGAAATTAATATAACAGTAAGGAAAAACCCCTGGGTATGACTGTGAGCTCATCAAGTGAAATCCTTAAATCGACTGTTATCCTGGTATTTAAGGCACAGGGATCCAAATGTCAAGAATAGTAACCTCTCACCAATTATTTTTTAGAATATTGTTATTGTGTAAGCGTTGCTTCAAAAAGAAAACAAAAAGTGACAGCTGCTTCACTCAGAAGTCGGCTACTTGTTTACTTAAATTAAAGTAACCAAAGGCAGATTCTTTTGAATTCTAAGATTAAAATTCACTTTGACAATGACACAGTTGGTTACTCTACTCAAACCAGCCACCAACTTCAGTTTTAATTGAAACCCCTGTGTAGCACTAAGTGCCATTTTACCATGTACAGCATACTGTGTAGAGTCAGAAGACAACAGATATAATATCTGCTTCTGTCAACGTCGTACTGACCATCACACAGTTGCTGTCGGTTCATGTTAATTTTAATCTTACCCACTCACCCACCTAAGGTATGAATTCCAAGTAAGATCATCCCCTTCCCCAGTGGTGTGAGCTTGTTTTTGCCCACCATACTTTTTTTAAAAGGAAGTAAGATCATAGCTTCAAAAAATTTACTAGGAACTTACAAATATTATGCTATTTCTACCCACCATCCACCTGTTATTAGGGAACTTAAGAAACAACAACTGCAACAAGAACGTCACATATTTGCACATTTCATGTGCAAAAACAATAGCTTTGCTCGCCCTGCACATGTGTGTTTTGCACTTTTGTCCATTTTTGTGCCATCATCTGCTAAACAACAATGTCAAATAGCCAAAGTTGAGATTTTATAAAGGACATCAGCACTTAAAGATAAATTTTCAATTTCTCCCCTTAATTACGTGCAGTTCCGACCAGTGTCATTCTTGAGAAACGAAGTGATTACAATAAAGCAAATTTATATTTTACGAATGATGTTCTCATTGACGTCGCTGTCGCTGTCGCTGTTGCTTAAAATCTCTATTATCACCACATGCCCTTCTATTACACGTGTATGGGCAATGGGCATTGGCATGAGCATAGGAATCCCACCTGTTTTCCTCTTTTCCAAGAAGTTATTTGATTCCCAGAGGCAGTGATTACAAAATCACCATGTGATAATACACATGATATCTCACCAGATTTCAGCAGTCCTGATAATTCGATAAAATACCAAAACAATAAGGGTGACTAAGATATATGTTGAAAATCAATTGACATTTTGACGACATATCTGGAAGAGTGTGCCACAATAAACTGGCATTTCAAACGGTGTATGTTAAAGGTGTCACGCAGTTGATTGCGTGACTTCGTCTGGGGAACGAGTGCATGCGGCAGACACCACGAACGCGGTCAAAGTTGTTTTGTTGTTAAAAAGTCTGTGGTAGCTCCTATCTCAAGCGTTACAATATTGCAATTTCGATTCTTGAAAAGATATTCAATGCACGTGGTCACCACCGACTGATAAGCTTACTACTTGAAAGATGTAGGTGCCAGACCAAAAAAATCTGGGAAATTATGCTAAACTACCCCTACGAAGCTTACGACAAGAAAAAGTTTTAACCTACCAACAAATAGGAGATTTAACTTGGCACACTAAAAAAAAAAAAAAAAGAAAACTGATATGACAAGGTTACAGCAATAACAAGAGAGTGAACAACAACTACACATCAATGTATGTAAGGGGTTTCAATATTCTTCATACATCATACACATGAAAGGCGGATCCCACAGCAGTTGTTACGAGGTTCTCTGTTCCTTGTGTTTGTATGGTCAGTGGAACGTGATTTGCTACAAACCCAAGGGCTCGAAATGGACTAAACAGTTGACTACCGGCCGCCATGATGAATTTACCATATATGAAGTCTATACTTCCCTGCACACTTGAAGAGAGCCGCTGGCCAACTAGTTCATCAATTCAGAGACGTCAATGATTATTTCCACTTTTTCTCGCTCGATCCGACAAACCTATTGAAAACACTTAATGAGATAGCATGACTTGATTCTTCTCACGTCAGGGACCGACCGATCGGAATGATTTGTCTGTGCGAGACTAGACATGGTTCTTGCGTTATGTTTATCAGGGACGGCGGAGCCGGGGAGGCTGTGAGGGGAGGATTTAGTCCCCCCCCCCCCCCCCCATTTCAAACAAAAATAAAAATTTAATTTAAAATAATTTTAAACCCATAAAACATAGAAAAGAAAACTAACAGAAGGAAAAACAAAACGAAATGAGCAAAGCATTGAGACAAACAGATTTTACCCTTCAGTCACCGCCGAGGCTTCGAGTAAAATCGTCTAGCGTTATACAGAGTCAAGTCTGTAAGTGTCAATGGCATTTATGGCAGAGAAAGGGTTAAGGCCGGAATACACGTAAGGCTGGGATATATATATGTATATGTATCAAGTAACCAGTATGAAGCAAAACATCTGTCATTTTACGGTAGATCCACGTTTATTTTATTTTGATATCTCGTCGAGAATGCTGAAAGTAGTATTTCGGAGCGTTAAGATTTTTCTGGCGAAGAATTCCAACCGCGTCACAAAAGCGACGCGCGCGTCGAAATGCCAAGCATAATCGTCAGATACGACGTCTCTGGCGCGATGTCCAGAGTTACTAATACTGGATCCCCTTTTTCTCTCTTGTTCAAACATTTCGTCAGCGCTTTGAAGCAAGCAACCGTGGACAACCTTCCTGTCGGTGTACGTTGAATCAGTGGCTTCATCCGATCGGATAAAATTACATAGCATCTATGGATACATAACTAAATTAATAGAAAATATTTAAAGAAAAATTAATTAATTCAAAAGTAAAGCGGCTATACAAAATGTTTCCCTGAATTCTCATTTTGAAACCTGTTAACTCAGTAGCGCATTCCACAACTTAGCTGATTAAGTAAGGACAGAGACTTAAGACCATAACTGGTTGTTCTAGGTTTATTGGGGGACAGAATGTAACTTCCGCAAAGATCATGTAAAGAAAACAGGGAGGAAAACTGGGTTGTTTTTCATATGCAGTAGTAGGAAAATCATTCAAAAACAAACTTTTACACAGTAATATGAGGAAATTTTGAATGCGCTTATTGCATAGAGATACAGACTGAGTTTCACTTCAGTAATCTGCAAATATAAATGTCAGTGTTCTCTTGTTTACATTATACCGTTTTCTTTGACAAGAACAACTGACTAAAGTCTAAGCTACTTTGTCGCAAATATTCTATGACAAATATTTGTTCAGAAATCAAAAGGCTACATTAATTAACAGCATAAAGCAGAGCTACTCCTTAGCATCTGGCTAGAAATGTTCTTCTCCCTTATTCCTCCGGTCGCGCTTCAGCCATTTGATGAGGGCCTGTCTCGTGCTTTTCAAGTTGCCTCGTTCATTCCCAAACGAATTCTGGGTAATTCTGCCATTCCATGACAAGGGAAGACCCCCGGTTGTCATTTCATTGATTTTTTTTACAAGTGTCGGGCCACCCAGTCCTACCAGCAAAGTACAGCATCGATTGGAGTTTTTAGCTTTCAAAACTTGCCCAAATTGTATCGGTAGCTCCTGGAATTCGTGCACAGAAAGGCCAGAGAGACAACTTCATTCGTGAACCGCCATGTTTACAACAAAGCATTTTAGGCGTCCCAGTCTGCGCGAAACCATCTTTCACCTCTGTCTCCAGAAGACCAGACAAGCACGGTTCTTCATTTACGTTTATGCCTGTACAATCAACTGAAATGTCAATTCCTTGTAAAACCAGCATCTTTCTTTTCGTGTGGCACGCATCGGAGAGCCAGAACATTTGCGCATGCGATGACGGAATGTTTGAGCAAGAGAGAAAAATGCAGTACCTCCAGACGTGGCGCTGGAGCGTCGTACCAAACGAGTCATCCCGGGATTTCGGCCCGTGCGATCGCTTTTGGACGCAGTTGGCCCTTTGCTGCTTTCTGCTACCGACCTTGCCTCCCGGTACGGCATTGAGGGAGAGATATGTCGGCCCCTAAACCATATGTGACAAATCCCACGCCTACTCACAGCTCCATCAGACCGCCCTTGTCATTACAATTTAACGTAAGATTTCGATGGCTTATATACTTAAGGGAAAAGTCATTTTGTCTCTCGTATGGTAAGCACTGTAGTCGCGGAATACAAATTGTACACATGCGCCCTGCTTAAGGAAACATAAACAAATCCATTCAACTTTCTTTCATCCCGGAATTCAGAGTAACTACAAGAGCTACTATCTTGGGAGACATTACATTTACAGCTAAAATACATAGCATCTATGGATACGTAACTAAATTAATAGAAAATATTTAAAGAAACATCAATTTATTCAAAAGAAACCCGGCTATACAAAATGTTTCCCTGGATTCTCATTTTAAAACCTGTTAACTCAGCAGCGCATTCCACAACTTAGCTGATTAAGTAAGGACAGAGACTTAAGACCATAACTGGTTGTTCTAGGTTTATTGGGGGACAGAATGTAACTTCCGCAAAGATCATGTAAAGAAAACAGCGAGGAAAACTCGGCTGTTTTTCATATGCAGTAGTAGGAAAATCATTCACAAACAAACTTTTACACATGAATATGAGGAAATTTTGAATGCGCTTATTGCATAGAGATACAGACTGAGTTTCATTTCAGTAATCTACAAATATAAATATCAGTGTTCTCTTGTTTACATTATACCGTTTTCTTTGACAAGAACAACTGGCGACAGGCTACGCAGCTTCTGCTACCAGAATAACAGCGAGAATAGCGATACGTAGTCGCGAATATTCCATGACAAATAGTTGTTCAGAAAGCAAAAGGCGACATTAATTAACAGCATACAGCAGGGCTGCTCTTTAGTATCTGGCTAGAAATGTTCTTCTCCCTTATTCCTCCAGTCGCGCTTCAGCCATTTGATGAGGGCCAGTCTCATGCTTTTCAAGTTGCCTCGTTCATTCCCAAACGAATTCTGGGTAATTCTGCCATTCCATGACAAGGGAAGACCCCCGGTTGTCATTTCATCGATTTTTTTACAAGTGCAATGCATTCAACTTTATTTCATCCCGGAATTCAGAGTAATTACAAGACCTACTATCTTGGCAGACATAACATTTACAGCTAAAATAAAAAGCATCTATAGATGCATAACTAACTTAATAGAAAATATTTAAAGAAAATTTAATTAATTCAAAAGAAAAGCGGCTATACAAAATGTTTCCCTGGATTCTCATTTTAAAACCTGTTAACTCAGTAGCGCATTCCACAACTTAGCTGATTAAGTAAGGACAAAGACTTAAGACCATAACTGGTTGTTCTAGGTTTATTGGGGGACAGAATGTAACTTCCGCAAAGATCATGTAAAGAAAACAGGGAGGAAAACTCGGTTGTTTTTCATATGCAGTAGTAGGAAAATCATTCAAAACCAAAGTTTTACACAGGTTAGGGTTAGGTTAGGTTAGGCTCTGACGAAGGGCTAACGCTCGAAACGTCAGCTTTTAGAATCTCTGTACGGTGGCCAATTTACATTATCAACTCCGTTGATAAAACCAAATTTTTGTATACTACTTCCCCACCGACGCAGCACCACAGTTTCTTTAGAAACTACCCTTTCATTTATTTTTTACACAGTAATATGAGGAAATTTTGAATGCGCTTATTGCATAAAAATACAGACTGAGTTTCACTTCAGTAATCTACAAATATAAATGTCAGTGTTCTCTTGTTTACATTATACCGTTTTCTTTGACAAGAACAACTGACGAAAGTCTACGCAGTTTTTTCTACAAGAATAACAGTTGAGAAACTAAATATTTTAAGGAAGAGCCGATAGAACGTAGATTTTATATCAGTGGTGATTTTGATTTCGTCAGCGCGTGCGTAAACGTTCTGGCCCTTTGATATTTACCATACCAAGAAAAGATGCTGGTTTTTACAAGGAATTGACGGTTCAGTTGATTCTACAGGCATAAACAGGGACGGTGGGGAGTATTTTGTATTTGGTTGGGGGGGGGGGGGGGTTACAAGTAAGTGCTGGGGACGCAGGGGGTCCTGCGCTGGTTTGAGGTACGAACAGACAGCCCCCATGTAGGGTAAGTGCAATGGCTCCTGGGCATAACATCTAATCCCACACCGTATGTGGTAATGGTTACGCCCAAACGGAGGGTGCAACCAACACGCCAACTTCGCCGGGGGATTGAACCCCGCCTCCACAAAAATTAAGACAACAGACACAGAACGGACACAAAACATAAACCTTACCCCGGAGTGCCCCCGGAGTGCGTCCAATGAAGGCGAAATTAGCAGCTCAGTTTTAACCGTAGTTAGTAGTTACTAACTATTTGTCAACGATCGTTTTAATATTGTTGAAAAAAGTCATTGTATTTTCCCTATGGTACGCACTGGAGTCACGGATTACAAAGTGTACCCACGCGCATTGCTAAAGGTTTCAATTTCAGCCTGTCCCAGGGGCCCGTTTCTCGAAGGTCCCGAAACTTTACGGGCCATTTTCGGGTATCACAATTCCCTTTGTATCTCAAGAACGGAGAGTCTTTTTCTCTCTCTTTTTCGAGAAACAGGCCCAAGGTTCTCGATTTGTCGGGATGAGCAACAAAGGAGGCGGTTCGGTCGGTGGGAAGTAGTGTCCTCAAAAACCAACATTTGACTTGATTTACGTTTATTGTTAATTTCAGTTTACAGTGTCCCCTATTAGTACTTCAGCGCTAGAACGACTACACACTTAAATAAAGTTCCTTTCCTTTCCTTTCGAACCAGGGATTTCAGGCAGCGCGACGCTTTCTCCATTCCTACATCGCTGTAACCTCTCTACCGTTCAGGTATCTTGTCCCCGACAAGGCAGTAAGGGAGACAAATGCCTGCCCCTAGATCACATGGAACAGATCCCTTTCAATTCCCCGATCCCCTTTTACTTACTTGGAAGGTTACCGTTTGCTAACGGACTTCATTTAGTTCTCTTTTCATGGGAATGAAGAAATGGTGTATTGGGCTCCTGGAAACTTTTCTAAGTAAGCAATTGATTGGTTCCCGCACCTTTTGTGTCCTTTTATTCAAATACAACTTTACCACCACTTACATTTAATTGTATGGAGACAAAGGCGACTAAGCTATACATTGTTGCTCTGCAGTAATTGATAAAGTGACACAGTTATGAGCTGCTCTGCCGAGCTACCGAGCCTTTGAGCTACCAAAAACACAGATCATAGATTCCGGCGAAGTCATTTCATCCCTTACTCCAACTGAACCCACAAGCCCAGCTGACCATCACTGCTCCAAATGTGACCTGTGAAACAAATGTCTGATGATGACGAAAAAACGCTAATGAGGGATACATCCCCGTTTATCTCATCCAACGTGGCATGATGAAATAATATGCAAAGGCTTTAAAGAGTCGTTAAACCATACACATATAGATATGGTTATATTTTCGAGAGAAAAAGTTATTTAAGTTTGAAGGTATCATAGCTCTCAGATGTTGTCACTCCATTTCCAGGGCAGCCTTGATTACAAATTACACGGAATTAACTACCAATATGTACATGTAATGCGAATCACCATCCCATCAACAAACATACCTGAAGACGGGGTCTATTTTCGTAAAAAAATGCTTTAATAATAGTCTCTTTCAACTCATAGGAATGAATATTGATCACTGTCATTGATTGTTTGTTAAACCTGGTTGCAGCCAATCCACCTATTCAACCATTCCTGGCATTTAACATTGACGCCGATAATTTCTTTCGACTGAAAAGCGTCCGTTATATCTTTTCCGGTCAAGTCAAGAGTGGATATCGCACAATCTAAGTTTCTGTTCAAGTCATCATTTGATGGTTTTTGTTTACTCTCAGAAGAAGGTAGATCGACAGGACAGCTTGAGCATTTCCTTGCACTTCTCTCTTCCTGTTCTACGTCTTCAGATTCCACGACATGATCACAATTGTTTGGGTCAAGCACGCGTTCCTTGTTTTTGCATCGCCGCTCCGTTAAAGAAAACGGTGGGCACGACTTAAGTTTCCCTGAATTGAGATCGCGCCTCGTTTTGAATACAGCAAGAGAACTGTCCGCAAACTGTTTCACTCTATCATCGTCTGAATTTGCCTTTGACAACGTGACCTCTCTCATTTTAAGACAACGTTCCTTCGTCTTTAAACCAGGGTCTGAAATGGAACCTTTGTTGTGACTTGATACGTTTTTTAACGCAATTAAGTCGGCGTGAAGTGATTGAGTCGATTGTAAGCACATTTTAGCCCGAGCGCCGTAAAACCTCTCTGTGTTCCTGACAACGGGTTTATTCTGGTTTAATAACATCTTTAACTCCAGTCCTACTCTAGGTCTTTTTTTAGGCTCTGTTGCTATTTCTCTTCCGCACAAGGCCTTATCCACGCTGTTAGCTGACGAGGCCGGAATTGCATGCGCCACTGCGGTATAATCGTTGCAAGAGGAGTCGTCAAAAAATCCACTGTCCCGGCTTTTGGTGCTTGGATAGCATTGCTTTCTTTGCCTTTTTGAATTAGGACTCGTCGAAAATTCTTTGGGCTCTTCAGTGCTTTCGCCTCGAACGTGTAGTTTGGAAACAAGTAAGCCTTCGAAATTCTCCAGAAAATTATCTCCGCTGTGTTCTAACATGGATGTGCTGTCCATCAGCCTTCCTTGTTTAGTTATCGGCTGATGCGGTGTGGCGGCTCTTCCCTTGTCATCTATTTTCGCCTCACGTAAATTCCTCCAGTTGTCGCCAAAGATGTCCCAGTTTTGTGTTAATTGTGTGGTTGCGATGTTTGGTAAAGTCAAATGGTCCATTGTTTGGAGATTAGTTAATCGCTTTCCTCCAAAAACTTTACCTTTTCTTATCCGAGCTCTCTCGTTTGCCAAATCCTTGGGTAGTCTTCGAACTTTTCGTCCAAATTCAATCATGGTTTCTGCCTCTTGGTTTCTGGTCTAATTTTCCACGCTGGTCCCTTCTCTCTGATATGTTTGAGAAGTTATAAATCGGTCCCCTGATCAATTAGTTTGCCGTTAACAAATACAACAAGGGATCATGGTAAAAGGCGTGAACAACTGTAATCACTTACTGATTGCATTAGCAATTGATGCAAGCCGATTAGAATTTCATTTTTGTGATGATTTCCACTTTCATGACTCGCGACACTACGTACCACTTAGTCAAATGATCGAAAGACGTGACTAGCATCTTTCACTGCAAAAGGGTACTAAACAGTTGAGTGATCCACTTTATTTTGTAGTCTGCTAAGCAGACTGAATTTGCATGTAATCTTTTGTGTAAAAAACAACGGCCAATATTTCTTCCGCGTCTATTGGAACTTCGTCACCTTTTTTGCCGTCTTTTTTTCACTAAAACACAAAAAAGCCTTGTCCATAGTAGTTAATTAAGATCATAAAGGAAATTATAATTCTTTTCCAGTAAGAAGAGATGTTTTCGAGCATTAGTGCACGACTCTGACAAACCAATCATATCTTAATTTGTTTAGCAATTATTGTCCACTTCTTAATGCATAAAAGCTCAGTCATGCAGTTTGAAATAGGTCAGTAAACAAAACGTCATACGTATTTTAGACTCGGAAGGGGGAGATATCAAACTTGACTCGTAGCAACGACAGGCACACAGTAAATGTTTAAGTTTAACATTTTTGTTAAAAGTAAACCTACAATAGTGTCGGGGTACTCTGCAGTTACTCCATAATTTGGCCTCACTAGCCCACCCCGAGATATAGATAAACACTTGTTGTGTTATTGCTCAAAACATCAAGGGACTTCAAGGGTTGTTTCATCGTGTCATATCCCCACTCCATCACAACCTGAATTTACTATTCCGGTTTGGGATTACGTAATAACTGAAAAAGGTATTCCAAAAGAACGTACTCAAATAATGAGTCCAGATACAAACAAGCAGTGCATTGGCCGATGAAATTTTCGCAAAAAATGGGCGCGTATTCCGTGTTAACCGTATCATTCTATAACCGGAGCAAAAACCGAAAATAAGATTTCCTTCAGTCAGAAAATATTCGCCCTTATCATATGGCCCGTACGGCCCCGTGCGAGCTTTCATTGAAATTCCGCGCATACTTATGAGGCCGTACGCATTAGCGCGCGGTGGGCAGGAAAAAACCGTACGGCCCTGTTTAAAAATAACACGCACTGTTCGGTGAGGTGCCATTTTAGAGGATTCAGTCGCTTCTAATCATCCAAGTTATTTACAGCCAGAAAAGCAAATACAAACAACCCATTAGATAATCTCTCTGTGCAAATTTGCAACTTTTTTGTCCAAACTTCATCTACTGGGTGCTCATGAATAGCGCAAAGAGCCCATTTGATAAAATGCTTATTGACTGAGTTTAAGTCAGTCAGGGCGCTCGGTCCGCACGCGATGACCTCGGGTCAAATATTTTCCCGTGTGGCCCTCCCTTACTCATATTTGACCCGAGGTAATCGCGTGCGGACCGAGTGCCCTTACTGACTTAAACTCAGTCAATAAGCATTTTATCAAATGGGCTCTTTGCGCTATTCATGAGCACCCAGTAGATGAAGTTTGGACAAAAAACTTACAAATTGAAAAATAAAGATTATCTAATGTGTTGTTTGTATTTGCTTTCCTGGCTGTAAATAACTTGGATGTTTAGAAGCGACGAAATCCTCTAAAATCCCACCGCACAGAGCAGTGCGCGTTACTTTTAAACAGGGCCGTACGGGCTTTTTCCAGCCCACCTCGCGCTAATGCGTAGTTAATGAGTAGATGTCAGGAAAAAAGTGCAGCCAGGATGAGTAGGAGATAAAGCACTAAAATATGGTCATCACCTCGGCTGTGGTGTCAGTTCAACAGTGGCCAGATTGATAAGATGTATTAGCTCTTTATCAGCGCGCTTCACTGAATGTTTTGTTTGTTTTAAAGAGCATGGCTTTTTCCTGGTCTCTGAATCCTGTTGTTACTATTCAGCTAGCCGAGGGTTCGAGAATGGAGAGTTGGAGAGCTATATGTCAGTTATCCACGTCTTCAGAAAAGAGAAACGTAGAGTCAATTGTAACTTTATTGAGTTTCTATGTAACATTAATTATTGTTTCGTATCATTTCAAAATAAATTTCCGTAGACTAGCACCCTTTAAAATACATATTGCTTCCTTGAAATAAATGACAGCTCGTTGCATGGTTGGTAAATGAAATTTTTTTTGTACATTGGAAAATAGCTCTGCTTTATCAGCTTCTTTATGTGAAACGTTAATGAAAAGCGACAACTTTACTTGAAAATTATTGGACAAGAGCCCGTTAGAGAGCAAGATGGTGACTTGCCAACGAGCGTAGAGCCGAGTTGGCTGCAGTCAACGTCATATAAAATTCAATAACAATATGTTAAAATTCAGTCAGACAAAAGGCATCACCTCGAGGTTCCGGTGATTAAACTCAAACACATCCTTATTTTTATGCTTCACAGGTTCAGTTGAATTTTAACAGATCAAATTTGGTTGATTGTTTTTCTTGAATTTTAATAAATCGCGGACGTTTTGAAAACTTGGGCATTTCGTTTCCTGCGGTACTTACTTGTCGAAATTACAATTATGTATTACTTAAGTACAGACAATTTAACACCCAGGGAACAGAGCATGCGCAAACGATGGTCACCATCATGCGTCAGAAAGTAAGAGCAAGAAACGCAATGAACGCAATCTCGACCCCAGAGCTCTTCTCTTGACTGAGGGCGAGAAGAGCTCTGGGGAATCCCGAAACAAAGTGTCTTCTCATTGGTTTTCGTGACGAACAATCAAAAGTGTCTCTACTTGGTACATTTATGATAGCATGAGGAGTGAGCAGGCGCCTTAAGGCTCAAACAACCAATTTTTGGCTACAAGAAACCCACGGCGCATGTTCTCCTACATAGACTTTCCCAGAGCCTTGGGTCGATCCGACGCGTTGGTGACGAGAATGACGTCACCGTCTAATACTACCTTAAATTACTGAATTTGTGAACTGCAGCCTCCCATCCTTGCCTACAGTTACAGCTTCATTTCCTCTTTGATACTCGAAAATAATGTAATTACAGTAAGTCCACAAAATTCTGCAAGACTGGGAAAACCAGACTTGTTTTCGCTATTGAAGAAACCACATGCGAAAAGACACGTACTTAAAATTAATGTAGTGAAAAGCACCAGTTATTTCAGAGAACATATCGCAAATAATCTAAGTCAGGACAGGTGATATTAGAAAAAGATAGTTCTTTCACGATAACGGATTTCAACAGAGGGAGGTTTTCTTTCATTGCACCGTTCACAATAATTCTTTAGGAATCTTCATCTTCTAAATCTTGGTCCCGATCTTGTGTACTTCCTGATACAATATTTAGAGCATCTTGCCAAGCGGTCAAGCACTGTGTGAAAATCAGTGAACGTCAACATTAGTACCAGCTACCTGACGCACAGACACCCCGACCCAGTCGTCTGGTCCATGCCGGCAAAATATCTATTTCTGCCGATTTCGCAGGCTACAACTGCCAGAAATAAGATATTGATTCATAAAGGCTACCAATGACATTCTCTTGATAATGAATAGGAGAAAGTGAAAGCGCAGTGAGAGCATTTTTAGCGAGAGTAACTTTAAGAAATCGCTCGATCAACATAGAAAAAGAAATTAGCCGAATTCATCGACTTATGCTAGTGTTAAAAATAAATAAAATAAATATCGATTTCCCCAATTTTTTTGCTTGCTCGGAAGCTCTACCACTGAAGTAAAGGAAACCCTTGGGAGCCAAGTCATTCAGCTAGGTTCAGATGACACTCTGCTAGTGCGGAGTCGAATGGTACCATTCTGGCGCATTCACGGAACTTTGTGGACAAAAGCCTTTGTTTACGGTTTAAAAAAAATGGAGATCAGCATACTGGCTGGAAATTTAGAAGATCGGAAAGAGAGGCGCTAAGGCAAGTTAGTTCCGAGGGAGTGTACGCTGAAACTATTTCTTTATGCTAATTGTTACGCTAAAAAAAGCTAAGCTCGTTATTCATAACTACCCTTACTAAATTAGTTCTATGGGTCGACTCTGTGAATCAAATCACCTCAGTGAAGGAGTTTAAACAATGGATGCTCCAGATAACCCTATTTGAATGAAGATAAGACTCTTACCTCCTGATAATAATTGATATGTCTCTCAGAGTATTCAGTGAACAGATCTCTCCAGTCTGTTCTTTTGTTCTTGTGCCATCGTTCAATGTCTGCTTTCAGATCGACATTGGCACACTCCAGTCTATCACTGCCTGATTCGGCAAGTTTTGAGAGCTGGTGCAAAAAATTGCAAAAAAAAAAAACCCTGTCAGTCGTGAGGAAAGTAAACGGAAGACTGCAGTATCCAATAAATTGCCTGAGATCGAGTTAATTGCTCTTGCTGTCTGATTTCCCCCAGAGGCCCCGATTTGAGGTGCGCTATTCTGCCGGACCGACCCCATCGTAAGCTCGATTTCCGCCGCTCAGTCGAGTTCGGGTATAGTGTGTGCCGATGGTAATCGAGCCAATACCCCCATGTGGTAAAGACTTCGTCTCTTACTCTTTGCGAATTGAGCCTATCCTCGTTTACGTTCCACAGGGCATACAAGACATAATCTGAAGTCTATTGGTTTCATTCAAAGACCACAAATTTAAACAAAGGGAAGATGTCATTACAAATTCAACACTTTCTTAATTAATTGCTCTTGCTGTCTGATTTCCCCCAGAGGCCCCGATTTGAGGTGCGCGATTCTGCCGGACCGACCCCATCGTAAGCTCGATTTCCGTCGCTCAGTCGAGTTCGGGTATAGTGTGTGCGGATGGTAATCGAGCCTATACCCCAATGTGGTAAAGACTTCGTCTCTTACTCTTTGCGAATTGAGTCTATCCTCGTTTACGTTCCAACAGGGCATTCAAGACATAATCTGCAGTCTATTGGTTTCATTCAAAGACCACAAATTTAAACAAAGGGAAGATGTCATTACAAATTCAACACTTTCTTGTCCGCATACGAGGCCACCTTAGCGGAAACAGCGGAAAGTTAAAATGGACATTGCCGCGTGCTGGAACATGTACAGCACGTCAAGAGCCCGAATGCTTATCCAGCCGACTTCCTACACCAAACCTTGGTGTTCTCTTGAAAACGAAACCACATGGACTTCTGTCAAAGTATATCAAGATGCTAATCGATTCATTTGCCGTGCATGGTTAAACCTTTCAGCCCTGTGGGGGGCCCCATTGATGAGTAAAATCGTATGGCGTTAGAAAGAGTAACATCTACAAGTGTCACTTTTGAGGGCAAGTGATTTATCAAACCACTTGCCACTTACCTCCTCTATACTTGTATCAACTTTATCTAGTTTGTCTTGTTTCGACTGCTCTGTCTCTTTACCAAACCAACGACCACCACCAGTTCCTTTTTCCAGCTGAAGGATAGCAACATAAAAAGTTTAAGTAACTAAAAAAAAAATTCTAAAATATCGTTTTCTGAGCAAACTACATGCTTACTCCTTGATGTCACAAAATTACCGTAGAGATTTTTTCCCCTGTTAACATGGACAATTTTACTGGTGAAAGGGAGATCCCTTAGCAATTATGCCGGGGAAGAGTTTAAGGAACTGTTGGTTTTGTCCAAGATCAAATGGAGATTTACTTTCTAGAGAGCTATCACTGCAACCTATTATAGTTGCATACTGCTGAACACAACTTTCTCCTGTAGCCTATATTCCAAAGAGGAAAGTGTGTGAGGAAGGGAGGCCGAGACAAAGCTGTATTATCTGAATTTTTCTTAAGGTAGTACTTCTTCACCACACCTAGATAATGCCAAACAATGTGTCAAAGCAAAACAAAAAATATGCGCCCATTGGAGTTATGTAAAGTGGTAGCAGAGTGAAAAAAGAGAGGAAGGTAGCCCACCAAGAAGACGATGTCAAGGAAGAATATCTACGTGACTAGGGACATACTTCAAGCTGGTTAAATATCGCGTTTCTATGTTTGGTACTGAAGGCATTCAAGGGGAGGGCCTGGATGGCTAAATATACCCTTTCTACCTCTTCCTTCTCAGCCTTTTTTCTTGATAATTCCTCTAACGTTACTTCATATTCCATTTGAGCGGTGTCTCGATGTTTAAGAGTACTCTGCAAAAAAAACAAGACTCTACTCTCATAATCATCTGCAAAGGAATGGTGTCGCATCAATGCCAGACCAAATTTAAATGAAAATAAATTACAAGAATGGGAAAAGATCAAACAAGAAATAAAAGTCTCTGTGAGACTCCTCATTGATGAAATGTCGAGCATTGGGATATATATTCTACTATGACTTTAAGACTTTATGGCAAAATCAGAACTACCCCTAAAAATAATGAAATACGAGCGAAGGGTAGATTCGAAACGGCGACAAGCGCGCTTCACCATTCCATTTCGAGCACATTCATACACCAATTCAGCCGCCCTAACGAAATCCGAAATTTAAGAGCCCATTGATCGAGTGATCCAAAGAGCACCTGAAACCCACTCACTATACCTCATTGAGACTTTGTCATCAGTGAAGTAGAAACGAGAACTCAAGGAGTTGATAGCCCACTCAAGGCATGAACAAACGTTTAGAAAAGAACACTCAGTAATAATAACTTTTTGTGTCTTTTGTCTACATTTTAAAAGTTTTTGGGGGTTAAATGGCACTTGGATTCCGCCAAAAAATGGGCAATCGTTTTGAAGTCACATCCCCCAAACCAGTCAAAAATACAGGATTCTCTATTTTTTAATGTCAAGCACAAACCTTAATAGCATCTGTATAAAGCACATATTCATGTAAGGGTTCCATAAATCTTGGATCTTGAGCTTTCAACTTAAAAAAACACCAAAGCAAATTTAATCAAATTATGACTGTTGCAGTACTAATTGAACAAATGCTTTATTTCATAATGCATTAATTAAGTTATTGGAGCATTTCTGGCGCATTCCAACACAACCAAAAAGCAATATGGAAACATTCCTTTGGTGTACAAAGTGGAAATAATAAAAATAATGCATGGCAGATGCAAACTCATACAACACCATTGCAAAATAAATCATCATATTAAGGAGGGTGGCTTTAATCTTTTTTTCTGTCAAGTGTGTTCTATTAAACTAGTTTGTATGGTTCGACACAGAAACATATTTAGTAAATCATGTGACTAAAACAGCAAGTTAATCATGTTTTTCACAATGTTTTAATGCAACTGTATGAGAACATTTTAACACAAAATCTGTAGTATGGATTTTAAAGAAATTATTTCTCAATTCAGATTTTGCATTGAAACCCGCTCAGAGACTTTTGGCGGGGAAACAGTTTTATTGTTAGATGTCATATGACCTCAAAGTAACCAATGAGAGCGTGTGTTGCTAGGCGAAAAAACTCAGCTTAAATGTAATGTCTTATTACCGGTAAGTTGGAATGAACTTTTAAATGTTGATAAGCAGAAAATGGCCTTTATGCCATTCATCCCTGAGCCATCCCCATTCACAAGTAAAATTGTCTGGCGTTAGGCAGAGTAAAACCTCTAAGTATCACTCTCAGCATTGAAGGGGTTAAGTACAAATAGTTTGCCCATCTCACATTGGAAAGGTCGCACTGAGGGCTGTATTTTGTAGTATCTATGAAATGTCATACATTTGAGTGTAGGTATAAAGTGATGAAGAGAATGATCATCATATTTTGTTTTGTTCCTTTTACTCATGCATATTCATCCTTACCAATGATTTAAGAGATGATATATTTTTGTCAAAAGCATCAGCCATAGCATGTAAAGGGTCTGATAGCTTGGACTCTGAATCTGCCCATAAGTTAAAGATTGGAATGTACTCCTTGTATACCTCAAGAAGATCTGCAACAAGGCAAGAACCAAGAACAAATGTCAGTAAATCACTGAATGATCTTTTCTATTCATCTTGCTTAAATGCTGGGCAGCTTTGTAAAAATTGTGTCACACATGCATTTCACTGATTTACCAGTAATTGTTCAAGTTCTATCAGGCAAAGCATTGTTGATGGCATAACTCACCATGCCAATTGTAGCAAGGATCCTTGACTCATAAGGAGCTCTTTGGTTCCTTTTGGTCCTTTTGAGTGGCTAATTTACACCAATCAGTTGGCTCACCAAAGTCTTAAGGGGTTTGCTGGTTAAGGGACACACAACTTGAATCACTATGGTGCAGGGTAGGCACATTTTCTAAAACAGTCCCAATCACACCTGTGTCCCAGGTTTAATTCCATGACTTGGCATTACGTAGGTTGATCTTTTTGCTTCTCTACTCTTTCCTGAGAGGTTTTTCTCCAAGTAACATACTCCTGTTCACCCATCCCCCTCCCCCCAAACATTAAAAACCAACGTTAATCATAACGCTATCCTCAATTACTGCGGCAGAACACTTGTCATGAGCTCTGCTGCATAAGCTTGAGACTTGCCTACATGCAACATTTAGGTTGCATGGTACAATGTACCAACATGCATAACATTAAATTAACAGTGGATAAGTGTTGAGAATGAGGAAAGAAGATGCTTTCAGAAGAGCAAATACTTGCAAAAAGGATGAGGGACAACAAAATATTAATTTTGCCCTCTCAATACTCCTCTGTAAGAAAAAACACATTCTCACCAAATCTATCCTTTGCTATTTTGTCAGAAATTGTCTCTAAAGCCACCATCTTTTCTCTGAAATTTTTAGTGTATTCAGCCGCTTCCTGAAATTCAGGCTCCCTGTTTTTCAGCATCCATGAAGATGCCATATTCCTCATCGAATCACTCATTCTGCTCATTAATCCAGGACTCTGTTTCTTAACTGATGTGAGTTCCTAAAGTTTTCAAAAAAAAAAAAAACACCACAATTTTTCACAAAAACTTTTAGAAAGTTTGCCATTGAATGTTAGTATAATTACATTGGTGATTATTGAAAATTCTCTGCGCTGGAGGAGTAACATACGTGTTAGGCTTAGCATTATTTTTAGGTTGGAATAAAATGATGCTGTTGTTTATCTTTACCTGAGGAGCAAGGTTTAGGCCTATCAAAAGAAATGTAAATCATAGTACAAATCATGTTAATTTCTGGACATATCTGTCCTCATCGACATTGTCATCATCACTTTTATTGTTGTCATCAGTTCTTCCTGTTTAGAGTATTGCACTGTAATCTTTTGCTAAAGCAGACACGCTACAGTTGTAGACCCAACCATGAAGTCTCATCTGATTTCCCTACAGCCAACAATTTCAGTGAAAAAACTACAATCACGAGGAAAAAAACTCCTCCACTGCTGTTGAGCAACAAAGACTAAGTAGTTGTCTAAGATACATACCCATGTTTTGGCAGTAAGAAATACATGGAAATTGTCATTAAAAGACATCACAGGGTGATCTGCTATCCGACTAACAAACTTGTTGAGTGCAATTTGACGAGACTTGAGGAATTCAGTGCTAAATCTGTCAAAGTGCTTGGAAAATGATTTCTTCTCTGGTAATGGCTGCAACAAAAAGAAAATTTGGTAACTATTAATTAATCAGTTGCCAATTAAGCAGGATGCACAGGTTTTAGCAAAAAAGATCATGTCCAGTTTATAATTTCTACTAAGTTTATTTCTCAAATACACATCTTTAGACTCCTAAAGCTGAATACAAATTACTTGACTATTGTTGCAATTTTTTAATCAGTGTGTGATTTTCAACAAGATTTTTACAGTTTTTTTGCAAAGCTATCTCGATAATTGTCATCAAATCTTGCTTAACCCATTGACACCTGAACCTCCATGGACCACCCCGACTGACGAGTAAATCATCTGGAGTTAGACAGAATAAAATCTTTTGGCGTTAAACAGGGTAAAATCTATTAAGTCTCCACATCCTTGTCTTATTTTGCAACATAATTTATTTCCCGGACTCAGAGTCATAACTAATAATTATTATAAGTTGAGTTTTTGTTACTTCCCCACTGTACTCCAAGAGGTTTTTCTCCAGGTACTCTAGCTTTTCCCTCACATAAAAACCAAAATTTGATTTGACCACGCTCTTTCAATCTTTACTTTATTTGAATTGCAGTGTACACAAATAGTAGAGCACTTCTGCTCCACTTTTAAGACTAACGATTTTAACAAAACCAGAGTTTTTCTCTAGCTGATTTAATTACGTAAGGTGATTCACGTAAGTCAGTGAATTATGACAAAAACGATAAAGCTGCACTTGCAAGACTTCCATGTAGGCATGCATCATTATTATTTAAAGTATTAATATTATGTTCTTACAGGAACAATGTGGGTTGGATAGCTTTCCTCAAGTCTTTGTCTCAACCAAAGGAAGTCTTGATATCTTCTTCTAACACTATATTCTGGATGATCAAACTGTCCTCTTGTAGTCTGCAGCAAGAAAAAGAAAGCATGTTGATAATAAAATTTCTTTAGTGCTGCTATGCAAGTGAGTGCCAGAAATCAGGTCAAGCAACAGCTTCCATTCATGGAGGAATGGAACAATAAACCAAACAATAAAAAATGCAACCACAGAACCTGTTAAAAAGTTAACATGACCAGTATAGTAATTAAATATTAGAGTTTTAAAAGTACGATCCTAAAAATCTTCAAACACTCCATCTTTAACTTTCCCAGGGGAAAAAATAATATTGCTTATACCCTTTGAAATTTAGCTTGTTTTACATCATGCACAAAGCGGTTCTACTATTGTTTTTGAGTAAATTCCCACTGTTTCAGCTGCACTGTACCTTTATTTGTGTCCTTTAGAAAGGAAACAAGGCATGGAGGAGGTAAAAACAGCTTTTCCTTTTGCTTACAAACAGACAGTTAAGTTAGGATGAGGGTTTATACATGTCATGTAATAAAAATTGATGGTTTATATAGGCAAATAAAGACTCAGCCACTTCTTTGTTCCTTTTAATAAATTAAAATAATAAAATATTGTACATTGTATGTAATTGCTAATACCTGGATCTTCTACATTAATGTACTGGTAGTTTTAATGGTACTAGGATCTTCCCCTTAACTAGGGTGGTCATGTATCTGGAAAGATTCTACCCCACAGAAAAGTTAGAATTTTAGCTTGTAATTATTAACTGCAGAAAAATACAATGATATGAGATATGAGATATATAATTGCACTCTAAGATCCTCCTTGCTTCCTTCACATAGCCAGCCATGATCAAATGTAACATTATAACATAATAATTAAGATAGTACGTGTACTCTCAATTTGGTCAATAGCTGTGTTTAGATGAGAGTAT
This sequence comes from Montipora capricornis, assembly GCF_036669925.1. Classification (NCBI taxonomy): domain Eukaryota; kingdom Metazoa; phylum Cnidaria; class Anthozoa; order Scleractinia; family Acroporidae; genus Montipora; species Montipora capricornis. Next base: position 10,699,088 of record NC_090893.1, read on the forward strand.
GGAAACACAGGTTGTGACATCACACCAATTTTGATTGGCTATATGATGTCAGACGCGCATTTTGATTGGCTGGTAGGAAATATGAGCGTGCATCAAAAAAATCTGTTTCAATCAAGAATTTTCCTTCATTTGTTTCCTTCATTTGTCGAATTATCTTTGAGAAATATTTCATAAAAGCAATAAAGGACTTTTTTCTGTGTTTCGATAGCCTAAACACTCGAGAAAGTTTGCATCTTGGGTTTGCATACCCGTGTCGAATTCTCCCAATTCCCCCTCATGTTTAGATGAGCCTATGGAAACACAGAAAACGTCCTCGATTGCTTAAATAGACAAAGAAAGGAACATGTACTTACCTTAGTGGTCACATTATAACTCACATAGCTCCCCATATGCTTCTCAGGATCATCAACGGTCACATGTAAGTCCTTGACTAGAGTCATCTCATCATAACCACCCATCTTGAAAGATTCCAGAAATACAGTGCTTCGCTCAATTTCAGATTCAGAAAAATCAATTTCAGACTTGTCTGCATCTTCCCGTGGACTCTGCACAAATAAGTATTCATATTAGGCAAAAACTTAAATGCATCAGATGCACATATTTTCCTTTCAATCTTGAAAGTGAGATGTGTGACTCATCACAAAATAATATTTACTCTGTCTAATGCCAGACAGTGGGGGACCACTTCAGGGATGAATGGGTTAGCAACAAAAAATTAGGTCCACTCAACAGCTACATTAATTTTGTTATACCTCCCAACTCAAATATGTTTTCCAGAGGAGCACGTGTCACGGGTCAAAACTCAGTAACTCCCTAGGGAAACAACAACTTGAACTTTGAAATCGCACATGGTCAGGTTGTGCACCTTTGAAACAGCGGCAAATTCCATGTAAAAATCCATGTGTTGTTTTATTTTGAGTTGGGAGGTATAACAAAACACTTAATGACTGGCCCCACAGGAAACAGTGAGTTTTGTTCCCCTGGACCCTCAAATTATGTTCCCCAAGGTGAAGAGGGTCTCGGGGAGATAAAACTCCATGTTTCTCTTGGGGCCAGGCATTAAGTGCTTAGTATGTCTGCTTTAACTCTCTTTCTCTTTCTTTCCTCAGAGTAAGACTGTAGATTTTACTATAATGCCAGACAATTTTCCTTGCCAATGGGGACCACATCAGGAATGAATGGATTAAATTAATTAAAGGCCATTTTCGTCTTATAAGTTAGGGTTTCTTAAAACTCTTAACGATAAATCAACGGAACAAAGACATCGTTTTGACCGTACTTCAGTCATTATCAAGTTAGTGAATGGTAAAATTGACACAGTGAATATATATATTCATATATATAAAATGATGTGATAAATGCTTAAATTGATATGCATATAAGAAGTATAAAGAGATTTGCACGTGTAAACTAATTCACTGTTTTAATTTTACCAATGATTTGATAATGAACAAAGTCCCGTCGAAATGTCATACCGCTGATTTTTATCGTTAAACATTTTCTTCTTATCGACATTAAAGATCATTCCAACCTAATATGACATTACACTATATAACTGATTTGAGTGTAATGTGAAGTGCTAGTTTTCTACTCCATTACACTGTGTTTGGAAAAACATATACATTTACCCACCAAACCCTGTATTTCAAAACACTCTTTGTTTCCCATCTGAGGAATAGTATGCAATTGATAGGTTGGAACTAAAGAAGCTTTTTTGATTTCTGTGCATATTTTGTTGTTTCTTACACAATGGAAACTCAACACTTTGTACTTGCCACTTTCTGGGAGGTGAAGATCTTTCAGTAACAAACACTGGGAGGTGTGGTTCAAAGTAAAAGCCTCAATTTTAGTGAAGTGAAATTTACCCTCTCCCCCTCTCCCTCCTCTAAATCAACCCAAAAAGGTTGCTACATATTATGGAAAGTGAAAATTTAAAAAATCTCTGTATGCTGGGAACGTGCACTGAATGTAATCAATATTCTTCCTATGTAGAGCTTCAAAACAAAATTTAGGTCGGTGCTTTCTTCAATTTGCGGCTTTCCTTTATTTTACATGATAAGGTTGTTATCTGTGCAACATTTGAGAAAACTGTCCGGTTAATTTATTCCCAAAATTTGAAAAGTAAAGTGCATTTTCAGTTGTTTTGTTTTCATCATGTGATACTGATGGGGTGTGTAGAATTTTCAGTGAAGTGAATATTAGACTAGATCTATCACTACAACAAACTCTTGATTTAAATACGCGATAAATATCTATTATTTCTGTTGTATGAACTTACATCTGGCAAGACAGCCTCAAATGAACGATAGCCATCTTCGTTTGGGTTGAAAGCATCCAAGTCGTCCGCCATATTGGAAAACACATCAACACGATCGTCGGAGCGTTGTCGGCAACAACCGTATAAAACCGAAGTATTCCGAAGGCTACCCAAGATTTATTCCACCATTTTACTTTTCAGCTGTTAGCGTTTTAATTTCTTGTCTGTAGCTTTCTGTGTAGCTATTGAAATGGCGGAGGTACAGCTGTTGTTATTAGGGCCAGAAGAAGTTGGAAAAACGCTGATGCTTAAAAGACTTCAGACAGTCACTGCACAGCACAATTTAGCCCAGGCACAACAGAAGGAAGATCTTGGAGAAGCCCCTTCAACCATACCGACAGTTGGCGTTAATTTAGTCACTTTGACACACAACAAAAGAAAATATACTTTCAGGGAGCTTGGTGGAGCCATGGGACCGATTTGGAATAATTATTTTAAAGAATCACGTAACCTTGTGTACGTTATGGACTCAGCGAGGCCAACTCAGATTGCATCGTCTTGCATTCAGTTCTTGGAAGTTCTGTCCTCAAAGGAAACACAAGATATGCCCGTCCTTTTGATTTTGAACAAGATTGATATAGGAGGTTGTATGAGTCGGAGTGAAATAAGTAATTTAATAAGGCTTCCAGATATTCTAGCTTGTGCAAGGCAAGATATTACAGTGTTAGAGTGCAGCTTTAGAGAAGGTACAGGATTACGTGGAATTTTGAAATGGCTTCATGAAAAATCGTCCTATGTTTCGAAGTAAGAAAAAGACGTATTTCGTGTATTATAGTTGTTCTGTGGTGGATAATGGCTTGAAATGACACTGTACACATTGTTTTTTTTTTTTTTTTGGGGGGGGGGGGGTGCAGGTGGATAGAGGGGATGAATGAGGGGTAGTATAAGTAGAATAGTAGCAGCTGTCATAACCTGCTATTGTTTGGTATTTTAAGCAGCTTTTATTGTTTTTATGTCCAAGTCATTGTTTCAATTGTTTAGTCTTTTGCTTTTGACTTCGGTAGCAAGCCGACCACATCATTTATTACAAGAGCTGCTCTCCAGCCTTCCTTTGCAGTCCCTTCATAAATCACTTGAGCGGTCCGCTTTTCTTAGGCAGTCGTGTTCAGTCACGCAATAGAATAAAAAGACCGAGGGACGCTTGGGAAGAAGAGAGAAAGAAGGGA